>NW_022147469.1:1200000-1800000 GCF_002938485.1 Sitophilus oryzae
ATGGGAGATGGCCTTCATAATTTTACCGATGGAATGGCAATTGGCGCTGCTTTTGCCAGCGGTCTAGCAGGGGGATTTTCAACAACTTTGGCTGTCTTCTGTCACGAGTTACCTCACGAGTTAGGAGATTTTGCGATGCTCTTGAAAGCTGGCATGAGTATCAAGCAAGCACTGTTTTACAATTTGTTATGCAGTGGATTGTGCGTCCTAGGAAACTTAGTGGGCTTGTTTTTAGGTGAGTGATTGTTTTCATTATAAAAATTGTAAGTTTGTTTAGTAAGGCCAATTATATTATATTTATAACGCTATAAAATCTTCGAAAATTTGAGGGTTACGTTTTTCGTGTCATTTAGATTCCTTCGCTGTTTCGATTCCTTCCCTAGTTTATTTCTATGGTTTATTTATACCAGGTGCGTCTCAAAAGTGGCTCACCCCTATAACTTTTTTATTTTTTATGATAAAAAATCGAGATTTGGTATGTTAGTATATGACATAAATTAGGATTGATTGTCGTATTCAATTGAGCGTCCGGATTGCACAACGACCTTAGCGCGTGGCCGCGGACAGCCCAGTAGACAAGCGGGACAGCGACGCGTTTTTGCGCGCCGATGTAACAAAATAAATAATTTTAAACCTGCTGTAATTTCGTTAATAATTATCGTATCGTGTTGATTTTTGCATAGAAATACTCATGAGTCTTTAGCGCTTCCGACAAGCCTAAATAACTGGATTATTTTTTTATATTTTCGATTTGTTTACATTGCCCGAGCATATTATAACTTTGAGATAAAAATCTCTGTTATAAATTTTAAAACTGACAGATATGAATACTATCATTTAATTAGTTATACATTTAGTTACAACACATTCAAAATTTAGGTCTATCGGTTTATGCTAGCAGTAATAACGAGTATAAATAAAAAAATGGTCAGTACAACGCTCGCCGTTTTTAGCGCACGTTCAGCTTTGGTTTTAGTTTTAGAGCTATTTTTACAGAAAATAAATTCTGAACTTTGATCAAATGACAAGAACATTATCATTGCCGATATCTCTTGGATAATGTAGTTCTTTTTTCAAAATATTGCATTGTTTTAGCTTTAAAAAAAACTAGAATTATGCGGCTTTTTTGCGAGAGCTACCGGCGCTGCGTTAATAAAGAGATGGCTATGTACGTCAATCGAAAGACAGTATTTACGATAGACTTTTGTTTACACGGAGTATAGAAAATTTTTGCCACAGCTTGTTTACTACCAGTAGTATTTGTGCGTTTTTTTAAAATTATTTATTATTAAATAGAGGGAAATGCGACCGAAAAGAAAAGTCAAAAGTTAGTAGAAATCCGGATAAATGGAAGTGCAATATTTCTAAAAAATCTCGTGACGAGGTAAAATTACAGTATATTGTGGCTATGATTGACGTACATGGCCATATCTTTATTAACGCAGCTCCGGTAGCTCTCGCAAAAAAGCCGCATAATTCAAGTTTTTTAAGCTAAAACAATGCAATATTTTGCAAAAAGAACTGCATTATAACCAGGAGATATTGGCAATGATAATGTTCTTGTCGTTTGATCAAAGTTCAGAATTTATTTTCTGTAAAAATAGCGCTAAAACTAAACCCAAAGCTGAACATGCGCTAAAAACGGCGAACGTTACCATGTACTGACCATTTTTTTTATTTATACTCGTTATTACTGCTAGCATAAACGGATGGACCCAAATTTTGAATATGTTGTAACTAAATGTATAACTAATTAAATGATAGTATTCATATTTGTCAGTTTTAAAATTTATAACAGAGATTTTTATCTCAAAGTTATAATATGCTCGGGCAATGTAAACAAATCGAAAATATAAAAAATAATCCAGTTATTTAGGCTTAGCTAAAGAGTCATGAGTATTTCTATGCAAAAATCAACACGATACGATAATTATTAACGAAATGACAGCAGGTTTAAAATTATTTATTTTGTTAAATCGGCGCGCAGTAAAGCGTCGATGTCTCGCTTGCCTACTGGCACAGAATATCTAGCTACGCGACAGAAGCTTTTAAAGCCTGTCTCCAAATCAGATATTTTGATGCGGTAGTTTAGCTACTACATAATAGAGGGCAATAAATTTAAAATAAAATAGTTTTCTGCAAACAAAATTTAAAAGAATTTTGTGCAGTGTTGCCATTGTGTAATTCATATTGTAATATCTCCTTATAAAGCCTACCTTCAAATTTGCTACATCAGTTAAACATATTAAAATAGATCAGAACTCTTTTTTCAAACGTCTAAGTATTTAATTTGTCATGTTAGTTGGAATTAAATCTTACGAGCTGAGTTACAATCACTTCCTGACGTTTGATTGTAATTCGGCAACAATATAATAAGTATTACCCGTTCTTACTATTATGATACCACTTCCTGACGTTCGATTGTGTTTATACCGTATAATGGGAAAAAAACGGCGTTAGCGATGGCTATGAAATGAAGATCGCTGTCATTTTATATGTAAATTTATATGGGAAATGTCATCGATCGTCTTTTTCCAGCCAACTGGACGCCGTTTTTTTCGGTATCATACGGTATTTGATATAATATACTTGCGTATTTTTCATGGCGTTCGATTGGGCTTAAACTTTATACGTATCTTCGGTGACATTGTAATATAATGGTACTATGATGCATATAAAGTGGTACCTTAATATAGTACCATATTAGAATACCATTTCCAACTCAATCGAACGATTGAGCTCATATTTGATATATATTAGCGTATTTTTGGTGACATTGCATTATTATGGTACCATGAAGCATATCAACTGGTACCATAATATAGTACCATACATGGCGTTCGATTGGGCTTAAACTTGGAATACTACGTATCTTCGGTGACATTGTAATATTATGGTACCATGGAGCATATCAAGAGGTACCGTAATGTAGTACCATGTTACGATACCATTTTCTGGCGTTCGATTGGGCTGCTTAAACTTGGTATACTACGTATCTTCGGTTACATTGTAATATGATGGTACTATGATGCATATAAAGTGGTACCTTAATATAGTACCATATTACGATACCATTTCCTGGCGTTTGATTGGGCTTAAACTTGGTATACTACATATCCTCGGATACATTTTAATATGATGGTACTATGATGTATATAAAGTGGTACCTTAATATAGTACCATATTACGATACCATTTCCTAGCGTTCGATTGTGCTTAAATTTGGTATACTACCGATTTTCGGTGACATTGCAATATTATGGTACCTTAAAGCATATCGAGTGGTACCATAATATAGTCCACTATTATGATATCATTTCCTGGAGTTCGATTGGGCCCAAATTTGGTATACTTGCGTTTCTTTATAAAGATTTGTTTAATTAATAATTTTAATTTATTTTACGAATTTTAATTTATTGTTCGATGTCGTGACAGCAACTTTTATGCCGAACTAATATATTATTAATTATACCTGTGTCGCTTTTTAAAATCTATCTAGGTCTATATAAATAACGTGGAAAACAGAAGAAATTTGTTTTATATAGTATTTTTTAGTCAATTAACATTTTTTGTACTGCATTTTAATAAATTATTTCCATTATTATTAAACTTATATTTCATTACTAACGTTCCAGCATTAATAAATATCACTATCAATCGCCCTGTGTATTATTAATTTTATAAAGGTATTTTCTTAGTTAACATAATACAGTAGTGTATATTAAAAATGTATATTTTTGTAATAATATACTTAAAACGATTTTTAAAGCCAAACGAATAATTAATATAAGTGTATCTGACAAGAAAAGAAGAATAGAAAGAAACTATTATACAAAAGAGAATTGGATGCCAATTAAAGCCTTTTTGAATCTGGCAACTGTGCATATATAGCCGAGCTTCAAGGCCGTCGACGAGCCGTCGATCCAAAACCGAAAGTTCAAAATTTCCAATTATATTCTGATTATGATATTGTCGCGCCATCTAGTATTCTATTTGTGCAATTTTAGCTCTTTCATTCCGAGTATTTTTCTGTTGCGTAGCTAGATATTCTGTTCTACTGGGCTGCCCGCGGCCACGCGCTAAGGTCGTTCTGCAATCCGGGCGCTCAATTGCTTTCTGTCACTTCCTGTTTCACCGAAAATGACTACAACTTTGGATTTTTAAATGGAACCCTCGGGATATTTCTGCTTAATTCAATAGAAAATGACATTCTGAATATAATTACATATCATATGTCAACTTTTGACATTTTCGCATATGGTTTATTTGAAATTGTAACATGCGGTTCATAACGACAATTTAACTCGAAATATCAAGTGGGTGTTACCAAATTATTCGTAAAGTTATAGGGGTGAGCCACTTTTGAGACGCACCCTGTATATCTTAATAATTGCATTATAAAATTTGATGTTTAAGCATTACCATTATATTTTTTTATTTGCCTTTTAATTTGACGCTTTCTCTAAATTCTTTCCGGAACTATTTTTAGGAAATACCGAGACAGCAAACTCCTGGTTGTTCGCTGCAGCTGCCGGTACGTTCATCTATATCGCTCTGGTCGACATGATCCCTGAACTGAGTTCAGCTCACGACGAAGACGATAATCTCTTACAGTGCTTCTTGCATTTAAGCGGACTTCTTGTCGGTGTGGGTATTATGGCGGTTATTGCCCTGTATGAACACGATCTAAAACATATTTTCAACGAGCCCGAGTAGCTACCACACTACTACAGTATTTTTTTCTAAATAGGACCAGTCTATTACTTTTCTTATTGTTTTTAAGTACATTTATTTTAGTTATAGAAACACTATTTAAACTTTACAATATTGTATTGACGAATTAGTTTTATTTTTAATATTATTTGTAATGTCAGTTATTTTTCAAGTCTCGAGCCAATAATAATATGGCAAATTGATATTTTTTTAGAAATGTCATTAATATACATACATATGGCTTTAGTATTTATAAGTAGACAATAAGCTTAACAGTCAGAATAAAGGCAACTTTTTACTCTTACTTAACCTACTTAATATTATTTTTATTCCATTCAATCATAAACTCTTATTCTTAACCATATATGGACTCAAAATCTATAGCGTTCATTTCAACTTTGATACAGATATTCTTGGTATGTTGAAATCTACCATAAGTTGACTTTTACAATATGTTTAATCTTAATACTAAATATACAGAGTGTAAATAAATAAAGACAAAAAAATCAAGTAATTTTTTAAATCGACCTTTATCAAAAATAGTTTGATGAGTTTTTTTAATAAGTAATCAGCCGATTTTTTTTTCAAGCTTATTCTTCTACACTCTGTATAATAATAAAGAAGTATAGGTACCTACTATTTCAAATACACCTTAAAATTTATTTATTTTATAAATCTCACAATTTAATGAAAATCCCTTCCCCACATATCCGAAATCCGCGACGCCACTGGTCTAAAATGTTTTTTTTTTCATAAATAAATATCTAATAAGCTACTAGAACTAATGTATTGAAATAAAATAGTTTTTGTAATGTCAAATTTTAAAATGTAGAAACGACTTAATAACATTATTTTGCAGTATGTGTATCCCTGTAGATCAGTATACAGGGTGATTCCTGTAAGTCGGTCATGCTTTCGGGGAACGACAGAGGACGTCGAAATATTAAGTTTGATATAGCACACTATGGGTCGGAAATAATGCCTCTTACGCAAGATACAGGGTTTAAAGTTTTTGAAAAATTCTTTAATAGTTTTTTACTGGTTGAAGGTATCGTTATAAAAAAATTAATTATAAGAGTTCACCTAACAGAGACACTTTAAATGTAAAAAGAAGAGGTTTTAGTTTCAACCAGTGGCGTAGATGTAAAAAGCATCAGGTAATATTTGCAAAAAAATAGTACGCCACTAATGAAAATAGAATATTTAGAGTTTTTTTATTTACTCGGTTTATTCAAGCAAAAATGTCTCTTGCAACTTTCTTCTATCTAACATCATTTTGTTACAATTTAAAAATAAATATATTTTTGCTCCTTAAATAAATTTTTAAAAAATTATAAATTTAAACTAGAAATTTTTTTATTGTTAATAATAAAATTCTTAGTTTTAAGGTAGTTATAGTTATAATAATTCGCATATTTAAGGTTCTCATTAAAAAAATTATTTATTTTTAAATTGTGACAAAATGGTGTTAGATAGGAAAAGATTGCAAGAGACATTATTTTCTTGGAAATAAACCAAGTAAATAAAAAAAAACTCCGAAATTTTTATTTTTAGCAGTGGCGTACTATTTTTTTTTTGAAAAAAATACCCGTATGCGTATCACATCTACGCCACTGGTTGAAACTATAACCTTTTATTTTTACATTTAAAGTGTCTCTGTTAGGTAGACTCCTATAATAACATTTTATAGCGATAGCTTAAACTGTTAAAAAACTATTAAAGAATATCTTTAATTTTTAAAAAACTTAACACCCTGTATCTTGGGTAAGAGGCATTTCCGACCCATAGTGTGCTATATCAAAATTAATATTTCGACGTCCCCCATCATTCCCTGAAAGTATGACCAACTTACAGGAATCACCCTGTATATTATGTATATACCACATGATAAAAAAACGACATAATTTACGGTTTTTTTGGCCACCATATAGAATGTAGTTTTGTTATTTCTTTATTAGTTACATATATATTAGTAAGGAGATCTGTTTTTAGAGTATTTATCTATTTTTATAATGTTCCTAATATTTTAGTTTTTTTAGAATAAGTGAGTCTTTTCTTTTGTAATTTTTATGTGAATTGACGTGTATATAATTCAAGATAAGGCAGTGTAAAGCTTATCCTTAGTGAATGTTTTTCTTTTCCTTCTAGATATTCAAATAAATTCTTTTTAATTAGGTATTTATTGTCTTTTTACCTATTATCCTAATAAGTAAAGTAGGTATAGGGGCTTGCTTTTAATATTTCAGAAAATCGCCATATTTTTTATATATCTCTCACAAATTGTTTTGCAACGAAAGTTTTGTAGATTTGAAGTGATTCTGATCGCAGATAAAAAGATATTTGGATTTATTCTCAACAGTTTTTCACAGTTTACACACATTTCTCCTTTCTAGAATAGTAAATTGCAAAGGACATAGTGTAGAATAATAAACAATAGTTGAATTTGTTTAGCATACGTAAATCAAGCATACCAAAATGATCTTTATTTAAGAACTTAGATTACAAATAATATAAAACTTAATTTTCGTAAAATTTGGGCAGTTCGTTTCCCAAAACCACTCGGCGCTCGATTCCTTTCTCAGTAATAATGCCCAATCGAACCACTCCTCCTGAAGATCCGTCGCGTGACATTGCCAAAGCCAGTGCTAAAAATAAATTTGTTAAAAGCATTTTCTTTATTTATTATCTATTTCTAATGTTGAATAATAATTTTACTTACTGTTAGTAACAAATTTGACACATTCTTCTTGTGTCATATTTGGTTTAAAATTGGCATCCACATAACCATATACATAACTTGAACCAGATCCACCTATGGACACTGGTTGTCTAACACACATTCCACCTATTGGTATTGAGTAAATCTGACCACCTATGGTTAAAAAATTATATAGAAAATTAATTTTTGTCATCATATATAAAATGTACTAAAAGTAAGTCTTTAGAAAACCAACAAATATAAAGTTTCAAACCTTTTTTCTTATCCCATCCAGCTACTAAAATTCCAGCCATTAAAGAGTCACGATAGTTGTAGCATAATTCTTTAAAGACATTAGCTCCAATTTCTACAAGAGGGTCTCCACCTAACTCCATTCTGAAAAGTTAAATATTAAACAATTATTAGTTAATACTACTGATGAACATCCGAATATATCTTAGTTGCAGGCAGGTAAGACTTTTCAGGAAATAATTGTACTTAATTAATATACAAGTGTATTTTGACTAGTATATATATAACCAGAGCTTAGCTATATTTCTAAATGATTTATATGTTAAAAGACAAGCCCTTATAGAAACTGCAAATTGTACTCACCCATGAAACTCTAAATGGTAAGAGACAATATCAGCTATCGCTTGTGTATCAGCTGCTGAACCAGATCGACAACAATAAATTCGATCAGTAATTCTAGTCAGTTTATCAGCAACACGATTTGCTATATAAGCTCTGAAACATAATTATGTTAATAGTTAACTTATACAAATTCAGATAAGCCAATTTTACCCGGTGGTACTTCTGGAATCTGCTCCAATTATAACACCATTATCAAATTCTGCTGCCATAATAGAGGTCTTTAGAAACAAACAAGATATTTATGGATAACTTCTCTTGAAATTTTATGAAATTATAAAAACTTACCCCCGTACTGTGTGGTGCATCCATCCAGTCATTTGGGCCTTCCATGTTAAGTAGTTTCTAAATAAAAATGTTTACTAGGAAATGGAGAAACACTTTTTTTACAAACAAAAATTCCGCTTGTAATGGAATAAGAGGTTAGTTAGCAACAGAAAATGTCAAAAACTTGTTTGTCATCAATACCATAGATTAAGTAACCATAATAACATCATATCAATATATTATTTATATATGAAAAACATCACTTTGTATATCGATAAGAAAAATGGAACATCCCTAAGATATTGTTTCTAGATAAAGTAAAATAATTTCTAAAGTGCATTTTTGATTGTTTTCGCCTAATTTTACATTTCTGCAGAAAATAATAAATCACCTAACATACAGTTTTTAAATATCAAAAACCACTTTTTTCCATGCCCATCCCTGACCATTCCATCTCATGCCCATCCTTGGTTGAAACGGTAACTTAAAAAAAGGTGAATGACGCGGGGCCATTAAAAACATTAAAGGAAGAAATGTAACTCTAACCTTTATGTTCAAATCATAACCTCAAATCAAACTTTTGTGGAGTTTTGAGTGCTTAATGTGGTTTTTAAATCTTTTTAATTTAATAGATATTAAATATTTAACATAAGAGGAAAATGGGACAAGAGGAACCCGTAGAGAGCAAAAAGTCACATAGAGAGAGAAATTCTGGTTAGTATTAAAAAGTATAATAATTTCCTTAGTCTTAAGTTAATTATTTTAGGCCGAAAAGCTGACAAAAAGAAAAACAAAAATGACCGTAACAAAAATGAGGAATTAAGTGATAAACAAAGGAATCCTAAGGCGTTTGCTTTTAATTCTGCGATTAGAGCTGAACGTAGATTTCGACGTAAACAAGATATCGAAACTAAAAAGCAACATATTCCTTTAGTAGATCGAACACCTATTGAACCCCCACCAATTTTAATTGCTGTTGTTGGACCTCCTAAAGTAGGAAAAACGACAGTAATAAATAATCTAATCAGATTATTTACAAGATCTCCTTTAAAAGATATTAAAGGTCCAGTTACGATTGTTACTGGAAAGAAAAGAAGAATAACTTTAATTGAATGTAATAATGATATCAATTCAATGATAGATTTGGCAAAAGTGTGTGATTTAGCCTTATTGTTATGTGATGCTAGTTTTGGATTTGAAATGGAAATATTTGAGTTTTTAAATATTTGTCAAGTTCATGGAATGCCAAGAATTATGGGAATTTTAACTCATCTGGATATGATAAAGAATAGTAAAGCTTTAAAGAATACAAAGAAAACTCTTAAACATAGATTTTGGACTGAAGTATATTCTGGTGCTAAATTGTTTTACCTCTCTGGTATTATTCATGGGGAATATTTGCATAATGAAATTAAAAATTTGGGGCGCTTTATATCCGTAATGAAATTTAGACCCTTAATATGGAGACAGAGTCACAGTTATCTTTTAGGAGATAGATATGAAGATTTAACCAATCAGGAATTAATAAGAAAAGATCCTACATGTGATAGAAATATTTCATTGTATGGTTATATCCGTGGAGTACCTTTAAAGAAGGAAAATAGTGTTCACATTGCTGGTAATGTTATTTTATTGTTATGTTTTTGTTTTAACTTCTAAATCTAAATTTTAGGTTTTGGTGATTTAAAAATTCAAGATATATCTTATCTACCCGATCCTTGTCCACTTCCTGAAGAATTAAAAAAACGCTCATTAGTAGAGAAGGAAAAATTGGTATATGCACCTTTCTCTGGAGTAGGAGGTATTGTTTATGATAAAGATGCTGTATATGTTGAGTTAGCCGGTTCTCATAGTCATAACAAGAAAAATGATGAGGACGAAGAAGAAAATATAGTATCTAACTTAATTGACACTAAGGAAACATTGGATGTAAAGATGGAATATTCGGAAATGCAGTTGTTTACTGGTGGAGAGAAACTTACTGCTAAAGATTTTGAAGAAGAACATGATAAAGATAGCACTGTTGCTGAAATTAGTAAGCCTGTAAATAGTATTTTGAAAACTAATACAGGTGATGATCAAATATTAAATGATGAGCTAGAACAACTTAGAACAAGCAACTATTCAGAAGAAAAAATCGAGAGTGATGGAAGAATAAGGCGTAAGGTTATTTTTCAAAATAATGAATCGTTTTCTGAAACTTCTGAGGATTCTGAAGAGGATGCTAGTGATATTGAGGAGGATACCTTACCAGAATCAGTAAATAAGAATAGTGGCATTCATTTAAAGATTAAAAATGTTCTGAATGAGTTGGAGGATAAGAAGAAAAATAAAGAAAACACAGAAGATTTAGAAGATAATGAAGATATTTTGAATGATAATGAAGATGAAGAATATAGTTCTAACAGTGATTCAGATGATGATGAACCTGATGAGGACATGGCAGTTAAATGGAAAGATAATTTGTTGAAGAAAGCTCAAGACGCTTTTCTAGATAGAATTGCAGGATCTCAAAATTTAATGAAACTAGTTTATGGTAAAAGTACATTTTAAAAAATAGTAAGAAATATAATAATAAGTTAATTCTAGGCGTATTTGATTTGAAACATAAAGAGAAAGAAGTAATTGAAGAGAATTCAGACAATGATAGCGTCGAAGACTTGATAACAAGAAATGTTACCAAGGAACAGGAAAAAATAAGATTGGAGAAAGATACAATGGATTTAACAGAATCTGCTTTGATATTCCCATGGAATACTGCAACAAAAGACTGGACAACAGAAGAGGTGAACAGTTTTTATAGAATTATATTAAAAAATATAAAAATGAGACTTATACTGTAGTTATGTGGTAGATTAGTTACATCTATTATTTGTTACAGAATAAAGAATTAATAATAAATTGCTTTGTAACTGGAAAATGGAAAGATTCTGAAGATGCAAGTGAACTTTTAAAACTGGACGAGGCAGAGGATTTGGAAGGTTCAGATGGAGATATGTATGGGGATTTTGAAGATCTGGAAACTGGTGAAAAACATACAGCAACACCGGATCCTAATTCTGACACACAGAATCAGTCAGGTAAGACCTTTTAATTTCATATTGTTTTATATAATTTTTGAAGAATTTCTTGACATTTCTTGAATTTTTTCTGGCACCTATAAAAATGGATCAATCCAGTTTTTGTCTGTTTTTAACATGTTTTGATTTTTATATTATTATGTATACAGGGTGTCACAATATTCTATGGACATAGAACTACTATGTATTTTTGGAATCAAAATTAGTTCATTGGACACAAGTTACCTCTATACAAAAGTGCTTTGTCTCTGCGCTAGAGGGCATGAAACTTTAAAAAAATAAACACATTTTTTCAAATATTTTAAGAACCGTTATTCCGATTTGAATTAGATTTTGGGTGTTTCTGCTTTTGCTATATATTGTCTTGCAAGTACTTTAACATTTTGCTTTCACAAAAACCAAATAAAGTACGGGAAAGGCGAAAACTACCCCCACCCTTACATAAATTTTAGTATAAGTATTTTCGAACTATACCGACGACAGATTTTATTTTCGTAAAATGCTCCCTCTAGCATTTATTTACTACATTTTTTTGTCTCTTGTAAAAGAAACGCCACATCGTATAGTTTTTGTGAAAAAATGTTTTCCAGAACTTTTTTTCCAAAGCAGACCTATAAAATATACAAGTACATAGTTCCAATATTCCGTGGACATAGAACAACTATGTATTTGTTGGATCAAAATATGTTAATTGCATATAATTTACCTTTATACAAAAGTGCCTCGTTTGACCGTTAGGCTGGCAAAGGTTAGTCTTGGGTCGAGATTTCCGTATGTAAGAAGAGTACAATGCGTTTATAATGTACTGAACAAAGAGAGAAGAGTAAACACGTTGCCAAACGTATGAACTGAATCGAGAAACTGTGCACATTGCTAAGAGACGTGGAAGGGGATATAGCAGATTTGTCGCAGTTGACCGGTCGACCCAATCAGTATGTCTGTCAGTAGTTAAAGTTCTAGGGGAAGGTGTACATCATGCGTTCAGCTTCACGATTTAATTACGTCTCGTGATACTTTATCTGTTTATGTATTAACGAGTCGTTGTAATTTTTCCTATAGCTTGAAATTTTTTAAGTGCAAGCTAGAAACACATTTTTGGTAAAAATAAGTGGAATAGAGTTGGTTTTCGACAGCGGTCGGGCTATTAGAAAATCGATATCTCGAAATCTATTATATTTCGTCGTAGACAGTAAGTGAAAATCTTTACGACGATAATTACACGACTGTTGAAAATTGCTATGCTCTAAAAGGAAATAGATGGGTTGTTTACAATTTTTGAATGGAAAAAAACCACCTTATCGAATTTTTCTAATGTAAACATATTGTAAAAGATCCTATCTTCAAAATAAAAAAAAGTTTCTATATCTAAAGTGTTTCTTGAGTTATGGCGTGTTATATGTTAAAAAGTTGAGTTTTGAAATTATCGCGATTACTATCGTTTTCTCGTTATAAAAAAATGACACCTTAAAGATATCCTTATAATTCCAATTCAGATGCTCAGAAACATTTCTAATGATTTTATGTAGTTATCTTTTCGAAAAAAAGTCCTTTAAAAATAAGCGGTTTGCGATCGTGATTTTACTTTACTTGATAGGGAAATGCGTACCGGCAACGCCGCAACAGCACTCCGTCGCATTTCTCTCACTCCGACTTAATAAGATCCCTATTCGATTTACTTCCACACATGTAAATACCGACCTAAGAGTAACAGTTGCCAGCACGGTATATGAAGGTTATTGGTCAAATATAATTCGTGATACTAACATAAAATTCCATATTTTCGCAACTAGATTATTAGAGCACAACAGATTTTATGTGCCTCCATAGCTTGATGTGACAAAAAACATTTTTCTGCTTTGGAAAAATTTTTTTTTTCTCAAAAAATATGCATGGTGGTGTTTTTTTTACAAGAGGCAAAAAATAGTAGAAATACTAGAGGGGCTATTTTACAAAAAAGAAAATCGGCCGTCGGTGGAGTTAGAAAATATTTATACCAAAATTTATGTAGGGGTAGGGGTAGTTTTCACTCTCCCAGTACTTTTCCTTGATTTTTGTCTTTGAATAAGAAGACTAAGGAAGGAGCATAATGCTATCCATGTATTCATGCATGGTGGGCGGAAAAAGCACTCTAGGGTGGGGATCCTTGACAGTTCTGTTTGACGATTCATTTGACACATTTGAATTTGATTTGAAATTTTGTGGATTTGTCAGTCTTTACGGAGCTTATTTTATGTTATTTATTATTTATTCTACTACTGATAGTTGTATAAAGGTAGTAAATCTAGATGGAAATTGTGGCAGAACTTAAATTAACAGTGACACTATCGCGATTTATCGAAAAAGACTCGAAAATAGTTGGTTGTGTAGTGTGCGGTAGATCTCGGCAAAAATCGAGTGAAATAATGGAACAACTTTTCGCTAGTAAGTGACTATATAATATACATACGTGTAGTAAACCGATCATTTATAAAATTCACTTAAATTAACTAAATTATATATTTTCTTGCATTTTAAAAACTTTATTTACTACTTGTCAAAGATCAGATGTCAAAGAATTTTGATACGTTAATTTGACTTACCTGCTTCAGTAGCGTATCGGATGTTTGTGTTAATAAATACTTATTATAACTTATCTATTTTTATTAGAATTATATATTTTTATAACAATTTTAATAACTACCAACATTTATTCACAACGTAAAATAAAATAACAAATTATTGAGTCTACCCCACGTCCACCCTACTACTTACATTTTTTAAATAAAATTAGAACGGCACTGATAAACCGGAATTTAAGTCGGCCATATTTGAGGCCCATCGCAGTGTACCTAAGATTTTTGATATGCAAAAAAAGTCCTTTAAAAATAGGACTTTTTTTCGAAAAGATAACTAGATAAAATCATTAGAAATGTTTCTGAGCATCTGAATTGGAATTATAAGGATATCTTTAAGGTGTCATTTTTTTATAACGAGAAAACGATAGTAATCGCGATAATTTCAAAACTCAACTTTTTAACACATAACACGCCATAACTCAAGAAACACTTTAGATATAGAAACTTTTTTTTATTTTGAAGATAGGATCTTTTACAATATGTTTACATTAGAAAAATTCGATAAGGTGGTTTTTTTCCATTCAAAAATTGTAAACAACCCATCTATTTCCTTTTAGAGCATAGCAATTTTCAACAGTCGTGTAATTATCGTCGTAAAGATTTTCACTTACTGTCTACGACGAAAATACAGCAGAAATATTAAGAAAGTTTTTGAAAAAACTACAATCAATTATTTCTAATAGATTTCGAGATATCGATTTTCTAATAGCCCGACCGCTGTCGAAAACCAACTCTATTCCACTTATTTTTACCAAAAATGTGTTTCTAGCTTGCACTTAAAAAATTTCAAGCTATAGGAAAAATTACAACGACTCGTTAATACATAAACAGATAAAGTATCACGAGACGTAATTAAATCGTGAAGCTGAACGCATGATGTACACCTTCCTCTAGAACTTTAACTACTGACAGACGTACTGATTGGGTCGACCGGTCAACTGCGACAAATCTGCTATATCCCCTTCCACGTCTCTTAGCAATGTGCACAGTTTCTCGATTCATTTCATACGTTTGGCAACGTGTTTACTCTTCTCTCTTTGTTCAGTACATTATAAACGCATTGCACTCTTCTTACATACGGAAATCTCGACCCAAGACTAACCTTTGCCAGCCTAACGGTCAAACGAGGCACTTTTGTATAAAGGTAAATTATATGCAATTAACATATTTTGATCCAACAAATACATAGTTGTTCTATGTCCACGGAATATTGGAACTATGTACTTGTATATTTTATAGGTCTGCTTTGGAAAAAAAATTCTGGAAAACATTTTTTCACAAAAACTATGCGATGTGGCGTTTCTTTTACAAGAGACAAAAAAATGTGTGTCGTTTGAAGTGTCAATCAGTGTCGCTGTCGACACGACGCAGTTCTGAGAACGGGGCTTAAGAAGATTAAAGCCCCGTTCTCAGAACTGCGTCGTGTCGACAGCGACACTGATTGACACTTCAAACGACCAATGGGAGCTGTACTAAATTTAAAATTGACAGCTGTTTGAATTTTGTACAAATCTGATTGGTTCTTTTGTCGTGTCGCTGGCGACAGTCGCAGTTCTGAGAACGGGGCTTTATTCAAAGGATTTTTGTCAAATCAAATGTTACAGCACTTAGCAAAACATAGACACCTAAAACCTCAATCAAATCGGAATAACGTCTCTTAAAATATCTGAAAAAATGTGTTTATTTTTTTAAAGTTTGATTCCCTCTAGCGGACAAACGAAGCTCTTTTGTATAGAGGTAAATTGTGTCCAAAGAACTTATTTTGATTCCAAACATACGTAGTAGTTCTTTGTCTACGGAATATTGGGACACCCTGTATACTATAAAATGTATGTTCTAATTTTATTTTGAAGGAAATAAACGTAAGAGGGATTCTGAAATCGATGAAGAGGCAAGTAGAGAGGCACTGGCAGAAAAGAAGCGAAAGTTGAAGGAGAAATTTAATTCAGAGTATGACAATACAGAAAAGAATACTTTTTATGATGAGTTAAAGCTCACAGCAGAGAAACAAGCTCAGTTAAACAAAACTGTATTTGAAAATCTGCCTAACGAGATCAGAGTTCAAATGGAAGGTTTCAGGTAGTTTTTTCTAACATTACTTTAATGTTTTACTTAATCATTATTTTTTTTTTCTTTTTATTAGACCTGGGATGTATGTTAGAATCGAATTTGCAAATGTCCCTTCCGAATTCATTACTAATTTTGATCCAACTTATCCTCTAGTATTGGGATCTTTAAATATGGGCGAAGAAAACATTGGTTTTGTGAATGTTAAAATAAAGAAACACAGATGGTATAACAGAATTTTAAAGTCGAACGATCCTTTAATTCTGTCATTAGGTTGGAGAAGATTTCAGGTAAATATTTTAGAAATTAAGAAATTAATTTTACAATATATTTATCGCAGGTAAAATTTTTATTTGGTTGTATGTAGTTGGTAACACTCATCGGCACGAAAAATGGACACCTTAAAATTTTCATGTACCTATTTTAAAATTCAATATACCGTATGATCGAATAAAAACGGTGTATCTCTCTTTTCTCTATAGTTGATATTTTTTGACTTACCTCGTTAGTTTTTTTTTGTTAGAGATATTAACTTTTGAAGAAGATAGTAACGTTTTACAGCACTTTTAGGACTGTAAGCTTTAAGAGCAAACCAAAAAGAAAACAAAAACAACCAACCCACAAGTGCAAGATTTTTAGATCAATCTTTGATTTTGGTCCTCATCAACACATATCAAATAGTGTTTATTGTTTCTTTAATGCTACTATCATTGAAGTCATAATATTATTCTTTATTGGCAGTTATTCTAGCAAAGATAGTTTCAAGTTCAGAAGTTGTATCAGCTATTGCTGCTTTAATTGAACATGGTAGAGATCAACTTCTGAACTTAAAACTATCTCTAAATAATAAAAACTAATTGCTACCGAACAATAATAATATGACTTTTCAATAACAGTGACATTAAAAAACCAATAAACACTATTTTATATGTGTGTTGATGAGGACCAAAATCAAAGGTATGCCTTTAATGCTAAAAGTGCTGTAGATTGTTACTATCTTCTTCAAAAGCGAATATCTCCAACAAAAATAAAGCTATCGTGATGAATCAAAAAACAAACTATCGAGAAAAGATGCAACTTCATGATAAGGTAGTTTTAAAATTACCTAGTCTATTAAACCATTCTACAGGGTGTTTCAAACTCTTACCGGAATAACATTTTCTTTTTTCTCGTAAAAGACACAATTTAGCTGCAAATTCCTTACAAAAATTGTCAAAATCTGCCCACTGGAATGAAATACAGTAATACCCCGACTTACGCTACCTCGACTTACGCGAATTCGGAGTTACGCGATTTAATTTTCTCGTCTATTCGTTTTTTGTTTGAACGCCGTGCAGTCAAGGTCAAGCGGCGGCGTTTGTTTCTGACTCCCCCCGCCCGCATTATTATTCGTTCAGTTTACAACAAGCACATACGTGTAGTGCGAATCGGCGCGTAGGTACATAAGTTACGATTTTGTGTTTTTTTGTGCGTTGTGCGACGACCTGAGATATTTACTAAGTACTATGGCATCCAAACGAAGTAGAACCGACTCTTTTGCTTTAAACAAGAAGAGAAAAACATTATCTTTGGAGTGTAAACTTAACATTATTAAAGACTACGATGCAAAAATAAAAATTTGTGATTTAGCGAAGAAGTATGAACTTCCGGAATCGACAGTCAGATCAATTACGAAAAGTAAAGAAAAAATTCTCGAAGCTGTGAAAAATGCTCAGTCTTTGAATTCAAGCATCATTCGTAAACGGCATGGTATTATCGCTGAAATGGAAACATTGTTAAAATTATGGTGTGATAATCAAGTAAGTGTGAAAAATTGTCCTATTGATCAGAACACGGTGTGCTTTCAAGCTAAACAAATTTTTGAGAAATTAAAAGAAGAAGCTGGGGAGATGGCTAAAGATGAAACGTTTAAAGCCAGTAACGGTTGGTTCAGCCGGTTCAAAAGTCGCTGTAACTGGCATAGCATTGCAGAAAGTGGAGAGGCGGCAAGTGCAGATAAAGAGGCAGCATCTCTCTATCCAGAGAAACTCAAAGCTATGATAAATGAAGGTGGCTATACCAGCCAAACCATATTCAACGTAGATGAAACTGGCCTATTTTGGAAGAAGATGCCTAAAAGAACTTTTATTGCGCGTGAAGAGAAAACTTTTCCAGGTTTTAAGGCCGCCAAAGATCGATTGACAGTGATGCTTGGCGCGAATGCAGCTGGTGACTTTAAATTAAAACCTCTCTTAGTTTATCGCTCGGAAAATCCAAGAGCATTGAAAAACAAATCTAAAGCTGGTTTGCCCGTGATTTGGAAGTCGAATCGTAAAGCTTGGGTGACGGCCTCCCTTTTTGAAGACTGGTTTGGTCATCACTTCATACCTGAAGTCGAACGTTATTGCCAGTCTAAACAAATCCCGTTTAAAGTGATGCTATTAATCGACAACGCGCCAGGTCATCCTCCTGCTACTTTAACTAGTTTCGACCCACGTGTGAAAGTTGAATTTTTGCCACCAAATACAACCAGCTTGCTTCAACCGATGGACCAGGGCGTTATCAAAACATTCAAAGCTTATTACACGAGACGATCGTTTGCACATCTGCATGAAGCTATGAGACAAAACAACGAGCTCTCTGTTAAAGAATTTTGGAAACAATTCAACGTTTTAGAAGCAGTGAGAATCATTGGAGAATCTTGGAATGAAATTTCACAAAAAACTTTAAATGGCGTCTGGAAAAAACTCTGTCCATTTTTTTTCTCCACTATGACTCAGGCGGAATTAGTGTCAGGGCCTGATGAAATTTGCAATGTGATCAAAGACGTTGTCGAACTTGGTAGACAAATAAATTTAGAAGTGGATAGTGATGATGTTCAAGAGCTGTTGGATTCACACAATGAGGAGCTTACAATTGATGAGCTCATAACAATGCGTGAACAAGAGGAAGAAATTGATAATCATGATTCTTTGGATCCAGTTCAATTAGAAGATCAAATGACAGTTGGAAACTTGACAGAAGCCCTCAGTTCGATTGAAAAAGGGTTAACAATTTTGGAAAGCATAGACTCCAATGAAGAGCGCAGTTTTGTTACAAAACATGGAATAAAAAAATTACTAGGATGCTACGAGGAGATATTACGGGAGAAGAAAAAATCATTGACTCGTCAGACGACTTTGTTACAATTTATGAAACCTTCTACATCAAAATAACTTCGGATTGTGTTTATACACTCTATTAATATAGTTTGTATATTGTATTGTCATATTATTTAGAATTAGATACTAATTATTTCCTAAATTATTGTTTTATTTAGTCTCCAGTCCCAATTAAACATACTTTGTATGTCTTTATATGCAAAATTGTACCCCGACTTACGCGAATTCGACTTACGCGGATAGCGCTCAGTCCCACCTATCGCGTAAGTCCGGGGTATTACTGTATATTGAATCTATGAAAATTTTAAGGAGTCAACCTCATTCCCAACTTTATTTGGTGTTTTTAGACAGTTCCAGTTTACTCTAAACTCGAAGATGACTTAAAATACAGATACTTGAAATATACTCCTGAGCACTTAGCTTGTAATGCTCATTTTTGGGGCCCTATAACACCACAAGCTACAGGTTTCTTGGCGCTACAAAGTGTTGATTCAAATCCTCAGGTAAGTAAATTCTCTATAAAATTTGTTTAAAACTCCATGGAACAAACTTACTTATTAATTGGATAATAACTAATATATTGTTACATCTAAGTGTGGGTTTATATGTATCCGTCATGGGTTATTCCGTTACCAACCCATCCTCCAATCATTTAATCATGAGCTGTCATTTTTGAAAAAAACAAAGAAAATATGATAAAATAAAAAAAACGCGCTAATTTGTTATAAAGCAAAATAAACATATTTTTAGGATTTGAAAAAGCAAGGTTTCAGAATAGCCGCCACAGGATCGGTTCAAGAGCTGGATAAGTCGACGCAAATAATGAAAAAACTAAAACTTATAGGCTATCCACTGAAGATCTATAAGAAAACTGCTTTTATTAAGGGAATGTTTAACAGTGCTTTAGAAGTAGCCAAATTTGAAGGGGCCAGGATAAAAACAGTGTCTGGTATTAGAGGGCAAATTAAGAAGGCAATCAATAAACCCGAGGGTTGTTTTAGAGCAACGTTTGAAGATAAGATTCAATTAAGTGGTAAGAATTATTAAAAATTTAAAGAGATCACTATTTTATACTATATATTTTAATTTGTTTTATTAAGCTAAGAAGAAGAGATGCTTATGCAATATTATTTAATGCGTTCAACATGAACTGTAACCGGGACGCGTAAAGCCATTCCCCCGTGCAGTACAACGCCTGGTTCTAGTGACTGGTGTTGTGCCGGTATGGAGAAAAACATATTAAAAATGCTCTAGGCTGAGACAAAACCGAGTACAGTACAACGCGGTCGTTATATTTTACATTAAAGAAAAAAATTGGGGTTGTGTTTTGTCTAGGATAAAGTTTTAAAAATATTTTACTTTTTTCGAGGAAAATTGCTAATATTTTTTATTTGCTACTCGCTTATCAAATGGTTTGTAACTTTAGACCTTATTTTTTGAGATCCGAACATTAAAGTTATTCAGAGGGGCGTGTTTGATTTTGTATTAAAACATAATATTTTTGATCAAAATGTAATATCAAATACTAGTATAATATAAATGTAGGTATCTTGTATAAAATAGCCCTCTACTCGATCGTAAAGGCCTGAAATGAAAAGCATGTTGTTAATATTTTTTGAAAAAAAAATGTTTTCTGTAACTCACGTGAAGACTGATGAAGAGAGTTAATGAATTTTGGCGTTGTCTTCTGTTTTAAGATAGACTGATAATTTTTATAAAAACGTATATTCACGTCTTCTAGATACTCGCCAGATTGAGAGATTAGATCATCGAGCATGTAACGCAATTAATAATAATCCATATTATGACATACCGAAAGAAGTTTTTATTTCATAAATTCTCTAATGTTTGCCTGAGAAGCACGATAAGAATCCGCTTACCAAAAGATGCTCAGTTTGGTATATTCGTACACTCTAATCAACAACTAGGTAGTAAATAAAAATACTTAAAACTATCAAACTGTCAAAACGAGAAAAATTACAGTAGAGTAATGAGTGCGTTGCGACGTTGTCGTTTACTCCGATAATGCATACAGATTTAATACACACCATATTAAGTTTAAGCATATTTGATGTAACATTAGAATATAATTTTGCGCGGCGCGTGTTGAATTGCACTTGGGAATGTCCTATTTAAAAATGCGTATCTCAAGATATTTTCAAGTGCATTACAGCGCGATGTTGTGTTGTACTGCACGGGGGAATGGCTTTACGCAACCGGGACGGCGGCGGCGCGGCGTGAAATACATAGCGAAAATTTCTGATTTCTGCCGTATACAGCGCTGCGGTCGGAATTTTTTGAAATCAATGCACCAAGCCTATTACCACAGATTAGGTATCCTATAAGTATACAGATAAAAATCTTATCCCTAATTCGTGGTACGAAAATTGTTTTTTATGACGATGTGCAAACGAGTCAAATTTCCTGTGCGCAAAAATAAACTCGTGTAAAATAACAATAAACAGCGTAATAGAGAGATATCGCTAAACCGAATAGCGTGCATGGACGTTAATAAGGCCAGGTGTTATTTCCTTTACATGAGGTGGTATTAACCCTCTTCATTTATAGTTATCGGATCGGAAAGAATTCTGATCGCGTCGCGTCCGCTATTTAAACTTAACCTAACTTTGAATTTAAAACTTTGAAATTGTTTTGTTTAATAGGTATTTTAAAACTAAAGGGCTTAAGTGCTTATTTCCAGTGCTTTATTGTTCAACGTCTGCCAATGGGTTTAGGACAACAAGCAACTCAATACGCAAATTCTCTTAGAAGGGCTAAGTCGTCATCTGCTGTAAACCTAAGACTCTTTATAGGTTCTTTAGTATTGGAAGAGGTGGAATCCAAAATTTGGGCCATATTTATTTAATTAAAACTAATCCCAACTACTTAAATATCAAATTACCTAATAAAACTAAAGCAATAATTCAAAACAATTCAAACATAACCTGAAATAAAAGATCTCGCCGGCCGGCTCCGGTTGTCAAATACCCTCACATGCCCATTTAAGCAATTTTTAAACGTTATCAGAGGTTATTTAGAAAAAGCGCTTAGTGTAATTGATCCGCAAATTACGTCAGGCGGTAACGTTATTAGCGGGTGTTGCGTTGACTCGCGCATATCGTAAACATGATAAGGTACGCGTAAATACTGGATGACGCTATTCGGTTTTCCGATATCTCTCTAATAACTGTGCCGGTCAGGCGCTGTGCACAATTTTAGAGGCCATAAGTGGGCGTGCTATGTGCGCAAACTAGTCACCTAACTAGTGCCCGATTCCGAAAATTGGAACCACGAAAAACAATAAAGAAAAAACAAAGATTATAATCTGTATTATTACGTTGATAGGTGTGAAAATTTTAAATGGGGACTTTTACGAAATCTTGGTCTACCCTGTATATAAAAAAGTTTTTAATTTAAATTTTTTTATTGTAAATAAATTTTGAATGTTGTGAAATAATATTACCGTTTTATTGTACTTTTTTGTATTTTTAGATGTCGTTTTTTGTCGTACTTGGTACAAAGTGGACGTACCCGAATTTTATAATCCCGTTACGACTTTATTATTACCGCCCGATATGAAAAATAGATGGAAAGGCTTTAGAACTACTGGAGAAATTAAAAGAGAGAAGAATATTCAAAATACTCCTAATACAGATCATCTCTATCTGGTATATTTTATTCATTTTTTTTTAAATCTAGACATTGCATTTTTATTGCTATTTTCCTAATTTTTCTTTGGATTTTAGCCTGTGGTAAGAGAGGAGAAACCGTTTAAACCATTAATTATACCCGCCAAGTTACAAAAAGCTTTGCCATATAGAGACAAACCAAAACATGATGTTAAAAATATGGAAAAGAAGAAGGGTATAGAGAGGGTGGCTGTTATACGGGAG
The DNA here is from genome assembly GCF_002938485.1 of Sitophilus oryzae. Classification (NCBI taxonomy): domain Eukaryota; kingdom Metazoa; phylum Arthropoda; class Insecta; order Coleoptera; family Curculionidae; genus Sitophilus; species Sitophilus oryzae. The sequence continues at coordinate 1,223,125 of NW_022147469.1, forward strand.
CCACATGAACAAAAGGTTTGTTTTTTATTTATTTAACATCTCCTCCAGGTACAAAATATTGTACATAAAATTTTATAAACAAAAAATAAAACTGGAACTGAGATTTATTCCACAAATTCTCTATTCCTTCAAAAAAATTCTCTATTATCGGATAAACACATCAGAAGCAGCGAAAGGAACGCGGGCAGAAAAACTCGACGTTGTCAAGTTTAACAAAACAAAAGCAGAATTGCCAATAAATTTAACATATTTTTAGTTCTTCCTACCATACATAATTATACAGGTTGTTAATTTGTTTATTACTCGCGGCAAGAGCTTTATAGTTGAAATATGGCAACCTCGGCCCGCTCGTCGCGTCGAGAGACGACGCGACGGGACGATTCGGCAGCTTAACTTAGTACTATGGAGTCTCTTAGTACTCATTTGCAATGTAGGCTGTTACCATTCTGTACCCCAGTAAGTAACCGTCCAGTTAACAATCTGTATACGGGGTGGTGCATCCTCCTTAGAAACATAGGAAATCGCATGCACATTTTGAACTGTCCAAATATTGGCTCTCCTGTTGATTTTAGAGCGAAGTTGTAAATAGGGGATTTTAAAGGTCTGCATATGTTGAATACACATGCCAAATTTGAATAATTTTAATTTTGAACAAACCGATTTTAACTAATTTAAGAAAAACTGCATCTATTTTAATATTAAAATTGAACAGATAACAAAGCAAAACCATGCAAATGCCAACATACTTTAAGTTGTCAATATGATTTTGTGAATGTCAAATTGTATTTTGTCTACTTTTTTTAATTAATTTAGGCTTTTGCCCTATTCTAACATTAACAAAAATGCACTTAGGGGATACTCACCTTAGGTACTATAACCACAGAATATACTAACGAAAAAGAAGCCCAAGTTCCTTGTAATAAATCGGTTCCATTTTCGTAGCGCCATCTCTCGACAAAGCTGACATTTACAGGTTGGCCAAAGGGGTGCGGGGCCGGGGGGAATTGTAAAATACACTTTTTTATTTTAATTATTTTTATTCGCTATTTGCAATTTTATTTTTAAAACATTATCTGAAACAATCACATAATATGTCTTAAAAATAAAATTACAAACGGAAACAAAAGGAATTAAATAATCTGAAAATCTACAAAGTTTATTGATAAAAAAGTTAGGCTATGCAAATTGATATATTAAGTATAACCTCTTTGGTATAACATTGTTAAACAAACATTAACAAATCATAACATATCAGATCATAGAACTAGAAAAAGTACTATTACATAAAAACAGGTGATACAATACTTCAAAATTAATTTTAACATAATATCAAAACCGAAAAATCAAACTGCAAACACAACCACACTTATCACAACAGAAATTAACACACACTTCCGCGGCAAATGTCCAAGAAAGACTGATCATTCTGATTGGTCCGGTCCGGTCGTAGCTCACGTCGTATTGTCGGTAAGCAAAATCCCTGTCCAAAAATCTTGACGATCAGCGCCATCACCCGTCATAATTGGGAAACTTTTGCTGGAACCATTTTGAATATTTCACTTACATGGCCCTGACTATAACTTAGTAGTGTAGAGCACAACAAATTACATTTGACAATGATAAAATGCTGTCACCCCTTAGTTTTAGATCCATTTGTCAGACTGTACTTATTATATTATAATATTGTTTTCCTTTTCTTGTTTGTATAAAGATTATTCTTTATTTCTTTTTTGTTTAGATTTCGTCTATGATGAAAATGATAAAGGCTTCATATCAACACAAGCAGGAACGATTGAAAAAAGAAACGAAAGAGAGGTTAGAAAAACACAGAGAGGAAGTTTCTAATCAAGAGAAAAGTAAAGACAGGAAAATCAAACAGAAAAAGAAAGAAGTTATGAGACATAGAAGTAAAGCACAAATAAGTCAAGAAAAAAGAAGTAAACGATAGTTTGTTAATTTTTAATAATAAATGTTTATATAAAACGTTTTCCTTTATACTTTTTTACAAACTGTTTTTCACTAGTGTTTTATATGGGCATTTTTAGAGATATACAGTCACACATATTTTTTGTTTTTAATATTTAACAATTTATTTTTATAAAAACTACATATAATAACAAAATATAAATCTTACCTAACTCAGGATAAATTAAGATACATAATTATAATTTTATATACATATATAAAATTAAGAATATATGATGCATGGATAAAGTACAATTTTTAAAATTAAAAACAGTTTAATCTATTTTAAAGTTCAAATTAGAATTTTAGAAAAACAATTTAAAAAATGATATTTACAATTTTATTATAAGTTATAATAATGTCCATTTCTAAAAAATCGCTTTACATAAAATATTTTTTTAAGAATCAAAAAATTGCAAATAGTATGAGAGTTGGTCAGTAGAATCGTTAAATAATATTTGTACATAATAATATTTTTTACATAATTTAATATTTATATATTTCAAAAGGCCCAAAGCAAAAAAGTATTTAAATTGAAGAGTAAATAATTGTGATTTCTTCTAGATATAAAAAACAGCGCATTTTGGCCTTTTCGTGGGTATGATTAAAGAAATGGAAAATATGGAAAGTATAAGCATACATAAAAGAATTAATTAAAAATGAAAAAGTTACATCTTCACTGTTATGGTCTGTCCAACGGGAGAATTCCTGACAGTGACAGTGTGTCTGTCATTTTAATTCACAGGTAAATTGTATTTCCTGTCATTTTTTGGATGTCTTCTGTTGACATCTTGGTTCGTTGGACAGACTATACTACTGATGACCGTCCCTCGTACAACTAATGAAAAACAAGGTTATTTTATTTAATAGTGATAAATTCCATAATTATTTAAAGCTTCTTTTTTCCAATACTAAAATATATATTTTTTTATGTACATATAGGTTAATAAATTAAGGCTACTCTATCTTTGGCTAGCAAATTGCTATGCTTGTCGCGGAACTGGTATTCCAATTTAATATTGACTGTTGGCTTACAAGTTCCCACACATAAGGAATAAAGAATTCTTCTGGCTGCTCCTCCTCTACGTATTTGAATTTTAGATCAGGAAATTTCTGAAAAAATATGAAAAAATAACAGATTATCTTTGACTTTTATTAAATTTACTTACTGTTATTTTATCCTTTGGCCAGTACTTCCCCCCTTGCTGAATAACTTGCAAAACTTGCTGGGCATCGACTTCATTTTGCTGACTTTTGTCAGCCAATATTTGGGAGAAATATTTTATTACAATTTCTATATTGTGTATTATATCTTGGAACACCACATTGTCCTTAAAAGCTTCAAACACATGCTTATTGTACAGCAGTGTATAAATAAGATTAGGATTATGTATCAACTGCGTTGATAATGCAGAATTTAAGATTTCTAAAACCATTCTTAACACTTCTTCTAAAACATTAATATCCTGTTCTAATTCAGCTGCGTCCTGATTAATAGTTATAGTTGTCTCGTTTGCTTCGTTAGTCTTATTATTTTCCAGTCTTTTAGATAATTTTTGATATTTTTTTGCTATTGTCTCGAATAAGGACACAAGTCTCTGGCTAACGTAAGGGTGCAAATCTCGAAATTGTGAAGACATGTTTGCCAACGCTGCAAGGCAATTTGTATGGAGGTATTTATCTCTCATTTTCAGCATATTGTACTGAATCGTTCTAATAATAACTAATATGAGAAGTCCACCCAAAGATATCTCAGTTAATTGCCTCTCTGTATACCAAGTAATATTTTTCAGTTTCTGAAAATAAAATTATAATAAACTTGTAGGCATAAAGAAATAACACTGCATGATTGAATTTCAAAATTTCATTTTTGCTTGATCTGAATTTAGGACTACCTACATAGATTTAATTTATATAAATAATATTACTTACAGTTTCATGAATGCTTTTATTGAATGTATCATCTTCACTCAAAATAAGCAATATTATGAGAGACATATAAATATGATGGCTATGACTGTTTGGTGCATTGTATAATGTCTTTAAAATTGGAAATATCTAACAAAATAATACCATTATAATAATGCTAAGACATGTTTGTATCATACTAACCAATTCTTGTAAGTCCATTCTTTGCAAGAGATATTTTTTAAAACTAGTATTTCTATGTAATAACAAATAAAGTAACAATGTTGGTGCATCTCCATTAGCCTTTTTACAAAGTGTTAAATACAGTGAATTAAAATCAATTTTAAATAATGTATTGTCTTTGGTAGGAGCAATTGGATTGTTATCTAAAAAATAAAATAGATTTATTTGTTTATACTGTCTTATGAAATTAATTGATAATTATTATTTTCTTGAGTAACTTAAAAAAATTAATTTGAATTACAAACTTAAAAACAGTAATGTTACATAAATATTGATAAATAATGTAAAAAATCAACTTGAATGTCAAGCAACTTGAATATTCTATGTAGTATTGAAAGTTTTAATTATGTTTACAACTATATTATGATTTATCACATTTAATTATATTTTAAAAGAATCACAGAAACACAATTTTGATTACTGCATATAACTTCTTTAAATTAAATTGAAAACTCTTGAGAAAATAACAAATATAAAGTATAAAATTAAGATCTCACCTTGATTCAAACATGAAAATAAACTTAATCTATAGGGGTTATTTAATGTTGTCCAATTATGGACCAAAACTAAAAGCAATAACAAACTTTGCACAGCCAAAGGTGCTTTTTGAAATTCACTTTGGTCAGATAGATTATCCTGATCTTCTGACTTCCTGTTAAATGTCAGAAGAGACCATATTTCACTTGCTAATCCTGAAAAAAATTGTTTCCTATATTTTTTTCTTTTTTTCTTTATAATAAAAAATAATACCTGTAACCAAACTGTGTCCTTGATTCGAGCCATAAGCAGGGACAGGACTTTGTTGATTTATAAAGTTTGTAAGTAAACACTTAATAAAAATAGGTGTGCTGATCACATGCTTGCCTTTCATAACAACATTGTAAATTAAACTTCTATCAGACTTTTGACCTAAATGAAACTGTACTGACAATATAATCAGCAGGCAAGTTACACATTCCAAATGAATAAGATATGTAGAGTCTTTTACCGGTACATCAACGATTACTGTAAAAAGCGAGGAAATAAATGCATCCAAAACTGTTCCATCTCCATTTACTTCAATATGTTCAACAAACTGTCCTTCATCAGTAACAACTTCTGTTAAGAATTTCAAGAAACATCTTATTGTAAAGAGCGTATTAAATATTTGCCAACTGAAAAGATTGCTGGAGAAGATGTCATGCAATTATTATATTTATACACCGCTATATTAACTTACGCATTAGAATCAGCTGCTCCTAATAATTCTGACGATCGAATTATAAATATTTTTATTAAAGTTCCTAAATTTCCTGAAGTTAAATTGCTTTTCAACAACTCTTGACACAACGGTTCTATTTTTGATTCTAACAAAATTTGATCATTTCTAAAACATAATAACATGATACTTACACATATAAAGATAATGTTATTTAAAGTACCTGGTACTTGGTGGCGTGATATTAAAAGCTAAAAATCTATTCCAAAATGGATCATTAAATGTAATGGGATTATTACTAACAAACTTTATACAGTATTCGTTAGTCGATAAGTCTATATTTCGGCTAATTGCTGTACCCATAACGAGAAACTATTAAATCTTATAAAGTATACGTACTAATTCCATAAATGTGATTTTGAATTATCGAAAATATATGCTAATCATAACATTGTTGGCAAAAATTTAAAACAAACTAAACATAACCTTAAAGACCACGTCAGTCAAAAATGTCACTATGTTGTACGTTGTACCAACTTCCAATGTAGAAAAAAAATATCCCTATTAAATAGAATATGATCCAGGTAATAGTGATGGGCAATTTTTTTATATATGATAGATGAACATTTGAACTAATTCATCATTTTTCTTAAGATGAGTTTGTATCAGAGATATGGAAATGGGAGAATGAGCTTCGACGGGTGTGCATCTATATTTGTATAGCCTTTATAAGCTTAGAAATCTATTTACTACTATTATTAGCTTAAATATTTAACCTATGATGGCGCCACGCAATCATGGTAAAAGCAGAAACCTATATTTGCCTACTTCTACAACTTTCCGTATGGTGGCGCCATAATCGTTTAGACGATAGTTTCAAAAATTCTCACTAAAAAAGAATGGCGCTGTAATCAATCAAATGCGCCAAAGGAAAAATTTGATTGATTCGTTTATTATCCGGGAAGTTTTAGGATCTAAGCTTTTGGCTACTGTTTTAAGTTCTTAATTATAGAAGGTTCAATTAAATAAAACATCAAATAAAAAAAGAGTTATAAATCATTTTTTATAACATGAATAACCAAATAAATCGCGTTTCTAGAAACTAAATTTGATTTTACAATAACACTATTAATAACAAAAACTTTTTAGAGACTCCTAAATCTCGTAACGTTTAAAACTTAATTATTTACAAAATAAATGTAATGCTAAGTTGGTACAAAAATAAAAAGTACTGAGCAAATAAAATCCAACCAACTCTGTACCACAGAGGTCTGTTCATATTTTTCTTAAACAATATCGGCCTACAGAGATCCTTAAACTGCAGATCAACAGGATTTCAAAAATACACCTAAAACATTTTTCAATCAATAATACAATCTACAATACGATCCAAAAATGAGGACGTCTGAGACGACTTTGAACTAAAGATAGCAGCTGTCATTATAGAGGATACCCCAGAAATCAGTGCAAGCATACACCAGTAAGGTTTTTTTGCAAAAAGAAAATGTTGAAAATTTCATGTTTTTCTTGACATTTCCCGAAAAATATTGAAAAACTTTTGAGTGCCGCTTGTTCAGTTTACGGAAATTTGTTCATAGTGCTTTGAGAGAATGCAGTGTTGCCACCTCCTCGTTGTCCACATATACAGACCAGACCACCGTAGTAGTAACATAGGCAGAACCGGACGAATTAGCGTATACCCGTCCGCCGGATAAAAAGCAGCCGCAAAAATGCCATAAAATAAAAATAGGTAGATATGTGATAAGAATGTTTCATAATTTGTATTTATTCGTGTTTTAATAGCCAAAACGAATACACAGATTCTCGCGACAGTTCTCGTGTAAAATTTATTTTTTAAGTAAAATAATGGATGTTTACGAAGTTCGTGAGAAAATTCAAATTGTATAATGGTATTTCCAAAATAGGTCTTATCGGGATATACAAACAATTTTTCCACAAACTTTTGTAAACAGGCCAATTCTATCTTTACCTACTATATCAAGAGTTATTAATAATTTTGAAACACATGGGTGCGTGTCCCCACAAAAACACAATGTTGATGTGTTGATTAATGAAGAACAGGAGTTAAAGCAAGTGTTTAACCGTTTAATTAGAGGATATGGAACTATTTTGTGATCCGCTAGATCACCAGATCTTTCTCCCAATGATTTCTTTTTGTGGGGTTATGTAAAACCCAAAGTGTATTGTCATAATAGGGCTAATAATCTGGATGAGCTTCAAGTAAAAATACGAGAGGCTTTCCAAACTATTAGCCCTAATATGTTAGCCAATGTCAGACGGGGATTTTACGACCGCCTAGGCTTCTGTCTAGCACAAGAAGGTGGTCTTTTTCAACACTTGTTATAACTTTTTTTTTATTTAGAGTAATATTTTAGTTTTTTTTTTCGGGTTTAGAGAATTTATTTATTTTTAGTTTTGGCTTGTAAATACACTCAAATAATAAAGATTTAAGTATTTTTATTTTAAATGTTACCTTAGGTGAAGGTAAACACTTAAAATGAAAATAATAAATACTCGGCACTCCTCGCGTCGTATTCCTTCTCTGTCACGACCGACCCGTCCAAGCACAACTGCAACTTCATACTGCCTAACTAACCGACTAGCCGGCAGTGAATCTCGAATACGAACGCAAATTGGGTAAACGTAAATTCGTCCGGCAAAAGATCACATTTTTAAATTTCTACAAAAAAATACTTAAAATTAATTTTATTACTGTAGATTTTTTAAACATGTTTTGTAACGTCTACTATTTTAAATGCCTTTTTTACAGTTTAGTAAACTGAAATAATGAAAGTTAAATTAAACGAACAATTACACACATCAATTTTTGACATATCAAACAATTCTACATAAATACATTAAAAACTTCCTACCGGCGCCGTCGGCGGCGCGTAGTCGTATTAACTGAAGATCTAAACATACCGAGATCGACATTCCAGCAAGACACATAGTCTTCTGCTTCTGATGCGTCCAATGATACTGAATAAATCAAATATTTTTTCATCTTTTTTTCGAATTTCTTGAATCAGCGCCCTCTATTAGATATGTAAATAATTAACGTTGGACCTGCATTTAAACAGACCAGCTGATGTAAATGTAAATCAGCTGATCTGTTTAGCTGATGAATGTTAAGATATCCACTTCATTTGAGATATTACTCAAAACAGTAAACCTCTGACAAAATTAAAAAAATAGGCAAATGTAAGGTAAGCCTGTAAAAATACTTTTATTATTAAAATAGAAATATCAATTATTTTGGTGTTCATTCACAAAAACAAGCGTGTGAGATAGAAATACGGACGAGTTTAAAATCTCCAAAATAACCCTAAACAATTCATGACATATGAATGTATTTTGTGCCAAATACACGTGGGTATTCAAGTATAGTGCTGTCAAGAATCGCAGTGAAATAAAGTGTTGACAAGTGTAGGGTTGCGGTTTTAGGTAAAGTGCTAAAACGACGCTCTAACCTAATTACATCGATCTGTTATAAAGTCCCGTTTTCTAATGTTTTGTAACTTTTTCACTTTTAATTTGAATTTTCCAAGTCGGTTTTAAATTTTTCTAGTCAATGTGTCAACACTGGGCGTCGAACAAGCCAAGATTCGGGTAATTATCGATTGCTGCCGGCGGCTCCCAAAATGTTGCCATTATTTTTTTTTAAATTTCAAAGTTAAATAACTCGGTTAATATCAATTTATTTTAAAAATGGTAAAGAGAAAATAAGTTTGTCCTCTTAAAATACTTGCACTTATCTCTGGGACACTTATCTATAAAAGACACATTTGACGTCAGTTTTATAAATATTTTCTCTAAAGTCCTCTATAATTAGACCATCCTGTATACACCAAACATATTCAAACTATCAGTTTCTTTATTTTTATGTATGCAAATTTCACAACTTTTTGAAAAATAAATGGCTCATCAAAGTCAACTTAAAAAAGTAAGATAACTAAATATTAGAAGTTTTCATGGATTCAAAATACTGAATGTATTGTATACTTCAATCTAGGTATATTGTACAAACTTACCCACAAATCTTTCATAGCTTCTGCCTCTTCCAAACTTCTTAATTGTTATTTATTTGCTCAGCATGTTCTCCACAGCCATCTTCAACAATCTGGTTTCCGTCATTTGCTTCAAAGGCGGGTTAGTCTGCATAAATGCGGTCAGTTGCTTCAATAAATCCTTTAGAACATTCGGGACAAAATGCTTGGTCTGAGCAAAATCGGGAGACAGAGCTAAGAAGGCTGCCCTGATGAAACTGAAATCGAAATAAATTTGAATTATAATAATAATAATAATAATAGCTCCCGTATATAGCGTTTAACGCCTTGGGAGTAGCAACGTACAGCTTGCCATGCTAGAGCCGTTCCGTATACAAGGAAGGTAATGTGGCTAGCACTACGCTTAGCCTAGTATTACCTCAGGATTGTGAATCCGAAGTACTCATTTAAGGCTGAGTCGACCTAGGTACCTAAACTATTTTTATTTTAATAAAAATAGTTGGCTGATGAAATGCCGGCTGTAGGATTCGAACCCACAACCTTAGATTGGTAGACGAGAGCTGTACCTCTACGCCACTGGGCACCTAAATTTGAATTAAATTTTAAATTAATTCACCATTTTATACGTACCATAATTTAGTTTCCGTATTTTTGTGTATTTCCATGCTAAGTTGTTGTATCAGTGCTAAAAGAACGCTCTGTGACAGTAAACATCTTTCGTTGAATACTTGATTGACATCTACTCGTTCACAAACGAAAATCACATAGTTCAAATTTTCAGCTGATAGTGCCAGTTGGAAAGCTTCATCATAGTTTCTTTTTGTTAGAGCTTGTTGGATGTGAGTCATAGTTAACAGCTGAAAATATATTTACAAATTTAAACTCATTGTATAGTTTAACATCATATTAAAGATGAGATAAAAATAAATTCAACTCAATATACAGTATATTTTAATAAACAACTTTCTGCGTATTGTTTTTTAATTGTAAGCTATGTTAAACTTTGAGAGCTCTGATTTTTTTATTTTTGAAAACTATAGTCTGTTTCAAAAATTATAGAATTAAGGTAAGTAAGATTAATTATAGGTAAAACTTTTAGAATCCAAATTTATGTCTAAATTTTCTTCTAAATTTACTTACGTAAATACCCTCTACATTATAGTATTTACAAGGGTTGGCATGATTTAAATCATGATTTAAATCGTGATTTAAATCAAGTGATTTTTTAAATTTTAATCATGCGATTTAAATAAAAAAAAAATATTGAAACTTTATTATAAATCAAAAAATAACTGTAAAAGTTATAAAAATGTGTCCTAGAAAACTATAAAAAAAATTTCTATAAAAGATTGTCGGTCGTGGTCGTCAGATAATAAATCGAAGAATAATTGTTAACATTATAAAACTATATAAAAATATCTATTCATCAATTTAAATGTTGGACCGATTTTTAAAGTAATTTCGTGTGAATCCATTAGACCGCTAAACGCAGGGATTTATTTTAAAGTTTAGGTATAAGTGACAAAAATTCGCTGTTCGAATACATATCATTCGCAGTCTAGTGCCAGAACTAGGTTCTTCTGATATAGAGACTATAGCTTTTTTCGTTTTCTTGTTATTGCCGATTCTGAACAGTCCTAGAACTCTGCAGCGCATGCGCAAATGAAATAACGTCTTCATATTTCCTTCTGCGCATACGCATCACAGTTCTAGGACGGTTCAGAATCGGTAATAACAAGAAAACGAAAAAAGCTTATATCTTCATTCTCGAGAATCTATAATCGTTGTCAGAAAATATGTTGTTTTATATTTTTTTTGAAACTGTTGTATTTTTCCAATTTCTTACCGACATTTTGATCTGCAGTAAGTATTTTACACTTTGACATTAGATAATACCAAATAATACTAATTTCATTCTCGACTTAAGACTATTTCCGAACAATAGTGTATTGTTCTATGAGTAGTAAAAATTATATATTTTTACTCCGAATAGAACATACTATTTTTTTTAAAACATTACAAATAATTTTTTAATCAATTTCAAACATTGCAAATAATATAAACAGTAATCGAGCAACAATTTGTACACTAGTTAAATTTGACACTTCATATCAGTTTAATAATATATTTTTGTACTTTTGTGCTTAGGCGTAACAGTGCTTTACTTTTATGCCTAGGCATTAAAATGACAAAAATTAATAGTTTTGAGAAGTTTGAAAAAATCCTTTTGATCTGAAGCGAGCGACTTTTTTGCGAAATATATTGGTGACCGATGTGGAAAAATGACAAAACGCACAGTAGAATTGTTAATGTTATCGATATCGGGCAGAGTTATAAAGATTTAGCCATTTAGGATAGGACTTTAATTGGAAATAAGTCCTAGTCATTTGGAAATTCGATTTAAATATTGTTTAGAATTAAAATCAAAAAAATCTGATTTAAATCAAATAAATCTGATTTTTTTGATTTTTTTAAAAAAATCATGATTTTTTCCAACCCTGGTATTTACACAGGTCAATATTATAAATATGAAAATAAACATATAAGTATAATGAACATCGATATTACTAAACATTCCTATACGAAGGGCTGGCAAAGGTTAGTCTTGGGTCGAGATTTCCGTATGTAAGAAGAGTACAATCTGTTTATAATGTACTGAACACAGAGAGAACAGTAAACACGTTGCCAAACATATGAAATAAACCGAGAAACTGTACACATTGCTAACAGACGTGGAAGGGGATAAGCAGATTTGTCGCAGTTGACCGGTCGACCCAATCAGTACTTCTGTCAGTACTTAAAGTTCTAGGGAAAGGTGTACATCATGGGTTCAGCGTCACGACTTAACTACGTCTCGTGATATTTTATTTGTTTATTTATTAACGAGTCGTTTTAATTTTCCCTATAGCTTAAAAATTGTTAAGTGCAAGTTAGAAACACTTGCATTTTTGGTAAAAATAAGTGGAATTGAGTTAGTGTTCGACAGTGATTGCGCTATTAGAACTCTGAATTCAAAAATCAATATCTCGATATCTAAGTATTAGAAATAATTGATTGTAGTATTTTTCAAAAACTTTCTTAAAAAAAATCTTTATAAATAAAAAAGTTACACAATTGCTGAAAATTGTTATGCACTAAAAGTAAATGGATGGGTTATTTAACATTTTTGAATGGAAAAGAGCAACCTTGTCGAATTTTTCTTATTTAATCATATTGTAAAAGATCTTAAGTTATGGCGTGTGTTAAAAATTTGAGTTTTTAAATTATCGCGATTACTGACGTTTTCTCGTTATAAAAAATGAACACCCTAACGATATCCTTATAATTCAATTTCAGATGCTGAGAAACATATCTAATGATTTTATCTAGTTATCGTTTCGAAAAAAAAAGTATTTTAAAAATAAGCGGTTTGTGATCGTGATTTTACTTTAGCTGATAGGGAAAGGCATACCGGCAACGCCGCAACAGCACACCGTCGTATTTCTCTCACTCCGACTTAATAAGATCCCTACGCGATTTACTTCCACACATGTAAATACCGACCCAAAAGTAAAAGTTGCCAGCACGGTATACTTAAAAAAAAAATAAAAGTAAAATACAGACAAAAAAATAAAATAACATGTACAACTACATCAATTACACATTTGTATCAAGATATTTATTATAGCTATAAAAAGCATTATTCTTTAGAATCTCCTTAGGCTTAAATTTGGTTAAAATTAAAACCACCTTTTTTAAAGAAATCACCTCCCAAATATTTTCGCACTTATTTATTTAGACCTTGTATATAAAAAACTGAAAGAAAAATATAGAAACTAGGAAGAAACTATTGAGCCAATACTGAGCCATTCACAGTGTTTTTTTATCTTAAGCTTAAGCCCCGTCTATACATAACATTTTACCTGTCACCACTGACGAAATTTCTGTAGACGACCTTCGCTTAAAACGTCATGTGTAGACGGAGCTATAGTAATGCGCGATAATTAAAAAAAATCAGCAAACGCTAGTAAATAAAAGAGAAAAAGCACATTAATGCGTTCACTATCTACTAAACCTAACTATTACTATAACTAAAACATACATGAGAATCGGCATGCGGAGCTGGCGTTACTGCTCTAGATCTTACGGCATTGATAACTCCTTCTTCCAAAGCTGCCGCCTGGCTTTTGAAACCCTGTTTAATTTCTAACGTGACAGTTTCTTTTAAGGTGTTCGTTAGTTTGTCTTGGACGCTGAAATTATTAATTAAAAATGATATTATATACAACTCAATAATACATAATATTGCTGTTTGTTGCAAACTTTTTATTGTGTCTACTAAAGTGACCAGATACTGAGTCAACCAATGTCGGAGGCAGGCGAGCTGCAAAAAAATTGCAAACATTTTTCAAGAGTAGTACCAATTGACGCATTATATAATTTTTACATAAAAAAGTCTGAATGAGCTTCAGAAAACATCTACAGTATAACTTCAATAGTCCGGACACTCTCTAGAACAAGCACTCCAGTAATCAGGACACGGCTATTATTCGGCCATTTTAAAACATTTGCCCCTGAAATTCGGGCGCAAAAAAAAATCATACGCGTAATAGTTCCAATCAAACGAGCACATAAGATTCTTACACTCGCCGAAAAATCTAAAATATTAGAATATCTTGATTCTGAAAAAAAAACTCGCCAAATTACGGAACAGATTATGGTTTCAAAATATGCAGTGCTTGACATGAACAAAAAGGATAAATAAGGACTTTTATATCAGAATAATTTCAAAGGCCAAGTAGGAATACCATCATCGCTGACGTATTGTTTTAAAGGCAAATAAAAACAATTTAGAAGAGAAGAATAATCTAAACTTGAACTATAGTTATATCCACTCGTGTCTATTATTTTAAATCACAGGTAAATTGTATTTTCTGCCATTTTTTGGATATTATCTGCCGGAATATTCCCTGAATCGTTAGACAAACTATACCATTGTACAACTGGCATATACAACAACAAAATGATTACGCAACATAGTAACCATAGTTAATAAACATAGATTCCTAATGCAACATAATTTTAAATTTCCTTTTGACGGACAACTCTTGAGGACGGACATCGCGTCTGAATAATGGACTGTCCGTCATAATCTTTGAATAAGAAGACTAAGGAAGGGGCATAATGCTATCCATGTATTCAAGCATGGTGGGCGGAAAAAGCACTCTGGGGTGGGGATCATTGACAGTTCTGTTTGACGATTCATTTGACACATTTGAATTTGAAATTTTATGGATTTGTCAGTCTTTACGGAGCTTATTTTATGTTATTTATTATTTATTCTACTACTGATAGTTGTATAAAAGTAGTAAATCTAGATGGAAATTGTGGCAGAACTTAAATTAACAGTGACACTATCGCGATTTATCGAAAAAGACTCTAAAATAGTTGGTGGTGTAGCGTGCGGTAGATCTCGGCAAAAATCGAGTGAAATAATGGAACAACTTTTCGCTAGTAAGTGACTATATAATATACATACGTGTAGTAAACCGATCATTTATGAAATTCACTTAAATTAACTAATTATATATTTTTTCTTGCATTTTTGCTTTTATTTACTACTTGTCCAAGATTAGATGTCAAAGAATTTAGATACGTCAATTTGATTTACCAGATTTACCTGCTTCAGTAGCGTATCGGATGTTTGTGTTAATAAATAATTATTATAACTTATCTATTTTTATTAGAATTATATATTTTTGTAACAATTTTAATAACTACCAACATTTATTCATAACGTCAAATAAAACAACATATTAGAGAACAACGGCATACGGTCGAGTCGGCCTACAAACACGTAAACGTTTACGTACGCATGCGCATTTCTTATATTTTTTATTTTTTATGCACGTAAAAGATTCTCTACGTCTACGTATACGTGCCAGCAGCGGCCGATTCGACCGTATGCCGTTGTTCTCTATTATTGAGTCTACCCCACGTCTACACTACATCACAGTTTTACATTTTTTAAATAAAATTAGAACGGCACTGATAAACCGGAATTTAAGTCGGCCATATTTGAGGTCCATCGCGGTGGACCTAAGATTTTTGATATGCTCCTTCCTTAGTCTTCTTATTCAAAGGTCATAATGAAGGGCATCTGGTTACTTTAGTGTCTACCATGTATATCACATGCATCACTTACTTTTTAAAAACTAAACCAAACTGCTTCTGAATTTCTGAGCTCACTATTTCTGACAGTTTATCGGCATTTCCTTTCATATTATCAGATACACTTTGCATCTGTGTGATGAGATCTTTACCCTTCTCTTGAACTTTTCTCTGCCTTTCCATATAAGTTTCTACAGATGCGGTATCTAATGGAAACAAAAATAATAGTATACTTTATTTAAAAATCAAATTTAATTATTATTTAAACACCATGATACATGTACTCAACATTTTCTAATTTTTCTATAACAGTGACAGTGTGGCCTGTCCCTAATATTTTTTCTGAAACTAGTATTTAGGGAGATACCTATTGGCTAAAATATACATGTACACTTGTTCTGATAGATTTAAAAATTATAACATGATATATGGTTTTCGACATTTAAAAATCGTACTCACATTCCTTGGTACCTTTGGTGAATGTTTCATTGATCTGTTGAAACATTTGACCACACACTCGTTCCCAGGATGGCAGCAGAGATTGGGCTATAATGTCGCGGTAGCATTTGTCCAAAGTCGGTGCGATAAGGCTTACCACAGAGACGCTTATCGATTCGGTTAAAGACTAAAAAAAATCAATACATGCTTAACATAATAATCGCCTAAGAATGTTTTATTATCTCTTCAAAATTTATTTTTTTGGCCGGGATTTTAACGCGTAAAACGATGATACCGATATCATAATTGCAAAATCAAAGTAGTTAAAAACGACAAAAAACTTGGTTGGTACACTTTTCATTGGATATACAGACTAAGGAAGAGGTACAATACAATGGTGTTTTGTTCCTTCTATGGAGGTTTATACACTTCAATGGTCATATTTTATGAAACAATCCTGTATAATTTTTTAAAAAATCTTAAAATATGTAAAACAACAAAATAAAATATACGTGTTTTAGAGTTTTTCCGAAAAACTCACCGGTTTTTAAATAAAAAAATATTCTAATATTTGAGGGATGGTTTCACTCCCTTAGAATTCGAGTTTCGAAAAATCCCTTCTTATCGAACCTCTACACCCTAAAGTTATCCAAAAATCAGCTTTTTACGTCAGACGCTTTAAGCAGGATCGTGATTAATGAATGACCAGATTTTTCGAAACACCCGGTATACATTTGTAAAAAATCTTAAAATATGTAAAAAAACAAAATAAAATATACGTATTTAAGCGTTTTTTCGGAAACTTTACCGTTTTTTAAATAAGAAATATTGTATTTGAGGGGTGGTTTCACCCCCTTGGAACTGGAATTTCGAAAAATCCCTTCTTATCGAACCTCTACACCCTAAAGTTATCCAAAAATCAGCTTTTTACGTCAGGCGCTTTAAGCAGGATCGTGATTAATGAATGACGCCAGATTTTTCGAAACACCCGGTATACATTTGTAAAAAATCTTAAAATATGTAAAAAAACAAAATAAAATATACGTATTTAAGCGTTTTTTCGGAAACTTCACCGTTTTTTAAATAAGAAATATTGTATTTGAGGGGTGGTTTCACCCCCTTGGAACTGGAATTTCGAAAAATCCCTTCTTATCGAACCTCTACACCCTCGAATCAACCTGTATGCCAAAATTGAGCTTCTTACGTTGAGTGGTTTGAACAGAATCGTGATTAATCAGTAAGTCAGTCACTTAAGGATTTTATATATTAGTATAGATTAATATTTATAGTATTTGTATTTTACCTTACTGCTAATAACTTTGGCAAAATTTTCTCGAACCATTGTATCGATATTTGTAAACTTATTGTTGTATTGTGTATCAATTTGATGTCTATATGATTCAACTAACTGATGCACAGTTGGCAATACTGAATGTTTAATTTCATGTTGCAAAGTATGCTGCAGCTTATCAGAAATCGATTTCGTCAGCATTTGATTCACTGCAGATAAGATGTTCTCCTAAAAAAGTTTCATTTAATTCTAGAACTGTTTATATAAACGTTATCAAATATATGTACCTGCATTTCTCTGTCTTTTGCCTTCTGTAACTGAACTAAATTTTCCAACAATTGTGCTATTTGCAAGTGCTGTTTTGACATTGCAGCATCCAATTCGTGAACAAATTCTGTTCTGTCCACGCTAGTTGTCGCACCACCAATCTAGAGCATTGTGATATAATTATACCGGGTGTGTGTTAAAAGTGGCGCATCCTTATAACTTTTTTATTTTTTTTTCGAGATTTGGTACTTTAGTATATGACATAAATCAGGATTGATTGAAGTATTCAATTGTTTTCGGTCACTTCCTGTTTAACCGGAAATGACTACAACTTTTAAATGGCATCCTCGGTATCGTGTTACTTTAGTCGATAGAAAATGACACTCTGAATAGAATGACATCATATCTCAACTTTTGACATTTTCGAATATGGTTTATTTGAAATTGCAACATACATTCGATTATTCATAAAAAAATGCTTTTTCCAAATATGCTAAAGAGCCACCCTCGCTCCATTTGAAAAAATTGGCGCCGGGAGGCACGTATATCCACCTACTAAAATATGTTAATAAAAAGTTGTTAGGCAGTTCTTTTAGTTTCAATTATCTCAAAAACTTCGACTTTGACTGATTTTGATGTTATTACAAATTTTGTTTCAAATATTATTCCTAATCTTAAATTGAAAACCGCGTTTCGCTAGCTACTGTAATATTGGAGTTACGATTTTTTAAAATTTTTAACCCCCTCCCATACCCCCCACCCCCACCAAAAACTAATGGCCAGATTCTCAGGTGCCACAGTATTTTTTGTGCCAAATTTGGTTAAAATCGGTTTAGCGGTTTTTGAGTTATCGTGTTACAGACAGACAGACAGAAGGACACCATGAAAAAATATTTTGTATTTAGGTCATTTATGACCCAAATAACTCATTTTGAGTAAAATTAAAAAAACTTTTTTTTGCCGATTTTAATAGCCTACCATACCTGTTTGTATGGTCGGTTAAAAATTGAGATATGATTAAAAATATGTTTTGGGCATCTTTTAACCGGCCAGGACAAGCCACTAAAAATATTATCAGATCTATTTTTCCAAGGCTCCTTGAATAAAAGTTAGTGTTTTTAGTTTTTAACACAGCCTGGTACTCTAGATTGAAATTTAAAATTCAATTTTGTGTTAAGCGAAAATGTCAAAAGTGTTGACATATGATATGTCATTCTATTCAGAGAGTCATTTTCTAAAGAATAAAGTAAAAAAATACCGAGTGTACCATTTAAAAATCAAAAGTTGTACTCATTTCCGGTGAAACAGGAAGTGGCCGAAAAGAACTGAATAGGTCAATCAATACTAATTTATGTCATATACTAATATATCAAATCTCGTTTTTTTATCTGGAAAAATAAAAAAGTTATAGGGGTGACCCACTTTTGAGACACACCCGGTATAGTAACCAAAAAAATATAGTCAAAATTAGCTATGGAATTTTTTTCCCGATATATCGATAAATATCAATAGTTATCATAATTGATAACTATCGATATATTATAGATAGTCAAAGACCGCTGGGAAATGCCAATCAATGACAATTTTGGCGTAAAATGATAAATATTTTTTCTCGAATTTTAAACTAAGCTATTTAAAATCATTTATATTCAATATAAACATAAATCACAACCTTCTTAAGGCTAACTGGCTTTCCATTAAAAAATAAAGAAGGGTACGGGCTAAGC
This sequence comes from Sitophilus oryzae, assembly GCF_002938485.1. Taxonomy (NCBI): domain Eukaryota; kingdom Metazoa; phylum Arthropoda; class Insecta; order Coleoptera; family Curculionidae; genus Sitophilus; species Sitophilus oryzae. The sequence goes on from NW_022147469.1 coordinate 1,242,340, forward strand.
AAACGACGTCTAGAACTTGACCTCGTCAAAATTATCGATTGTCATTCCTCAGCCGTCTTTAACGCCGTTTTTTTTTCTCGACCCTATGCTATATCGATAGGTAAAATCCATCATTGCCCATCCCTACTCAAAATATTATTATATGTAATGTCAAATAATAAAAGTAGTAAAGGTAGTAAAGTTGTCGTCATTTGGACTTAAAGTATAAACAGACATGTTCTGGTAAATCTATGTAAAACAATCCTTACCTTCTGATTTGTCGCTTTAATATCTTGATGAAGTTGTTGTAAAAGAACTTTTTGCTCCGTAAGCATTAGCTCTAAAGAATTTATTCTCATGTAGACCGTCTCCAAATCCTGGTGATTTAGTTCGTTAGTACCAGTTACTTGTTTTATAGCGTCGTTTTGCTTTACTAGGGGAATTTTGGGCCAGCTCAACGAATCCTGATAAATTATACCGTTGTCGGTTTCAGCCGAATAATCTTTTTGTGGCTGTTCCTGTTCACCCTAAAATTATTTTATTAATTGAATTGAAAATAATGACAAAATTGTTTACCTAAAATAGGAAGAGCGATATTTTTCAAAGTATATTTTTAGTGTATATATTTAAGTGTAATATTTAATTTACCTTTTACTTTTAATAATTAAAACAGTTTTACAATAAATATACACTTACATCGACTTCCAAGTTGGCCAGATTGTTGAAATATTCTTGAGTTGGATAACCTGTAGAAGAATTAGTTAAAGAAAGAATTTCCTGTACCTCTCTACTGGGGCTTGAACCAGCACTAGCAAAGTTCTCTTTTTGAGGTTTTTCAAAATCCTTCACATTGTTTTCATTTAGCTTATTGTCAGGTTCTTCCGAAATATTTTCGTTTGTCATGGAATTGCGGATACTAAAAACATAAAAGTAATAAGAAAAAAATATGTTATAATAATATAATGGTAATAATGGTATTTTTAACATTTTTTATTATCTCACCTGCTCGATTTCGAGTTTTTTCCTGAAGTAGTAAAATCGTCAGGAGTCATAAGGGTTAATTTCGGATTACTATTTTCTAACTGAGTCTGTTGAATTAGAAGGTTTACCGAGTTTTGCAAGTCATTTAGTTGCGGAATTTCTTGAATTACCTCCTCTTCCTAAAATACAAACACACAAAACATTTATTTTTATAGATATTCTCTTCTAAAGTCTGTCCAACGAGAGAAGAGGGCAAACTGACAGAAAAATCAACTTATATTAAAGTTAAAATGACAGAAGGCCATTATGTTTTCAATGAATTCATCAATCATTGGACAACCTATACTTTTTAATTGATCCACAAATACCTCCTCATTATTTTCTTCAACCTTTAAATCAGCTAATTGTGTTAATCCTTTCTCTGTGTCACTCTTCGTCAATAAATCATCAACTTGAAACTTGATAAAACATTCTTGAAACCTCTTGGGTTGAATAATCAGCATTTTCAGATTGAGCATCTAATAATAATATATTTAGAGTAAATAAAAATACTACTGGGATTATTGGGCGATTGATGAATTACATACAAGTAATACTCCTATAAGGCTAGTAAAGACATAGATACAGGCTTCCACATCAAGCTATAAACTATTATATACTCGGGTCTCGTGGTATATACAGACCGGACCACCGTAGTAGTAACATAGGCAGAACCGGACAAATTAGCGTATACCCGTCCGCCGGATAAAAAGCAGGCGAAAAATACTATAAAATAAAAATAGGTAGATATGTGATAAGAATGTTTCAGAATTTGTATTTATTCGTGTTTTAATAGCCAAAACAAATACAAAGATTCTCGCGACAGCTCCCGTGTAAAATTTATTTTTTAAGTGAAATAATGGATGTTTACGAAGTTCGTGAGAAAATTCAAATTGTAAAATGGTATTTCCAAAATAGGTCTTATCAGGATATACAAATGATTTTTCCACAAACTTTTGTAAACAGGCCAATTCCATCTTTTCCTACTATATCAAGAGTTATTAATAATTTTGAAACACATGGGTGCGTATACCCACAAAAACACAAAAAGCCTGATGTGTTGATTAATGAAGAACAGGAGTTAAAGCAAGTGTTCATTTGTGCTACCGCGGATCAAAATCCCACGTTTTCAAGTAATCAAATTGCTGGGGTAACAGATTCTTCACCTAACACGATTAAATGAGTCCTTAAAAAGAATGGATACCGATCGTATAAAGCGCGCAAAACTCGCATAAAGCGCGCAAAAAAAAATAAATAAAAAAAAATAAATTTTCCATGAAGGCCAATTTCGGCGTATGACGTTATGTGAATCTGTAATGGGAAAGGCCAATTTAGATGAAAACTTTATTCGGCGTATAGTTTTCACCGACGAATCAAGTTTTCCTTTATTGAGTCGTCATAACCCTACACAAGTACGATATTGGTCTCGGAAAAATTTGCACAGATATTTTGAGGTACGCACGCAATATCCTCAAAAGCTAAATGTTTGGGGTGGTTTTGTAGGAGAGCATATGATTGGTCCATTTTTTATAGAGGGTAATTTAACTGATTGAAGAAATGCGAAAGATTCCACAATGTCTGGTTTCAACAAGATGGTTGCCCTGCCCACAATGCCCGTATTGTTCAAGAATATTTGAACAATACTTTTCCCAACCGTTTAATTAGTGGATATGGAACTATTTTGTGGCCCACTAGATCACCAGATCTTTCTCCCAATGATTTTTTTTGTGAGGTTATGTAAAATCGAAAGTGTATGGTCATAATAGGGCTAATAATCTGGATGACCTTCAAGTAAAAATACGAGAGGCTTTCCAAACTATTAGCCCTAATATGTTAGCCAATGTCAGACGGGGATTTTACGGCCGCCTAGGCTTCTGTCTAGGCGGTCGTAAAAATTTATTTATTTTTAGTTTTGCTTGCAAACACACTCAAATAATAAATATTTAAGTATTTTTATTTTAAACGTTACCTTAAGTGAAGGTAAACACTTAAAATGAAAATAATAAATACTAGGCACTCCTCGCGTCGTATTCCTAGTCTGTCACGACAGACCCGTCCAAGCACAACTGCAACTGCCTACTGCCTGACCAGCCGGCATAGTGAATCTCGAGTATGAACGCAATCGGGTAAACGTAAATTCGTCCGGCAACTTGCTATGTTACTAGTAGCCTGGTCTTCTCTGTATATGTTCGTTATACAGCATCATACAGTACCCTAGGTATATAGTTACTTAAATGTGTGAAAAAAATAGAAGAGGCGAGGAGTTTAATTTTCAACAAAAAATACTTATTCATCTTTAGTGAGTGGTTAAATAAATGTGAAAAACAAAGATCTAACCACATTTTAACGCCTTAATGTGGTAGAAAAATGAAAATAATGACCTCTCCTATTTTCTATAACTTAAAAAAGCCACTTCTTCCAAAAAAACTTCGGCAGCATATCCTGCAGATAAAAATAAGTAAAAAAGTTCGTATAAATGTATGTCCTAAAATGCTTAGTTTCGGAGATAGATAGGGTGTAGAAGTTTCTTTTTTATTTCGATTTTTTCCAAATAATTTATGAAGTAACGTAAATATTTGGATGAAAATTGGTGTCTGGGAGTTTTTTGACATGACAAATTTGATTTTGATGTCAATATGACTTCTACTTGTCATAAATTAAACATGTTGACTAAATAGTTATTAGACTGAAATCATAAATTTGAAATGTTTTTGTGCCAAAAGTTCAACAGAAACTGTTTTATCATGATTAATTAAAAAAAAAGGTTCCCAAATTTATCATTTCGGTCAAATAACTATCTACACAACATGTTATTTTTTTGTCAAGAATGACATGTATTGACTATTTCCATTCTAAATATCTCGAGAACGGTTGCTTGGCAGCAATTTTTACCAAGAGACATTTTTTACGTAAAAAATCACGGAAATGTATATTTTTTCACGCAGTAGTTTTATACAGATACGGACACAAAAAGTTTACTCTTCAAAACAATTAAAACACATGTAGGTGGCGCCCCCTACAAATAGGAGTCATATTGACATCAAAATCAAATTTCTCATGTCAAAAAACTCCCAATTTTCATCTAAATATTGGCGTTACTTACCTAACCTAACAGAAATTATTTGGAAAAAATCGAAATAAAAAAAAAACTTCTACACCCTATATCTCCGAAACTAAGCATTTTAGGACATACATTTATACGAATTTTTTAATTAGTTTTATCTGCAGAATATACTACCGAAGTTTCCAGAATACAGTTCGGATCACCATGTATATGAGTATATCAACCTTTGAATAGGATGGAACTTAAATTAACAGTGACACTATCGCGATTTATCGAAAAAGACTCTAAAATAGTTGGTTGTGTAGCGTGCGGTAGATCTGGGCAAATATTGAGTGAAATAATGGAACAACTTTTCGCTAGTAAGTGACTATGTAATATACATACGTGTAGTAAACCGATCATTTATGAAATTTACTTAAATTAACTAATTATATATTTTTTCTTGCATTTTTGCTTTTATTTACTACTTGTCAAAGATTAGATGAAAGAATTTAGATACGTTAATTTGACTTACCTGCTTCAGTAGCGTATCGGATGTTTGTGTTAATAAATACTTATTATAACTTATCTATTTTTATAACAATTTTAACAACTACCAACATTTATTCACAACGTAAAATAAAACAACAAATTATTGAGTCTACCCCACGTCTACCCTACATCATAGTTTACATTTTTTAAATAAAATTAGAACGACACTGATAAACCGGAATTTAAGTCGGCCATATTTGAGGCCCATCGCGGTGTACCTAAGATTTTTGATATGCTCCTTCCTTAGTCTTCTTATTTAAAGATATCAACATAATATTACTGCTTTAAAATCAAAATATAGCACATCAATGTATTGGACCATTTACATTAGTAGTGGGAACTATCGAATGAGTACTATCGAAACATTCGATAGTTGCAATTCATTCGAATAATTCGATAGTTAGTAAGAAAACATTCGTTGAAAACTATTCGAATAAAAATTATCGAATAGATCCGTCATCTGCCTTGAAATATTGTATTCTAGTAATTCGGCAGTAAAAACCATTCATTTATAAAATTCATTCATTTATGAAATTCATTCATTCGTCAGGATCGATTATAATAAAATATTAACTGAATTTTAGTTCTCGCCTGGCGACGTAGGTTTCTTTCCGAGAAACCCGACAGCGGTCGATGGCAATGCTGTGGCAATGCTATGAAAGAGCCGGCATCTTTGATTTTTTGCGGAGTCAGATATAGATAAGGACACATTATTTTTTTATTGAGGTGCTAGTATTTACACAGAAAATACATTATGAAAGGCGCTGTTGCCATATTTTGGTATTAGTTGATATTAGCAAAGAATATTATTGTTTGGCTTTAGTTAATTAGGGAATATAAAGACATACTATCTATTCTGCATTTTTTTTATTAATATTCTGTTGTTACACTGCAATAATACTTGTTATTTTGGATGTAGGAAAATTATTTTTAATGTTTTTTAGCAAAGACTGGTTTAATAAATAATAATAACAATAATAATTTGTTATACCTATTAACAACAAAATTTAAAATCATTTAATATAAATATTTTCTTTTAAGTAGTAGCAAAATATAAACAACAAATTAGATGTCAAAATTATTTATATTAGATCCTATTTAAAAATAATATAGTCTCTAAATTTTTTGGCAACGGTGGTTTATTAAATAATAATAATTACAGAACTAATTTGTTATATTAACAACAAATTTTAAAATCATGAAATATAAACATTTATTAATTTTCTAAGCATGCAGTGTAATGGAAGGAAAATATAAATAAAAAATTAGAAATCAAAATTATTTATATTGGGTGCTTTATATTACTATTTAAAAATTATATTTACTTTTACTGGCATTTACTTTAAAAAATAAATGAAATATTTTTTCTGCGCAAAAAACTACATGTAAGAGAATTAGCATAAACAAAATATAAACATCGTTAACTTTTTTTTTAAATTGGTACGTGTAAAACTTTCATTTTAATTTTCTCACCCCATAGTTTGAGTTCGATAACCATTTACTTAAATATGATTATACAACCACATTACTTAAATATGATTATTAAGTTCAACTAATTCATATTGTTACGGATTCCGTGGGTCCACTAATTTAAACTCACGATAAAATACTTAACGAATTTATTTTCTCACTTTATACACAATTACTAACTTATAACACACAACAACTAACTATTTATAAGATTCCTTCACCAAATTGTCCGATTTTCAATTTCCACGCGGTATATTCAAATTTCAAAAACTGTCTCAGTTGTCGATGGCTCCGGCTTATATACTCTATTGACTGCTTCTCGAAATTTCCCCCAATTCTCGGAAAGCGTACTTTCTTCATACCAGACAATTCTATTGTCTGATTCCCTTACTTCTCGACTTGACTAAAAGATGGCGCCTGAAAAGTCTTTTAATTTCTGGCGGATACGTTGCGGTTGTGCAGGCAACCAGTAATACATTTTTAATTTCTGGCGGATAGGCCATTTTTCTTGACATTGCCCCTTTCTCAAATTTGATCGTCCCGATCAAGGTTTCCTGTCTGATATCTCTTCAATCGATCAGATGAACTACTTTCATCTTACTTCTAGGGCTGCGTTGAATCCGGTACACAACATCATTTATCCTCTTGATGACTGTATAAGGACCTTCCCATGCTGGAGTTAACTTTGGGGACCTCCCTTTCTTGCGCTGTGGGTTATATAACCATACCATATCGTCCTGTTGAAATCCCGTAGAATTAGCTCTGAGGTCGTAACGAGCTTTCATCCGGTCACTGGCTAGCGTAATCTTACTTCTCACGGCCTTATGAATTCCCAATAACCTTTCCTTCAGTTCATCCGCGTAGTCCTCTACGTTCGTGGTGCTGTCGTCTGGTGATCCGAACACCAAGTCACAAGGCAACCGTAATTCTCGACCAAATAAAATCTTCGATGGTGAAAGTCCGGTGGTGTTGTGAACTGCACTTCTATATGCCATTAGGAATAGTGGTATATGCTGATCCCAATCTCTTTGATGTTCATCCACCATTTTCGAGAGATGTTCTTCAATGGTCTTATTGAATCTCTCGACCATCCCATCAGACTGCGGATGTAAAGCTGTTGTCCTAGTCTTGTGAATACCAAGCAGATCACACATCTTCTGGAACAGTCTTGACTCGAAGTTCCTTCCTTGGTCAGTGTGAAGCTCTAAAGGAATTCCAAATCTACTGAAGACATTATGACTAATACTTCAGCTACAGTCGATGCTTCTTGGTTTGGAATGGCAAAAACTTCTGGCCATTTACTGAAATAATCCATCGCCACTAAAACGTACTTGTTGCCCTTGTGCGTTTCAGGGAATGGGCCTGCAATGTCAACAGCGATTCTTTCGAATGGCAGTCCAACGTTATATTGTTTCATTTTTCCCCTAGATCGAGTGCTTGGTCCTTGGCTGGCTGCACAAATTTTACATTGTCGACACCATTTCTTGACATCTTCGCAATAATCCACCCAGTAAAAGCGATCTCTCAGCTTGCTCAAGGTCTTGTTTACCCCAAGATGGGCTCCAGTTTTACCACCGTGAATTTCTTCCAATACCTGGGTAACTTTCTTCCTTGGTACCAGTAACTGAGTTGTTACTGTGCTGCCATCCGCACTTTCCCATGTGCGCTTTAACAATCCATTCTCAATAACCAGTGAATTCCACTGAGCCCAGAGAGCTTTGAAAACGAGCCCTCTGTCCGCAATATCCTGCCACGGTGGTCTCTCGCCGTTACCTTCCTTGAGCCGTAGTATTGCTCCGATGTCTGGATCTTCCATTTGATCTTTCCTCAATTGTGTCGTCGTCCACTGTTCATCGGTTCCAAGTTTAAAACTCCTTATCATGACAGTGCCTTCACGTTGTTCCGTTTTACAGCAGTGCTTACAATCGGTTTGACAGGGTCTTCTGGATAAACCGTCTGCGTTACCATGCATTTTTCCAGCACGATGTTGGATGGTAAAGTGATACTGTTGGAGCTTCTCGAGCCATCGTGCTATTTGACCTTCAGGTTGTTTCATCTCCATAAGCCACTTGAGAGCCGCATGATCTGTCCTAATTAAAAATTCTTGGCCGTACAGATATTTATGAAAATGATCAACTGCCTTCACAATTGCTAGCAGCTCCTTCCGGGTAACGCAGTAATTCCTTTCTGGTTTGGATAGAACTCGACTGTAATATTCTATCACTCGTTCTTCGCCATCTTGCACTTGTGATAGCACTGCACCTATGCCGATATTGCTGGCGTCGGTATCCAGGATATACCTCCCTTGTTGTTGCGGGTAGGCTAGAATAGGACTTGAACATAAAGCCGCCTTAAGTCTTCCAAAGGCTACATCACAATCGGTGTTCCATTCGTAGCCGACTTCATCACCTGTAAGTCTATGTAAGGGTGCAGCTATATTGGCAAATCCCTTGACAAATCTTCTGTAATAGGTGCATAAACCCAGAAAACTTCTAAGTTCATGTTTGTCGCGAGGTTTAGGGCCAATCCTTGATCGCAGCGATTTTCTTCTGGTCGGTGTAAATTCCGTCTGCCGAGACTACATGACCCAAGAATTCCACTTGTCGCTGGAATAAGCTACACTTCTTCGGGTTCAAGTACAGGTGAGCATTCCGTATGCGGCCAAAGACTTCTTCTAAATTCGCAAATGCTCCTCAAAAGTTCTTCCCATAACCAATACATCGTCGAGGTAAACCAAGCACGTTTTCCAAGTTAATCCTCTTAACACCACCTCCATGAGACGTTCGAAAGTGGCTGGAGCATTGCATAATCCAAACGGCATGACCTTGAATTGGTATAGTCCGTTTCCTGTAGAAAAAGCCGTCTTTTCTTTGTCTTCCTCGTCCAGACCAACTTGCCAGTATCCACTCTTTAAGTCGAGAGTGGAGAACCAGCACGAACCTGCCAGTGTGGTTAACGTGTCGTCTATACGTGGCAGTGGGTAGCTGTCCTTCTTAGTGACGTCATTGAGCTTCCGATAGTCCACGCAGAATCGTGTACTACCATCTTTCTTCGTCACCAAAACAACAGGAGATGACCATGGACTCGATGATTCTTCGATAACTCCATCTTCTAGCATCTTATCTACCATTGTCTCCATTTCTTGTTGTTTGGAAAGGGGCACCCTTCTAGGACGTTGTCGAATCGGCTGAGCATGACCAGTATTAATCCGGTGCTTCACAAAATCCGTTCTTCCACTGTTGTTCTTCTCAAAAATACTGCCATACTTTTAGCAGGAACTGCTTGGCCTTCTGTTTCTCCCTCAGGTGTTAGGTGATCCCATGGCTGTTCTAGATGTTTTAGTGTTTCTTGGGATGCCTTTTGTGTAAAAGCTGACGACACTTCATCACATCGGGTGACACTTCTTACAGGTTCGCAGATGGCTATCTTGTCACCTTTTTGGATCTTGACACAATTCGGGAAAACATTCGCAATTCTGATCGGTATATTCTTGTCGGTGGTAACCAATGATTTTCCTACTAAGTACCTATCCTGTTTGTTGTCGCTACTTTGTACCAGTCCAACACAGCACCCAGCGATTTTCTCCACTTTACCGAATACGATTTTCTCGGTATTACCAGGTATCACCACAGTTTCCGCTGATCTTACATCCATTCTGCCTGGTCCCTCGTCTGGAGATAACATGAACTCTTCATTTCCAATATTTAAGATATTTCTCTGGTGATCGAACGAAAATCCATGTTGACGAATCACATCCATGCCCAAGATGAAGTCATCTTCAATATCTGCCACTAAGACGCTATGCTGAAACTTCAAATTTCCTAACTTCAGTTCGACGATAGCCTCTCCCCGTACAACGGCCATTTCCCCCGTAACTGTACGTAAACACACTCTTCTTCCCAGAGGCATCAGCTTCAATCCTTGCACTGAGTTAGCCCGCACCAACGATACCATAGCGCCAGTGTCCACTGTCATTCGGATTCTCCTACCATTGACCTTCCCGTCGATCACTAAACTGTCAGCGGTTCTTCCCAGACTCCTAATGGAAAAAATCCTGGGGGCTCTGTTCTCCCCAGTCAATACTCGCCCCTTAGTATTGACTGATTTTAGTTTTCCTGGTGCCTACGTTCTCTGGATGGTGAACGGGATCGCATTTGAACGCGGCATCCTGTTTGATGTGGCCATCCCTGCCACATCTAAAGCACCTTATGTCCTGTGATCTTCTATAGCTTCTGTCTGGGTGTTGTTGCTACTCTTGTTCACTAGTAACTCACATAGTTTACTAAACATCTCCTCCAAACATATGTGAGAACTTCCGGGCTGTTCCTCGACCGTTACCGATCTTATCTTCGGTCTAGGGATGGCGCTAAAAGCAGCTTCAATTTCTAGCGCCCTGACCAGTGTTTCGCTGCTGGTATAAAATCGGGATATTTGCAGCGCCCTCTGTAATTCGTTGTCCCTCGGTCCGCTGATAAAGCACTGAGCAGCGAGTTCCTCCCTAAATCCTTCCGGTGCTACAGGATACGCTAGGTGTACCAGCCGACGTAAGTCTGCTTCAAATTCCTGCAGACTCTCTCCGGACCTCTGCAGGCGTGTCTTGATCTGGGCCTGGTAAAGTTGGCGTCGATGTTGGTCGCCATATCTTCTGTCCAGTGCAGTGACCAAAGTTTGGTATTCCTGCTGTTGGGCTGCAGGAATAGTTTGCAACAGTTCCAGGGCAGGGCCACGCAGCGCGATGACAAGTGCCGCTGCTTTCTCCCGGTCAGTCCATCCGTTGGCAGCGGCGGCTGCTTCAAACTGACGGTGGTACATTGTCCATGTCGTTTGTCCATCGTAGGTCGGGGCCTTGAGGTTCGCAGTTCCATGAACGCCAGGTGTCCTTACTTGTACCTTGGTCTTCTGTAGGTCCATCTCCAATCTTTCTATCTTCTGCTGAAGGCGTTCCTCAAGATCTTCTACGGTTTCTTGAAGTGGTTCTGCTGTTCCTGGCAACGTTCTTCCAACATTGCTTGTTGCTGTTCCCCCAAGCTTTTCTGAAGTCGAATTTCTTGATTTTCTAAAGTTTTCTGAAGCCGGTCCTGTTCTTCATGTTTGTCATGCTGTCGTTGAACTTTCAAATCTTCGAAAATTTTCTCAAGCCGGTCCTGTTCTTCTTGTTTGTCTTGTTGTCGTTGGATTTTTAAATCTTCGAAAATTTTGTCTTGATTTTCTAGAATTTTCAGTAAGCGGTCCTGTTCTTCTGCTTTCTCTTTTTCTAGTCGGGCTCGCTCTTCTTCTCGTTCTTCACGTAGTCTTTCTTGTTCTTCTGCCTTCTCTCTTCTCATATTCTCCATAAAATCGCCCAATAATTTGCTTACTTCTTCCATTTTCTTCGCTTGTTCTCTTGTACCAACCATAAAAATACTCTAATTGGGTCTAAAAATCTTCCAATCCACTTAATTTCTTCTTAAAATCCTCTTGAATCGCACTTCCGACACCAATTGTTACGGATTCCGTGGGTCCACTAATTTAAACTCACAATAAAATACTTAACGAATTTATTTTTCTCACTTTATACACAATTACTAACTTATAACACACAACAAACTAACTATTTATAAGATTCCTTCACCAAATTGTCCGATTTTCAATTTCCACGCGGTATATTCAAATTTCAAAAACTTTCTCAGTTGTCGATGGCTCCGGCTTATATACTCTATTGACTGCTTCTCGAAATTTCCCCAATTCTCGGAAAGCGTACTTCTTCATACCAGACAATTCTATTGTCTGATTCCCTTACTTCTCGACTTGACTAAAAGATGGCGCCTGAAAAAGTCTTTTAATTTCTGGCGGATACGTTGCGGTTGTGCAGGCAACCAGTAATACATTTTTAATTTCTGGCGGATAGGCCATTTTTCTTGACAATATTATTAAAACATCTAAAATACAAATATGTATTTTTAAAATTAATTGTAAGTTCATCTCATCTCTCTTAAAAATTGCTACTTCTCAAAATTTCCCATTAAAAAATAGACCATATACCATATAAAATTAAATAATTGAAAGATCGGACTACGGAAAACCACACAAATTTTCGGAAAAATTTTGACCACCTGCACATGCACACAATCGTCAATAAATAAAATTAAAAAATAACTACTATTTTAGTATTTTAACTATTTTAATAAACGCAAAAATAGCACAGTATTTATACACGGCGAAGTTATAAAAATTTGGAAGAACTAATAATGCACCGACGCATACAAAAATCAAACGAATACTAAATTTCATTTATCAAAAGCATTCGATAGTCGTGGCTCAACGATAATCATTTAGTCGCACGGCGAGGTTGTCACATATGCTTTAGTATACAAATGAATGAATGATTTTATTCGAATAAAACCATTCGGTAGTTGAAATCATTCATTCATTAACCATTCGATAGTCTAATTCATTCGATAGTTCCCATCGCTAATTTACATTGACACTGATGTTAAAAAACATGGAATATCAATGGCAAAACATTGATGTTTTTAAAACATCTATAAAAAACAGTCGGTTATGACGAATGGTTAAAAAAAACATTTCTCTTCTCCTTCCACTTGAATACAATTTTCTATTCCAAAGTCTTGATGTTATGTATTATACACTAGCATTAGAGGAGAATTACTTATATGATAAATTCTATCTACTGTATAGCGAAAATTGACGTTACCTCCGCTGCTACGTCATTTAAATCGTCCAAACATATCATATCTTCCTCGTAAGATTCTTCAGCGTCCGAATTATCGTACGAATAGGGCACTCTCCTTATGTCAGCGTCGAGAATGTGAAAACTTAAAAATGGCGCCGGTAAAAGCAGATGATACAGCTGTGTAATTCCGATTTGATTTCCAGCCTCATTTCTACAAATTATCAAATTAAAAATGGACCAAAACAAATAAAAGTCAACTCAACTTCTTTAACCGCATAACATAGATTCCTTTATTATTAATATCGGAAACCACGACAAATTGTCCCCGGTAATCGATGGCAATGTTGAGAAACAACTCTGGCACTTTACTTTGCACGTTCGGATAGAAATTGATCGTTTGTAGGCATTGCCAAGACTCGCACGACCAGAGTTTTATTTCTGAGTTGTTTTCGGCCGTTGTAATAGTAAATTTCCAACATCTAGAATGTTAGGTGTTCAATTAGTTTAAATCACTTAAAATTTGATGGTATACTTACTCTGGGCTGAATTCTAAAACATTATCTACAAACAGAATAGAAGATAATGGTTTTCCATTGTGAGGTTTCCATTCGTGTAGGCACTTTTGTTTTGGCTGATCCAACATGTACAGCTAAATACATAATTATAATTTAAATACAAAGCAGATTTGTATGATTGGCATAGCATAATAAATAAAACAGGGTTGCTCACCACATACGACGGAGTATTGTAGCTAAACGATTAGATTTTTACAAATTGTACATTTTGGGCTCGTTAAACGACTATTAGAGCTACAATTTAAAAATAAGTTTACAAGATATAGAGTGTCCCAAATAAGTAAAAAATATTATATGTAGTTGTATTTTTTTTAAATGGAACACTCTGTATATTATTCTATTTTTAGATTCTACGATTGAAATAAAGGTAAAAATTTGATTAAGGTTTATCACATTTAAAGCTGACCGTTTTTGAAATATTTTCAATTTTCTGAAATTGCAGTAAAAAATTTAAGGCTTTATTTTTCCAAGGGTATCAAAGTTTTTAATACTAAATATTTACTGAAGATTATTTATTGATCAGATATTGTCTTTCAGTAATAAAACATTATACTACTTTGTACAGGGTGTCCTAAAATTTATATTAAATAATTACTAGATTTAAACGGTAATAACTTGTTTAATATAAATTGAACACCCTGTATATTTTACGAGAATCAGATGCACAATTTAATTGTCTATCAAATTGTATTATACTATTTTTTACCTATCTCTTCAAGTTTTCGTAGAAAGTGCATTTTCTTTAATTTAGATCTCATTTATCACTATACCCATGGAATATTGACATTTTATATTTTTTTAAAGCAACATATCGTGGGCGTACAGCGAAAATCCACTAAGTCACATTTTTGGTTTGGATCATTATAATATAAGGATGCCGAAATTGGACTTAATGGGTTTTTCATGTTAAAGACCGTGAAAAACTGGACATATTGGTGTGTTTAATCCAATTCAACCAAAAATGTGACTTAGTGGATTTTTGCTGTACGCCCACGATATGTACAAAATGTAGAGATGTTAAAAATAATAATATTGCAAGCCCATTTGTTTAGAAAAAGAAAACTATTTAAATCTTTGTAAAAGAGTATACCAATTAAATATAGCACCATTATTTCCGCCCAAAAATTAGTTAATTACATACTTAATTGTTTTAATTATTAAATTATTCTAAATAAATGTGGATTCGACTCAGAAATCAATATAATAATAAGTTATGAAAATAAACGTCTTTATTGTTATAAATAAGCATTAGTCAAAAAATTAAATAAAATTTATAAGGTGTTACTTTTTACCACAGTGTCTATTGCACATACAATATTCTTTTTTTTAAGTATTTGGAGCAATTATTATTAATCATCGTAAACAGTCAATTGATGTAGTTTGAATACTGGGATCATATTAATTGGTCTTCTTTAAGAAAAAAATATTTAAACAGTTTTTTTTATTTTTTAATGAAATAAGCGAACTATATCGACAATACTAGTATCTGTGCTATTTGAAAATATGTTACATCTTTATAAATAATTTAAAATGTCAATATTCCATGAGTATAGTGATAAATGAGGTCTAAATTATAAGAAAATACGTTTTCTACGAAAACTTGAAGAGATAAGTAAAAAATGGTATAATACACTTTGATAGACAATTAAATTGTGCATCTGATTCTCGTAAAATATACATGGTGTTCCATTTAAATTAAACAAGTTATTGCCGTTTAAAGCTAGTAATTTTTTAATATAAATTTTTGGACACTCTGTATAAGATAGTATAATTTTTATTATTGCAACACAATATCTGATCAATGAATAATCTTCAGTAAATTTTTAGTATTAAAAACTTTTATACCCTTGCAGAAATGAAGCCTTAAATTTTTTACTGCAATTACAACATTGAAAATATTTCAAAAACGGTAAGGTTTAAGTGTGATAAACCTTAATCAAATTTAACTTTATTTCAATCATAAAATCTAAAAATAGAATAATGTACAGGGTTTTCCATTTAAAAAATACAACTATATTTTTTACTTATTTGGGACACTCCGTATCTTGTAAAAATATTTTTAAATTGTAGCTCTAATAGTCCTTCAACGAACCCAAAAGTTAAAATTTGTAAAAATCTAATCGTTTAGCTACAATACTCCATGTGGTATGTGGTGAACAACCCTGTATACAGAATATATAGGGTGCCCCAATATTCCGTGGACATAGAACTACTATGTATTTTTGGGATCAAAATGAGTTCATTGGACACAATTTATCTCTATACAAAAGTGCTTCGTTTGTCCGTTAGAAGGCATCAAACGTTAAAAAAATCAACACATTGTTTAAGATATTTAATCTAAATGATAAGTAATTGACGATACATTTGACATTTTCGTTTCCGTAAGAACGACAAAAAAAAATTAGAAAGACCCGGTATATGACATAAAATAATTATGATTAAAATATAGTAATTTTTTTTTTAATTTATCCTAATATGAGATAAAATTTCTTAAATTTAATTATTATACCTGGAAAAACTTCACAAATCCATCCTGGCAAGCTATAGCGACAGCTGTTCCGTCTAGTGAAAACGAGGCATTATTAATATCAGAAGTGTGATTTATTTCAATGTAACCCTCGTATGTTTCATCCGGATCGATTGAAAATTCGCTGCCGTATTTTTTGCTTAAAACGCCTACATTATAAATCTCAGCTAAAAAATACCAACAAATGATACACAAAAAATTTTTATTTAATTTTTAGTTTTTATTTAAAATTCTATAATTTTTGTAATATTTCTTTTTTTCAAAGACTGGTTTTCTGGGGGGTAAAAAATTGTCAGTGGTGCTATTGTTTCTGCAGGTGGAATATTCAAAATTGGTAGACTTTCATAGAAATGAAGAAAACTATTTTTTTTTCACTTCCCAGTAAAATGACTCATATTGAATGGCTCAGTGTTAGAGAGTATTCATATAAATGAGCTAACTTTACCTCTGTTTCATGTGTTAAAATACAGACCAAGAATTTAAAATAACCAGGATGGTATATATTAGATAATTATGAAAAAGTAATTATGCCCTTAGTGAGATTATTGATGAATAAGACAAGAAAACAAATGTTAGTCATTAGGTAGACTTCCTATGTAATGACTACTATAAAAAACATAGAAAATAAACCATCTGCATATAATGATATGACAGTACTTTCTTAAAGCTTTAGAAAATTTTTTAAAATATAGTTTAATTTAAATACAATGGATAAAAAATAAAAATTATTAATTCTCAATAAATTTTGTAAATCCCCTTGAAGTGTATATAATAAAAGATTATATACAGACAACTTTTGTGAAAAACATTTTATAACGTCTTCAAAAATACTATTTTCTAACTATAAGCAAAGAATATCTTAATACCCTAGAAGTCTCGTCTGGCATCAAAATCTGACCTGTCGATGGGGCCTCGCTTTGGCGAGCGAGGCCCCAACTTCGTGGAGCCTCGCTATTTTGCTCGGAAGTGAACGAATAGACGCGCGGCGTTGCCTTGTTTTGTGTGTACTTTCTTGAATAGTTTTAAATTATAGTTTTAAATTTTATCTATCGCTATAATCAGTCTTTCCGTTCTCCGCACTCCGCAGTTTACATATAATATTATCTTATATATAATTCCCGTGTTACAGTTTTGGTTACCGTACTCCTCCGAAACGGCTTAACCGATTTTGATGAAATTTTATATGTATATTCAGTAGGTCTGAAAATAGGTAGTTATATATTTTTTATACCCTTAAATGATAAGGGTAGTCCACCCCCATTTTTTTATTTTGTGAAAAAACAATATTTTATTTTTTTTTTATTTGGCATTAAAAAATACAAACACACTAAATTTTCACCGTTCTACTTTCATCCCCTATTTTTTAATAGGGGTTGTTTTTTTAATTTTTTGTTACCATCTCCGAAACGGCTTAACCGATTTTGATAAAATTTTATATGTATATTCAGTACGTCTAAGAATAAGTTGTTATCTATTTTTATACCCTTAACTGATAAGGGTAGCCGAGAGGGTAACCCACCATCATTTTTTTTAGTTTTGAAAAGAAAAAAAATGTTTTTTATTTTTAATTTGGCATTAAGAAATACAAACAACCCTAAATTTTCACTGTTCTGCTATCATCCCTATTTTTAATAGGGGTTGTTTTTTATTTTTTTTTGTTGCCATCTCCGAAACGGCTTAGCCGATTTTGATGAAATTTTATAAGTATATTGAGTAGGTCTGAAAACAGGTTGTTATATATTTTTATACCCTTAAGTGATAAGGGTAGCCCACCCCCATTTTTTATTTAAAAAAAATATTTTTATTTTTTTTATTTGGCATTAAAAAATACAAACAACCCTAAGTTTTCACCGTTCTACCATCATCCCCTATTTTTTAATAGGGGATGTTTTTTTTTTAATTTTTTGTTACCATCTCCGAAACGGTTTGATCGATTTTGATGAAATTTTATATGTATATTCAGTAGGTCTGAGAATACGTTGTTATCTGTTTTTATACCCTTAAGTGATAAGGGTAGCCCACCCCCATTTTTTTTTCATTTTTTGAAAAAAAAAATATTTTAATTTTTTTTATTTGTCATTAAAAAATACAAACAACCCTAAATTTTCACCGTTCTACCATCATCCCCTATTTTCTAATAGGGGTTGTTTTTTTGATACCATCTCCGAAACGGCTTGGCCAATTTTGATGACATTTTATTATGTATATTCAGTAGGTCTGAGAATAGGTAGTTATATATTTTTTATACCCTTAAATGATAAGGGTAGTCCACCCCCATTTTTTTATTTTGTGAAAAAACAATATTTTATTTTTTTTTATTTGGCATTAAAAAATACAAACAACACTAAATTTTCACCGTTCTACCATCATCCCCTATTTTTTAATAGGGGATGTTTTTTTTAAGTTTTTTGTTACCATCTCCGATTGACCGATTTTGATAAAATTTTATATGTATGTATATTCAGTACGTCTAAGAATAGGTTGTTATCTATTCTTATACCCTTAAGTGATAAGGGTAGCCGAGAGGGTAGCCTACCCTCATTTTTTTTATTTTTGAAAAAAAAATATTTTTTTTATTTGGCCTTAAAAAAATACAAACAACTCTAAATTTTCACCGTTCTACCATCATCCCCTATTTTTTAATAGGGTTTTTTTTTAAAGTTTCTTGTTACCATTTCCGAAACGGTTTTGCCGATTTTGATGAAATTTTATTATGTATATTGAGTAGGTCTGAAAATAGTTTGTTATCTATTTTTTATACCCTTAAGTGATAAGGGTAGCCCATTCCCATTTTTTTTATATTTTGAATAAATATATATTTTTATTTTTTTTATTTTGCATTAAAAAATACAAAGAACCCAAAATTTTCACCGTTCTACTATCATCCCCCTATTTTTTAATAGGGGTTGTTTTTTTAACTTTTTGTTACCATCCGTGAAACGGCTTTGACCGATTTTGATAAAATTTTATATGTATATTCAGTACGTCTAAGAATAGGTTGTTATCTATTTTTTATACCCTTATGTGGTAAGGGTAGCCCACCCTCATTTTTTATTTTTGAAAAGAAAAATGTTTTTATTTTTAGTTGGCATTAATAAATACAAATAACCCTAAATTTTCACCGTTTCCACCATCATCCCCTATATTTTAATAGGGGTTGTTTTTTTTAATTTTTGTTACCATCTCCGAAACGGCTAGACCAATTTTGATAAAATTTTATATGTATATTCAGTAGGTCTGGTTTGGTTTGTTTTGTCACAACCTATTCCTAGGTTGTTATCTATTTTTATACCCCTAAGTGATAAGAATGGCCCACCCCAACTTTTTTTTTTTTTTTAGACAAATTTTTATTTTAATTGTTTTATAGGGAGTGCTTATTTTTAGGGGTGCATGTCCAAAATTTTCTTCTGGGTACACTTTCATCACTTAAGGGACCTCTCTACAAAATTGCATACTCCTAGTCCTAGAACGGATTTTACATAAAATTATACAAATTTTTACCCTTAGTTTTACCCCTTAAGGAATGAATTCCAAAATCGCTCTAATTATTCAATTACGCTACATAATAAACCTCTGTGCAAATCATCATATATAATCATCATCATATTCCTTGAACAGAATTTATTGTTCCAGAACGTTCAACCCTTCATTTCACACCCTTAGAGGGCGAATTTCCAAAAATTACTTCTTAGTGCTAAATTACGTTACATAAGGAACGTCTGCAAAATTCATACTTCTAAAACCGATTTTAACAAATTTTTGTACAAATTTTCATCCCTTATTTTTTAGGGGATGCATGCCTAAAATTTGCTTCTAGGTACTCACTTTCATCATTTAAGGGACCTCTGAACAGAATTTCATACTCCTAGTCCTAGAACGGATTTTTCATAAAA
The DNA here is from genome assembly GCF_002938485.1 of Sitophilus oryzae. Classification (NCBI taxonomy): domain Eukaryota; kingdom Metazoa; phylum Arthropoda; class Insecta; order Coleoptera; family Curculionidae; genus Sitophilus; species Sitophilus oryzae. The sequence goes on from NW_022147469.1 coordinate 1,262,072, forward strand.
AATTATACAAATTTTCACCCCTAGTTTTACCCCCTTAAGGAATGAATTCCAAAAATCACTCTAATTATTCAATTACGCTACATAAGGAACCTCTGTGCAAATTCTCATATTCCTTGAACAGAATTTATTGTTCCAGAACGTTCAACCCTCATTTCACACCCTTAGAAGGCGAATTTCCAAAATTGCTTCTTAATGCTAAATTACGTTACATAAGGAACGTCTGCAAAATTCATACTTCTACAACTGATTTTTTAACAAATTTTTGTACAAATTTTCATCCCTTATTTTTCAGGGGGATGCATGCCTAAAATTCGCTTCTAGGTACTCACTTCATCATTTAAGGGACCTCTGAACAGAATTTCATACTCCTAGTCCTAGAACGGATTTTACATAAAAATTATACAAATTTTCACCCCTAGTTTTACCCCTTAAGGAATGAATTCCAAAAATCACTCTAATTATTCAATTACGCTACATAAGGAACCTCTGTGCAAATTCTCATATTCCTTGAACAGAATTTATTGTTCCAGAACGTTCAACCCCTCATTTCACACCCTTAGAGGGCGAATTTCCAAAATTGCTTCTTAGTGCTAAATTACGTTACATAAGGAACGTCTGCAAAATTCATACTTCTAAAACCGATTTTAACAAATTTTTGTACAAATTTTCATCCCTTATTTTTTAGGGGATGCATGCCTAAAATTCGCTTCTAGGTACTCACTTTCATCATTTAAGGGACCTCTGAACAGAATTTCATACTCCTACTCCTAGAACGGATTTTTCATAAAAAATTATACAAATTTTCACCCCTACTTTTACCCCCTTAAGGAATGAATTCCAAAAATCACTCTAATTATTCAATTACGCTACATAAGGAACCTCTGTGCAAATTCTCATATTCCTTGAACAGAATTTATTGTTCCAGAACGTTCAACCCCTCATTTCACACCCTTAGAAGGCGAATTTCCAAAAATTGCTTCTTAATGCTAAATTACGTTACATAAGGAACGTCTGCAAAATTCATACTTCTAAAACCGATTTTAACCTTTTGTACAAATTTTCATCCCTTATTTCTAAGGGATGAATGTCAAAATTAGCTTCTAGGTACTCACTTTCGTCACTTAAGGAAACTCTGTACAAAATTTCATACTCCTAGAACTAACACTTTTTGTACAAAATTTCACCCCAGTTTCACTACCCTTAGCTATACATTTCCAAAAATCGCTTATCAATGTTCAAATGCGCCACATCTGTGCAAAAGTTCATACTTCTAGTAGGTACAGATTTTTTTTTTTGTATAATTACATCCCTTTATCTAATTACACCCCTTATGGGTCGAATTTTAAAAATTACTTAGTAGTGCTCATCTTAGAGAACGAATTAATATTCTCCGTATTTACTCAGTTTCCTAATACTAGCACAGATAACACATAATCATACTAGTTAATTTTTTATTGGAATAGAAGTAATTTTTATTAGAAGGTACAAAAAATTAAAAATTTAAAATTTTATTTTCATAGCTACGTTTTTTTTTTCATAGCCTTAGGATGCCTCATGTACTATCGAATATACGAAATATATAATCAATACATATTTCTTTAAATATCGAGAAATAAAATATGTTTGGCAACACCGTACGAAATATCGCCGCGCGTAGTCCTCAAAATTTAAAATATTAGCATTTTCAGGCTTCGATTATGTTCAAAAGCGCCACCGTATGACAAATCACTAAAGCTTCCACACGAGAGTTCTTAAAACTATAATATTCTTTGCTATAAGTAAACTGTAAGGTTGAAGGTTCTTCTCAGGATTAATATTTACTATGTTTTGCAATTATTATAAAATGTTTATACTCTTCTGAAACCTCCTGCAGATAGGTAAGTTTATGCATAAAGAGTATAAAAATATTTAACTATTTTATAACATTCAATTTTGTTTGAAGAAACTAGTTCCCTGAATTGCTTAAGGTCTCTGTTAAAATTATCTTAAATAAAGGTTAAGTTTAGAGATAAAATAATGGCTATTGTTACTAATAAAACCAATCTTACCTCTTTTCCCATTTAAAACCACGAACATTTTGTCTGGCTCATCACCAATATCCGATTCTTCATCCTCTTCATAACTGGGTACAAACGGACACCAAATTAACCGATAATTATCAGATCCTGGTGATTCTTGATGAAAAATATGACACAATAAAACACATCTACATTTAATAGGAACAAATACATAAATTTTTTAAAATAAATTCAAAGGCATTTAAAAAAAAGCACTATGCAAATTTTATCACCAATTAGTGAATGTATTCTGAGGAATAATAAAAATATTAAAGATAAAAAGGATACGCTATGCTTTCAAGAGTTTCCTGAATACTGTAAATTAAAATATTGCCTTCCGAATCAATACAACCTAAAATTATTACTAAGCTTGAATAAGCAAAGGCCAGATCTTTTACATCCCCTTTTAAGTTTTTAATAAGGGTCTTTTTTTCAGGATTGTACTGATCTGCAACTCTTACCATACTACCTTCTTTATCTAAAATACCTAATTTAATCAAAATATATTTTAAAGAGTTGTGCTGTGCTTACTTTTCATTGTAAATGCAATAATATTCCTACTAAAATGAGCAGCAATGAGATGGCCATGGTAATACTTGAATTCCCAGTTATAATTAACACGATCGCAAAGCTGAACTTTAGAACTTCCTAAACAGTGATTTCCATGACCGCACTGAACATTTACAACTTTTCCCAATATTTCAGTTCCATATTCACTAACATCATTATCCAAAAATTTTCTAAAATACAGAGCAATAGGAAAAAAATTAGAACAAATAAAAAAGTTTGGTATTTAGGGAATGTTTTGTTAACAAATTACAACTATAAACTTACATGTCTTGGGTTGCATTTTGTATAATATTCTGTGTAGTAGCATTTGCCATTTTAAACAGACTAAAATGGCAAAAATAAATAACAAATATGAAAGAATAAACTTATCTTTTACATACCTATAATGTTGACAAATATGAAATTGAAACCGCTAGTAATTTCGATATATAATTTCCTGTTTACAGAATTTGACAATTACAAATAAACATAACAAATTATAACAACAAAATATTCCTTCAAAATAACAAAATCTATAACCGCATATATTTAAAAAACCATAAAGCACAAATTTTAATGGTTTTGGTTTTTGGTTACCCTTGAAATTTCATCATGAATGTAATAAAAAGAGGGAAACGCCGGTTCTGACCACAGAGTATTCCGTGCATCATATATAATGTATAAATATGATCTAGGGCTGTTTTAGATCAAGAAGGGTCATGACACAAGAACTATCGATACTACCTAGTCAAGTAAAATTATATAAAATATTTATCTAACCAAGCTATAGACAGCTAGATAGATTAGCAGTAATTAATTAAATAAGTAAATCAATAAATAGGTTTGTTAAATTTAATTTGAGTGCCATTTTACCGAGTGGTTGATACAATCAATTTTTATTTTTTAATATTGTAAAAATATGATTAAATTTCTATTGGTAACTGATGTTCAAAATTTCGGCCCATTCCTATTGTTTCATTCTTTTATTCTATGGTAAGAGAACCAAATTTTTCACCGGGATTTACAATTTACAAATTTAAATTTTGAATAACAAAGACAAAAGCCCAAAATCATCAAATATCATTATCAAGAAAAGTAGTAAATGGAAGATTGTTAGATCATGTTACTCTCTTGAAATATAGGTATATTACTAAAAATTACGCCTATAGAAGAAGACGGAATTTTGAAATTCAACGCATTAGAGACGTTTTTATATTAATATAATTTCGTAGACCCAGATTTGTTATTTTTCGGGTAGTAAAGCAACAAACTTTTTTACAGAAAATTTAATAAGAATTAAGTACATATTTCATTTTTTATTTCTTGTTTTGTCTATAATCAATCTTAGCAATTAGAAAATTTCAAAAAAAGAAAATTCAAATTAGCTCATTTATAAACAGCATCTCAAAAATTTTAGGAACACAAAAAAATTAAAAAAGAATTATATTTTGTCAACACAACTTGCTTTAAACTATATAAATAAAAACCTTTGTATACTTTTTGCCATTAACTCTAAAATATCATTCTTTTTATCACAAACTATATTATATCTACATATATTTTATGCTTTTATGTTTTAAAGTCATAAATGGTATAACTTTTGTTGTTTTATACTAAAAATATTATCCGGCATCACAAATCACAAACTTTTACGAAAATATATTTAATTTTCTTGATTACCATACATATACACATAGTGAATTATGGCTTACGAATTTATTTAAAGTTAATTATAGTCAGAATGGATTAAATAAAACAAGAATTAAAAGTATAATATTTATTAACAGTATTTCAGCTTAATGGTGTTATATAGTTAAGATAGATGGATATTCTAATGGTTGCATTACCATAAGAGAAATGAAATTAAAAACGTTCGTTATTAATTTCACAATTTCACTGTTTTATATACAAACCAATTTGACAAGTCAAATTATTTATAAAAAAATAAATATATATTTTTGTGGTATTTTGGCTATTCTTGGTGTCAACAAATTGACAAAAAACTAACTCGTACTAGTAATAAATATCAGAAAACAAAAGTTAATTTCTATGCTTATGTACAGTCATACCCTGAAAATGTTACCCAAAAATCAAAACGAAAGCTACGCAATGGACTAAAAATATCTACATTTTTACATAATTTGAAAAATTTAAAGTTGGTGATTTAAATAGAGCTAAATTCTCATAAGAGTTGTAGAGATATTTGTAAAAAATTAAATTGTTCAATTACGACCTAAATTTCCTAATAGTTTTATAACTTTTTTAGCGCCACAATAGCGTACATTAGCATCAGTGAACAATCCAAATTATCAATAAATTTATTGGTAATTGCTTGCTGTTTTTATATCATACAATTGCCCTTATGATAGTAGAACTTTTATTAAGGGTCTATATAACCGAGGAGGAATCTAAATAGGTAATCACATCACAGTTTTGTTCACTGTTAACGTCTAAAACCTCCTCGATTTTAAAATTATTTTATCATATAGTTTGAAATTATATCAAAACTTCGTCAGCTGTTTTTTTTTGTGGATTTATTTATTTTGTTTTCCAGCGACAGAATACAATATCTTGACATACGTCATCCAAAAAAATGACAGAAAAAAGAATGAGTAACAAACAACTGTTGACAGTTGTTATATTATATTCTTTAGCCGAACTTACTATAGATTAATGATTTTTTTTTATATTTTTCTTCGCGTTTAAGGCGTAGTTACTTCGATTAAATGATATTTATCTAATTTTATTCTCATAATTTTGCCTTTTAAATTCCTAATTTTAATTTTGTATTATATTTCGCTTACAGTAAATGACACAGAAAATAAAAAGTATTTTTATCTATGTTTATATATAAAAATAAGAGAAATGGATGTGCCTTTCGACATTTTTGACGTGGTATGGCAGGAAAAAACATGGAGAAATATGACCGGTTTCAGATTATAAAAAGATTATCTACTCTAATTTGATATAAAATCTACGATTGACTATCTATTTATTTGAAAAACATGCGAATAATAACGATGTCACAGTGGATTGAGAAATTACATTTCAGTTCAAGCTATACTTTGTATATTGCTAAAGATCTTGCCAGCTGAGTAATGGTAAACTATAATACAACAATATATAGTAATTTTTCTTTGAAAACTATTTATATTTTTCATATTATAGTTGTAACTCCGAACAAGAACTTATTATATAGAAAGTATTTTCCAATTCAAACGCCCATCGATTTTTTTTTTCGTAAAATGGTCCTTCTAGTGTTTATTACATTTTTTGCCTCTTGTAAAAAACGCCATCGTACATACTTTTTGAGGAAAAAAAAAATTCTGAAGCTGACTTCCAAAAATATTTATTACTATTCATCAAGCTCCAGAGGGGCATAAAATCTATTATGCTCTTAATAATCTAGTTGGCGAAAATATGGTATTTTACCTTAGTAATATTACAAATTATATTTGACAATAAGCTTCATAAAAGCTTGAAAAAATTAATAATTTTTAAATTAATTAACGTTCGTGCTTGTTTTTGATTGATGCCCTCTAATGGACAAACGAAGCACTTTTGTATAAAGGGAAATTATGTGCAATTAATTTATTTTGATTCAAAGAATATGTAGTTGTTCTATGTCTACGGAATATTGGAAGTCCCTGTATATTTTGTAGGTCTGCTTTTTTCTCAAACACTATGCGATATGGCGTTTTTTTACAAGATATAAAAAATGTAGTAAATACTAAAAAGAACATTTTACAAAAAGAAAATTGGTCGTCGGTTGAGTTGGAAAATATTTATACTAAAATTTATGTAGGGGTGGGGGTAACTTTCACCCTTCCCGTACTTTTTCTTCATTTTTGTTTAAGTCAAATGTTAAAGCAATTAGCAAAAAATAGAGACACAGAATTTCACTCAAATCGGAATAACGGTTCTTAAAATATTTGAAAAATTGTTGATGCCCCCTAGCGGACAAACAAAGCACTTTTGTATAGAGGTTAAATATGTTCAATGAACTTATTTTGATTCCAAAAATACGTAGTAGTTCTACGTTCACGAAAGGGATACCCTGTATACCGTGTTTTTCAAAAGTTTCCCTTTTGCAACCCCTTAACTTTTTTTCAGATAAAAAAAACTATCAATCTAGAGTCCTATGGTTGTCTTAAAACCACTAATTTTTAATCAAGGAGCCTCACAAAAATCGATTTGATCATCTAATTTTTTTTCCATAAATTCCTGGCGGGTTAAAAGATGCTGAAATAACCATAACTCAATGTTTTCAAATGAAACGAGGGTGGCTCATTAGCATATTTGGAAAACGCATTTTTTAACAAATAATTTGGTATCACATACTATTACATAGCATTTCGAGTCAAATTGTCATTATCAACAGTCATGGCACTCCAGACTGAAATTTAAAATATTACTTTTTTAGCGAAAATATCAAAAGTTGACATATGAGGTGTCATTTTATTCAGAATATCATTGAATAAAGTAAAAAATATTATATAAATATTAAAAGTTGTAGTCATTTCCGGTGAAAAAGGAAGTGACAGGGAACAATTGAATACGTCAATCAATCCTGATTTATGTCATATACTAATATATACCGGGTGAGTCTCAAAAGTGGCTCACCCATATAACTTTTTTATTTTTGCAGTTAAAAAAACGAGATTTGGTATGTTAGTATGTTAGTACTTCCTGTTTCACCGGAAATGTCTACAACTTTAAATGACACCCTCGGTATTTTTTTACTTTATTCGATAGAAAATAACACTCTGAATAGAATGACATATCATATGTCAACTTTTGACATTTTCGCATAAGGTTTATTTGAAATTATAACTTAACGAAAATTTTTTTTGACTCGAAATACCAAGTGTGTGGTACCAAATTATTCGCAAAAAATGCTTTTTCCAAATATGCTAATGAGCCACCCTCGTTCCATTTGAAAAAATTGAGATATGATTAAAAATACGATTTGAGCATTTTCTAACTGGTCAGAACAAGACAATAAAAAACCATGGCACTCTAGATTGAATTTTAAAATTCAATTTTGTTCTAAGCGAGAATGTCAAAAGTTGACATATGATATGTGATTCTATTCAGAATGTCATTTTCTATCGAATAAAGTAAAAATACCGAGGGTGCCATTTAAAAATCAAAAGTTGTAGTCATTTCCGTTGAAACAGGAAGTGGCCAAAAACAATTGAATACGCCAATCAATTCTCATTTATGTCATATACTAACATACCAAATCTCGTTTCTTTATCTGAAAAAATAAAAAAGTTATAGAGGTGAGCCACTTTTGAGACACACCCGGTATACTAAATCTCGTTTTTTTTATCTGAATAAATAAAGAAGTTGTATGGGTGGGTCACTTTTGAGACGCACCCGGTATACTACGGTAGTTTAATTAATATTATGCAAAATTTTTAAGATCATCTAAAGATGACCGTCAAGAAACTGATGATCACTATTACTTTCTAACCTCCCGTGAAGAGACCGAAAATAATTGACAACGGCAATGAAGTCTTATCTATTTCATATACTGTGTTACAGAGGAGAGCCAGTTTTGAAAAACACCCGTTATAGTAAAGTTTAAATCAAAATGTTATTTCTACGCCTACCGTGACGTCGTTTTATTTCGATGATACGGTGTGTTTTCGTTTTTAATAAACCGAACGTTTTAATTTACCTGAATGATAGGTAAATAGTTTGTGTCACAAAAATATTATTTTTGTTATTCACTGAGAAAAAGAAAATCAAGTATAAAAAGAGCAAGGCGTAATTATAAATTTAAAAATATATTACAAAACAAATAAATTAAACTTTACAGATAATAACGTTAGAAACTAAACGTATCAAGAGATACAAATTCTACTCTAAATATATTTACATATTTTTATCGACCAAGCTATCTTTGATCAATAATTGGTTTTCTAAGTTCTATAATAAGTCATAATCACAAAACAATATAGTTTGAAAGGAATTTATTCAAAAATATAATACTGAAATTGAAATTATTGGGATAATTTTAAATATAATGTAATTTTCTAATATACCGTAGAAGAAAAAAAAATCAAATCTATAATAATTTCAATCTCAGTACCTTGAATTTTGAATATCCTTCAACATAAAAATAAAGATAGAGTTTACTAAAGTAGTATTTTTGATCATTATTTAATTACATACGCCCATCCGAATGCAACTACAGGATTTCAGTCTCTTGAATCAACTACACGATATTGATTTATTTTTATCCTTGCACAACCACACAACAGAAGCTAAAAAACTTAAAAAATTATACAACAAATATACAAAAAAAATGTACAAAGTTGTAGGCACAAAAATAAAAATATTAACTGTATGAAAATGAAACAGTTAGTACTCTGACATTGACATAGCGGTAAGAAATTACTCGATACTATATAAATACATGAAATATTTCTTTTATTCCTTTAGCGATCCTCAAATGTATACCGATTTGGTCATTTCAGAAGTGTGGTCTGGATTTTAACGTGTAAGACAGTGATGTAGGCAGCTCAATGGAAAATCAAATGTATTAAAAAAAGATAAAAGTTGGGTTAATACATTTCTTCTATGCGGTATTGCCGGGTTTTGCATCAAAAGTTCAAACCGCACAAGTAGGCGTTTATGGAAAATGTTTTTGGAACCTTATTTTTCACAATTAGTTACTAATTTTACTATAGATGTAATAGATTATATTTAGCGTAGATATATTATCTTCATTTCGGTAGTATACATGAAAGTTTTTAAAATATTTTTTCTACACAAATTTTCCTACAAACGTAAAAACTGGTAACACTGTTTGCCGCTTTTGATTTTGTCTCTCTGTCTGTCAACAGGTCATTTATATTATTCTGTCTTACACGTTAAAATCCAGACCACACTTCTAAAATGACCAAATTGGTATATGTAGTAACGAATTACTGAAATCTGAAAAATACGAAATTAAAAGCTATCAAAATAAAAGAAATTCTCACTGAGCACCATTTAAATGTTATCGAGTGACTCTTTTCCCCACAGAACATAAAAAAGCTACCAACAAGCTCAAAATAATTCAAGTTGGCATGATCTAAATATAGCTATTTTTGAAACTTAAACTTTTATTCGGCTCCTAAGCAACAAACTTTTAATCAAAAAAAAAAAAATCAAAAACCCTCATTACTGACTTCTAAAGAGCCACCCCTTAACATTTTTTTTATAATTATTTATAAAACAAAATAAATAAAGTTACATAATTTTGAAAAATACATAGACTATTCTCTATTAAAACAATATTAAAGGAAAATAAAATGTAAATAAAAAAGTAGTGTGCTCCTCAATCTATATTGCACAGTAACATTTTCTTGCGATTTAATCAGATATTTTTCGTTCTTAGTAAAGACCCGATTGATGTTTGTTGCTTTACCTATGATGAGCCCTTGGTATACTTAGATTCGGCCAACCTGTGTAGGGACGAGTCGCCATCACCTTGCGTCACCTGCAAAGCACCAAACACCTTAAAACCGATCTTAAATGACTATTAAAAAATAACATTTTTCAAAAATTGGTCCATAATTATATTATATAAAAAACGAACGAAACGATATGGAACTACAGTTTGTCCATGAGTAGGGGAAGATTTCGACAGACAACATCCAAATAATGACAGAAAATCATATAAAAATTTTGAACTGTCCAGATATTGGCTGACCTGTTAACTATACAGCGAAGTTGTAAATAGGTTTTTTAAAGATCTGCGTATGCTGAATACATATGCCAAATTTGAACAATTTTGGACAAAACGATTTTAAGTAATTTAAGAAAAACAGCATCTATTTTTTAATTGAAACTGAAAAGGTAACAATGCCAAACCAGGCAAATGCCAACATACCTTAAGTTATAATCCTATAATGTTGTCAATGTCAAATTGTATTTTCTAAACGTTATGCTTTTGTCTCATTCGAAGCAGTTTTAAATTATAAAAATACATTTCGAGGACACTAAGCGTATGTACTATAACGCAGCAGTGTAGACAGCACCACAAATTACAACTGACAATGATAAAATCATAGACTGACAACTTAATGTATGTTGACATTTGACTGGTTTTGCATTGTCACCTATTCAGTTTTAATTTAAAAATAGATGCATGTCTTTCATGAATTACTTAAAATTGGCTTGTCCACCATTGTTCAAATTTGGTTTGGTTTGATTTGGTTTGGCATGTGTATTGAGCATACGCAGATTTTAAAAAATCTATTTATGACCTAGCTATAAAATTAATAGGGGAGCCAATATTTGGACAGTTCAAAATTTGCATGGGATTTCCTGTTTTCCATGACGATGCACCACTCGGTATATAATAATGACTATATAGATTATACCCTATACCTGCCGTGTGTTGGAATTGAGGACGAGGCACAGACAACTAGATACACGTTCCATATATATTTCACATAAGTTCCTCTATTAGGGAAGTACTGGCGTTATGCGCAAGTCCAATATTCGGAAATTTGACTCTCGTTGATTACTTGTGACCCTGACTTGCGCAAAAACCTTCTACTTCCTTCAAAGAAACACTTATACCCCCACATTTCTTCAGAAGACTTATACAGGTTGTTAATTTGTTTATTACTCGCGGCAAGAGCTTTATGGTTGAAATATGGCAACCTCGGCCCGCTCGTCGACAGACGACGCGACGGGACGAGTCGGCAGAAAACCCTATACACTGCGTTCTCCAATGACTAAAGAATCCAAGGACAAAGAACACCCGAGAACAAATTGTGACGATGTCACCAAACAGTGCCGTAGCACATATTTTTCTTAACCTAGCTGTTTGAAGCAATATTTATATTTTTTGATAATTGTTTTGACTACGCCTATGGTGTATCATCCTAATTAATTACGAAAAAAAGGTATTAAAATGTTAACAAAAAGTACAAAACTAGTATCGACGTATAGCACATATTAAGTACATATAGATAGTTAATTGAAATTGAAGAATAATTATCGAATTCAATAAGAAAACGCTAAAAAGTTGGAGTGGACTGTTTATTTACCTATGAAACGTAACTCCTGGCTCTTTCTTATCGCTGCTGCATTTACACTTGAAAGCTGAACAACTAAACACCATTGTAATAAAGTTTATACAAAGTTTACTACACACAAACTATTAAAAATCGCTAAAATTGTCGCTGGTGACCAAATGATGACTCATTGTTTGCCACCAAAAGAAAGGTCACTAAGGTCACAAATTCTGCTGCAGCCCGTATAGGGGCGTTACATGTCCTTATATTCTTTAGTCATTGGCGTTCTCAATAAGCAGTGTTGCCATTCTGTTCCGCTATAAGTAACTGTCCAGTTAACAACCTGTATACCTACTTCACCTCGGCTTCACAAAATGCAGAATAGAGACGATATAGTCACTATTATATACGCAGAAAATACAATTTAACCGTAGTTTTCAGAACTATGTAGTGTCGCTGGCGACACTGCGAAGAACCAATGAGATTTGTACTAAAATTAAATTTGACAGCTCTTTGAATTTTGCACAAATCTCATTGGTTTTTAAGTGCTGTCAGCAACACAACATAGTATTGAGAACGTGTGCTTTAAAATGCTCGCTGGACTGACTATAGTTCTAGTTGGTAATTAAACGACTGTTTACCATTTACACAGTTACAGAAAAAAATAAGAAATACAACTTAGAACCAACTTTTATTTATAATATATATATAGAGTTATTAATTTTAGTTGTGTTAAATCGTATTAGTATCATAAGCAATTATAAGGTGGCTTAAAATATCCTTTCTGTATTTAATTTGATAACAGACTATACATATTTAGTTATCTACAAAAAGTGGACTGACTATTTTTTTTTAATGTTTCAAGTTATTTCTATTGGTGACGAATTCTGATAAAAAAAAGTTTCTTTGAAGAATTTCTCAAAGTTATACCATACAGTCGAATAAAAAACGGCGTCATAGTGGCCTTTTAACTGGTAATCGAAGATAATCTGTTTGGACCGATCCCTACATTAAAAATAAGTCAAAAATTAATTTTTTATGTCGATTTTAAATAAATTGCATATAAGGATTGGTTCCACAGAAATTATTCGATTGTCATCTGAAAGGCAACTGTGATGCCGTTTTTTCGATCATGAGGCATTTAAAGTTTTATAGTTTCTATACAGGTACTCAAAGATCCATGCCATGCATTTTTTTACAAAGTGTCACCACAACGCCATGGGAAAATAACTGACAAAAATAAAAATAAATACACTTTATTTATGTCGAAATGGTAACCTACCTAATTAGATTATTTTGCAATAATATAATTTGAACTTAGAAAGATAGTTTCATATTATGTACATGATGGAAAATATGGTAATAGCGTTGATCGATGAAATAAGAAGATGCGCAACCTTATGGACGATTTCGTGGCACAAAACCTGCCCGAGATGTAGCTGGCAACGCCGTCGCCGCTAGTCAACTTTTCCGCGATTTAGTTTAGCTCTGCGCCGCTGCGCGCTGGTAGTCTTTTACAGTGCAGAATAAATAAATACTGTACCCTAGTTCTGCTATCAGTCGTCAGAGTGGGTGGTTGTAGGAGACAGTGTTGTCAGAACTACGGATTAATCCGTAAATTTATGGATTTTGGGTACAGTACGTTAATAATACGGATTTTCTATGAACATAGTAATCACCAACCTAACCTAACAATTTAATATAATATTATATGGTTAAACAAAGAACGGCGCCAGAGTTGGCTTGGAAATGAAGATCGCTGTTATTTCACATGTAAAATATTATGTACTTAGTACCTATAAAAGAATTTTTGTTTGTAGTTTACTCCATGTTAACACGAATAAATTTTCAATACATAAACTCGGATTTTTCAACAAGATATTTTTATTTATTTTTCACAAAGATATTTTTGTCAAACGTATTACAAATATTACACATTTTAATAGGGCAACACTGTCGCTTTTAGTTCCACACCGTCTTTGATATGCCTTCGCTAGCCGAATTAGAGAAAATGAATGTTATATATGCGTTTTTATGTGTTTTTGGCCGCAGAACGAGTAGAGGCTCCGCCATACAGCGCTTGAGACGTAAGGGAAAATCAAGTCGGCCTTGTCACGAATTTGCCCATTAGGTTGCGTATCTTCCCAATTCTTTCAATCAACGGTAATAGTAACATCAATGAAATAGGAGGCAAGCATACACTAGCAAAGATAAATAGTTATTTTTATCTTACTTTCAATTAAAATTGGGGTTAGAATTAATGTTGAATAATTAAATAAATAATATATGATGAGAATGATTTAAAGTTATTTTACACCAACATATTTTCTATTTAATTTTAACTTTGACTATACCGTTTGATCATATAAAAACTTCTGAAAAACACTTGATAGATACAGATTCTTAATAAAATATCTGCTCAAGCACCTTTTTTAGAACAAAAATAAATTGTATAATAAAAATATGGATATCGAGGAACTTCTTACAGGCATAAAATATGTATAAGCATAAAAATGAATAAAACGTTTGAAAAATATTTTCTTTTGGTAAAACTAAAATCAAATCGAAAATATAGTGTAAAGAAACTCTAGAAATTCAACTAAAACAATATAAAACTGTCATTTCAACTAATGCAAATTGTTAAATGTATGAAGAGGAACTTAAAAAATTATAAACTTTTAATACAATAAATTAGGAAGAAATATATTTTACATCAATTACTATTATATCTATGTAATAAAAAATAAAAATATGTCTTAATAGTCAAAATAGGAAATATAACATTTCATATACATATAAATCGAATACAACTAGGAATAACAATAAAATAATTTAATAAACTACAAAGAAAAAAAATACATTTTAACAAAATGTGTAACTTATTTAATATAGATAAATATTTACCTCAAAAAAATTAGAATTAAAATACAACAAAATAGGTTACACAATTTTAGATTTGCATATTGCACATGCACAAAAATTTAGCAAAATTTAAAGAAAGCTAACGTCTAAGAAACTGTTATATATTTAATATAATCTATAAATTAATAATAAAGCTACATCTTGATTTAAAAACTTTAACAATACTCAATCAGTTGAGTTTAATTATTTAGGACTAGTAATTAATTTCACAGAATTCTGGCACAGCATTCAAACTATGTATTTGATATTTTTCAAATAATACATACGACCAAGAAATAAAAGGCAATTCGTTCTAAAATCTACGGAAGGGATGTCTAAAGATATTGCATGCACTAATGCCCAAAATTCAAAAAACTGCACATCTGAATCTGATTTACAAAGAAAAAATAATCAGAGAAACAATTATTTAATTTAAGATCATGGAATGGATGAGACTTAATTTAAGTCAAATATCTCTGGCGCATATAGTACCATACGATCGAAAAAAAAAACGGTGTGAGTTGGCTTGGAAATAATGATGTAATTTCCAAGCCAACTTGACACCTTTTTTTCGATTGTACGGTATATATATATAGAAACACGGCAAAAAAATCAGTCAAAAATGTAGGATTAATATAATTAATACAGTACCTATAGGTTTATTTATCATCGGCGATTCTATAAAAGAAAATAAAGATTATAAATATAATGCTTTAGGAAAAAAATCTAACAATGATTAATCGAAAGAAAAATTCACGATAGAAACCAATCACCTTCAAAGTTTTGTCTTTATTTCATTCATATTAAGATACCCGTTTTTAATGCTACAAACATAGTATAAGGAAACTAGTAGCTTTACTCCTTGTCAAATCGTTTGTTCTTTTTCTGCCACTCTATATGACCTTGTTCTCGCGTCCCGTGACCACTGACGTAGCTTTATAGTCGTGGTCTATAACTAAGCAAAGTATCGTCGTGGCACTCGCCATAGTTTCACAGAGATGTATTTAGGAAAATATGAGTTCACAATAAAATAAAACAAAAAAATTGATCATCGCGTAAAAATTTGCTTGAAAACAGAATATTTTCACATTTCGTGTAAGTAACAATTCTTCTGTATCTGAAAATGTTCTGATGGGAAGAAATGCGGAAAAAATATATAATGACATATTTTTATATTATTATCTATTTCAAAGATTTTCTACAACTTTTTTTTTTGAGAAATAGAATCACTACTTTCTCACGTAATAAAAGAATCATTTTTTAGTTATTGTTACCGAGCCCCGAAGATACCGAAAGAAACGGGAATTAATAATTTCCCGGTTCTGTGATATCTACCTCAAAAGAACCGGGAATTTACAAACTAAAAAAAATTCCAGTTTTTTGTCAAAAAAAAATGCGCAGAAAAATCCTAATATTTCTAGAGGCAACATATATCACTTCTAAAAATGTTTGTACTTATTTAAGACACACCCTGTATAGGGCGATTCACGGTTATGGTACGTTATAGCGTTTCCGGAACCGGAGCTGTTTTGCGGAACCGGGAATTTCGGTACCATGCCTCTAAGAAACCGGGATTTCCAGTTTTTTTTCGGTACTTTCGGTACTAGCAAATTTTTGTTCAATGATGGTGCAGTTCGTTAAACAGCAAGCAAGGGATGGTTGTCAAAAGTAACCTATCGATATCGAGCTTATAGTGATTTTCTTCAAGTTTATTACTGTTGCCGCAAGTTTATTTTTCATCGGGGTAGATTATCATGAGATAATGGGGTAAAATTGTTTTACAAAGGGGTAGATCTACCCCGAATGGGCATGCGTCGCGGCGTTGAATTTTTACTCTCAACGCGCGTACAGACGTTTCACTTCAAAAAACGCTGTTGTTATTTAAAAAAAAATACCTTGTCGGATGTCCAAGACACTTTAGGGTTTTTTTGAAAATAGTAATAATAATAATCATTTATTTCTCTTTTCCAATATACAAAATATACGGATACCTATTTGTAGGAACTATGCGTGTCTATGCAATTTGAAATAAAGAATTTCATTATTAACCCTATCCTAACTTTAACTTTAACGTGCTTCTTATTTGGATTTGTTTTATTTTATGGATTTTTAAATTATACTATCTATTGCCTACAAAGATGACAAGATTAAAAATAGTTGAATTTACTACAAATATTATTTGCATTGCTGGCTGCATAAGAACAATATTGCAATACATTGCTCTATTTTAAAAGTAAACATTGAACGGGGGGAAATAAAAACAGAAAAATATTTACTTAGCACTTCTACAAGACTTAATTATTACTGAAAATTAAACATTTTATGTGATGTAAAGATGTAACTAAAAAGTAATTAGCGAATAAAGTCATTATTGTAATTTACCCTAAGAATTGCTAATATACAGGGTGAGTCTTAAATAAATACAAATATTTTTAGAGCTGCTAGATATCGATAACAGAAACATATATTTCTTCATATTTTCAGAAACGTTTTTCAAATAAGTCCAAAATAACCATGGTAAAATCAGAGAATAAAATGAACAGGCAGTTCTAAAAAGTTTTCGAAAAATATACAGGGAAATTTAAAAGAAAATGCACGATTTTCAATATCTTTTTTGGCGAAAAAACCTCATAGACGGTTCCTGCGGTCGAAATATACTACTCCTGAAAATATTTGCACTTATTTAAGACTCGCCCTCTATAATCATACAAAGCAGGCTTGATAAAAAAAAACTTTAGTTATACTGTATCTAAAGTTAAATTACAGTTTTTGGCGTGTAATCTTCAAATATAGATTTAATGTATCAAAGAGCCCATTTTTTTTAAATATTATATTTTTACAAATGAATCATATAATTGAAATTTTCATAAAGTCAAGATATCATGTGAAAGGTGAATGTCTAAAATCATACTACATAAGATATAATGTATTACAAAACACAAAATAATAAATATATCTAGTTAAAGTATATAACAAATCATATATCAAAATTTGACTATAAATAGTTAGTAAAATATATTAAGTACATGCTGGTTGCCTGCACCCACTGTACATATTTTTAAATGTAAAAATTTTAATAAAAATAAATTAAAAAGCCTCATACTGCATAAATGCATTTTTTGAGCAATCAAATGATAGGATATATGTAGTCCTTTATCATATTTATAGTATTAGTTATGAAACCCACTAAGTTTAAATTTCATAGAAATTTTAGTACATATATTTAAAATACGCATATTTACTACATATAAATATAATGGTCGATTATACCTGTCATTTTTATATTAATTAAAATAAATATTTCATATATATTTAGCTACCAATTTTAAAATAGCTGTTTAATACCACTCATTATGGTACTCCAAAATCTATAACCAGAAATGTTCTTTATGTACAAATATAATATTTCTAAATTGCTATATAACTCGGTTTCTCAATAAAAGAAACTCTAAAAAATTGAAAAACACTTTGACTTGCTTTTAAACTGAAAATATAATCTCATAATAAAAACACAAAATGTATTAAATCGATACACGCATCTAGGTGCGTTAAATCTGAGATCGGAAAGAGTTATGAATAAATTTAAGATATTGGCGAAAATCGTTTAGCAAGAGAATGTACAGGGGTTTCAGAGATATTTAGAGCGCTACCTAAAGACGTACCTATTAAGCGGCCCATACATTATCAAACAAATTGCGCAACAAAGCAATGCGCAACGTTGCGTTGCACAACTGATTCAGCGGTCCATACATTATCAAACAAGTTGCGCAACAAAGCGATGCGCAACGTTACGTTGCACAACTGCATTAAAAAACTGCACTTGGTAAAATTTTGATCAAACTTTTTATTAAAAGTTGTGATTTGTTCGAGTAACAATCGTGTCCTTAATTGCAATTGCGTCAATTATTATCGTATATACCCTAGATGATGTCGATGATACAAAAAAAAAACGAAAAAGATAACAAAGAATTTGGATGAAACAAAAATATTGCACAACGAAGCGCAACACACACATACACTACAGAACGCGTTGCGCAAACAGTCCTGTTGCACAAAAGAATTCAAACATTCTTAAAACTTATCAACCAATTGCGCAACGCATCAAACATTACCATAAGCGGCCCATACATTATCAAACAAATTGCGCAACAACGCGATGCGCAACGCTGCGTTGCACAACTGATTCAGCGGTCCATACACTATCAAACAAGTTGCGCAACAAAGCGATGCGCAACGTTCCGTTGCAAAACTGCATCACCCGTGCACTTAGTAAAATGTTAATCAAACTCTTTATTAAAAGTTGTGCATTGTTTGGAAACAATCATGTCCTCAATTGCCATTGCGGCAATTATTATCGTATATACCCTAGATGATGTCGATGATACCAAAAAACGAAAAAGAAAACAAAGAATTTGGATGAAAGAACTAAAATATTGCACAACGAAGCGCAACACACACATACACTACACAACGCGTTGCGCAAAAGTCCTGTTGCGCAAAAGAATTCAAACATTCTTGAAAGTCATCAAACAATTGCACAATGCATCAAACACTACCATAGATTGGCAACTCGTTGCGCAACAGCCTGCGTTGCGTAATTTGTTTGATAATGTATGGGCCGCTTTAGAAGGTAGTAAAAAACGTTAAATCTAGGAGTAAACAATCTGATATACCGATCTGGTCATCGAAACAGCGTGGTCTGTATTTTAGTGCATGCGACAGAGATATACTCTGTTTTTTTTCTCAGGTAAGATTTCGACAGACGATGACAGAAAAAAAGCAGATGACGTCCCATACCAATCTATTTATTTTACTAAAAAAAGTTTCTAATAATGTTTAAGTTAACTATGGATGGGTTTAAATATAAATCCGTCATGCGTTGTCTCTTGTTGTTTTTAACCAGTTTTATTGGTTTATTTCAAAAATGACAGATCGTATTTCAATTTTATTGGTTTGACTGAACGATGAACGACAAACGGACGCCGATGTGTATGAACTCGCCTTTAGATTTTTGACGCTTGTCAAAGTCTTGCCAAATTAGAGGTTATAATTTTGTGTCAACTTTTGTCAAATACCCTGCGTTTTGGAAAATGATGCATTTTGATTCGTGTTATTACGTGTGTTTTGTGTCTTTTGAAGTCAAGTGGAGGAAAAATCGAGTGAAAATTAACTGTAGACCCAGAGCACAGTTTATGGTTAATACTCGCTGCCCAGGCAGAAAGTCTTATACACCAATAAAGTTACCATCAATAAAGTTCGTATACCATCTCGTCCTGGATAAGTGCATTTCGCATATGGTAGAAGGACCATACTAAACACATACTAAAAACTGGAGTAGCTGTAAAATATCGACATTACACGATAGGTAAATAATGGATTTTAGTACTGCAGAAAAATAATGTCAAAAGGTACTGGTTTGAAAAAATTACGATTAAAGTTAATTAATCAACCTTTAAGGTATAAAATTTGGTAAGTGTTATTAATAATAAAATAGTTTGTTTTATTTATGTTGTTTTATTTGTTCCTGCGGAATATTACAAATGTATTTGTACATATTATAAGTTATATTGATAAATATAATCATAAATACGGGAAGTTTCATGAAGCTTGAAAGTAAGAAATATTTTTTTTATATTTTTTTGGTATGTGGTGTTCTTGTTTGTTTTGTATTAACACATACCTGTCGTTTTTTGTTAAATAAAATAACTCGATTAGATTTTTTCCGTTTTATACAGTTTTTTTCATAATATTTTAAAGTTTGTCAGTCAACGTGTCTAGAAAAAAACTATTTTTATGATTAGGCTATTGAGGATCAGAAAATGACCACAATAAAATTGAAAAGGTCGCAGTGGAACAAGTTGATAGCCGCTTCGAAGAATCTAAGTTTGCTGGACTCGCTCTAAATATCTCTAAACACCCTGTATATCTTCAGAAACGAGTTATCATGCTTCATCGGGAGGAGGAGGTGGGGGAATATCAGTAGGAGGTGCATCCAGAGGCAAAGGCGGAGGATTGAACACATGCACGCTTCCAGGCGGTTGATACATTTCTTGATAGATGTATCCAGGAAAGTATCCCGGATTATACATAAACGTCGGAGGAGGTACGTTCATATTTAACATACTGGGCGGAGGCATTTGGAAGGGATTAAAGGACATGGGAGGCGGAGGCACAGACGGATACGACATGGCGCTTGGATTTTGGGAATGAGTTTGTGGATGGTAGTTCATATGTCTCGGAGGCGGAGGATGGCGCATTTGAGAGTTATGCGCATACCTAGGCGCATTATACGACCCTCGGTGGCTTTTGCCATGATACGGAACTTTGTTAGGAGGCATGGAATAATTATCGTACCCATTAGGTCTCGGCTGCTTGGGATAAGTTTGTTTATGAACACTAACGTGAAGTTCTTTGTTTAAAATTTTAGCGTGATCGTTTGATGTTAAATTTTGTTCGTTAGAACTATTCGGCTCTGATATATTACTTGTACTTACATTAACTACGCTAACAGACTGAATAGTAGTATCAGTTTTCGGACTTAATGACGTCGAAAATACAGATGCAGAATTTTGAACTTTTGAGGCATTTTCACATAATGTATCTAACGAACTATTTAAGGAACTTGGTTCAGTATAATTGTTATTTTTTTCGATTTCTTCTTGAATTGGTGATACAATAGGTGAGAGTTTCTTAGGGATTTTCTCATTTACATCGTCATAACTATCGCTACTTATAAGGGTAGTGGTATCTAACTCATTATCATTACTATGTGGGACATTTGGGCTTACCTTATTGTACGACGGCCGTCCGTTCTGTTTCGAATCTTTGTGACTAATTTTCGCCATCTTGGAAGGTGCAGGTTGGGCAGGCGAAAGACGCTCCCGGTCACGCTTTCGACTCGAATTCGTGCTGCTAGTAACCGATATGTCCAGTGAGGATCCAAGGCCACCGCCACTGGTATTGCAGTTAGTAATCACTTCTTTTGGTATTTTAATTTTCAAACCTACAATTATTTAGGATATTAAAAAAACAATTGAGTTAAAACATTTGTTTACCTCCAGAACTTGGCTGTGGTAAAGATTGATTGATTTTATCTTTGGGAATCTTGATCTTCAGTCCCTCGTTTAAAGGTTGTATTTTATCCTTTTGAATCTTAATTTTTATAGGCTCACTAACTAAAGGTTGAGTTTCTGGCGCTTCTTTCTTTTCTTTATGCTTGTGCTTCTCCTTTTCTTTATCTTTATGTTTGCGCCTTCTTTCTTTGTCATCTTTACTCTTTTCCCTGTCTTTGTGTTTATGCTTCTCTTTCTTCTTTTTACTTTTATGATGATGGTGTTCCTTTTCTTTCTGTTCTACCGGTAAAACTGACAGATTATTTGGCTCGACCGACTCGGTCTTAATAGAGGTAGAAGCAACGCCGGGCAAATGAGAATTTGTCGCTGCCTCTTTGAGTAGATTGCTGATAATAGTAGGGTTCGTCTCAAGACCGTTTACTATCGTGTTTTGACAATTTATCGAATCCTTTACAGGACTAGCGGGTTCGATCTTTATTTCCGATTTTATGGGGAAATTACGGGAGCTGTGATCCTCTTTCTTTACTTGCGTGCTGTCAGTATTGTGGATATTACTAACCCCTATGGTATTATACTGCCTTAACGTTTCAAAGCCTTCAACTTGGTCTATCTTCTTCATTGTAGGTCGCAGCTCTGGTTCCGAACTACTGGAGTAATTCCTATTTCTAGAACTCTGTACACTTGGGGGAGAAGTGATTGGAGATAAGGCGGTCAGATTATTAAGAGACATATGGGTTAGAGGTTCAGCCTTTTCAGATTTCACTTGCGGTGGAGTCTTTTCGGGGGAGAATAAACTAGGGCGCTTGATCACCGCCGGGGTTGGGATTTCTTCCTTAATAGTAACAGTCTCAGTCTTAATTTTAACCTCATGTTCATGAGAGGGAAGCTTATTGTAGGATCCATTCGTGTTTCCATTATAATGTGGTTTGAGGTGCGCGCCAGCCTGGGAGCTGCTCGATTTCGGGACGGACTTATTATCTAAATTAAAAGGCGACTTAATTTTCTGCGAGGTAGAACTTGAAGATTTCAGATAAGCACTATTTTTATCGTAACTAGAACTCAAATGTTTTTTAATGTTATCGGTTTCCGATTTTATGTGAGTCTTTTGTTGCTCCTCGTACCGACGCATTAGTTCTTGCTTCGACGCGGACTTTGGATCGATCCTAGGCCTGTTAGGGTCTATTCGTTGTCGCACATCAGAATAACTATTTAAATTGTTTAGTTCGGTTTGAGCGTTAGGTTTAAGTAACAGATCACGTTTTAGAAGTTCTTTATCACTGCGCACCGTAACCGATTCTTTTACGTGTTCGCGGCTGGGATCGTGAAGAGTCGGTAGACCGAAGGATGGTTCCTTTGATGCT
Organism: Sitophilus oryzae; assembly: GCF_002938485.1. Taxonomy (NCBI): domain Eukaryota; kingdom Metazoa; phylum Arthropoda; class Insecta; order Coleoptera; family Curculionidae; genus Sitophilus; species Sitophilus oryzae. The sequence goes on from NW_022147469.1 coordinate 1,285,036, forward strand.
TCTCTCAATATGTCCCTTGGTTCGGTTCTAGTGGGAGGGATACCAGCACTGCTAGACGGCCTAGAATGGGGCTTCATTTTCTGATCCATGAGCGGTCGTTCTGATCTATGATGGTGATGAGGTAGCGTTATTCCACTCATGTGAGCTATTTTCTCTTTTTCTTTTCTCTCCCTGTATTCCCGTTCTTTTTGTTCTTGAGTTTTGTGACCACTTGACGACGGATCATGTGGTCTTGACCTGTGTTTATGCGGGTCATCACCTAAAAACCCTATGAATTTAGTCATAGGTTACACAAGTATAAAAACAAAAACACAACCTTTGTAATCTAGAGCCCGCTGAATACTGCCCTCCGGTTTTTTGTCTTGATCCTAAAATTAAAAACAAACTCAAATATTTTACAAAACTATTAACTTTGTAATAGGAAAATGATCTTACGTTAGGACTACTGAAACTCTCTTGTTTGGCTGTAATTTTCTCTTTTAACCTAGAAGGACAATTTTCAAAAATAACTAAAAATTCACTAGTCAACTGCTCCAATAGTTCAGCTGTCACAGTTGGATCCACATAGGTAAACCATTCCTTTTTTTCGTTTGATAAGGGTATCTCCCAATTGGACCATTTACACGCAAGTAATATACAAAAGCATGCTACTACAGTGGGTTTATATTGAATACACATCGTTGTAAGATGCAAACTAAAACACATAGAAATATATTATGAATTATTACTACTTAACATCCAGGTATACTATAGCCTATCCAACGTAGTGATGGGAAAAACCGATTAATTTCAATAATCGAGTACTCGAGTATCAAGCGATTGCAATAACCGAGTGATCACTCGAGCGAAATATCACTCGTATTTAAAAATACGGTTTTCAGCCGTCCGTGGCTTGTTGTAAGTACTCGTTAACGCCAAGCAGTAAGTTGCGTGCGCAGGGCACATATTCTTTCGGTAATGAACGGCAGGTAGTAAGCGGCGAGCGATTCGCTTGATTTAGTATTTAGTTTATTTCATGTTTATTTCGAAGCATTGTCGATGTAGGTCGTAAAATTTTGTCCCTCAGATACGCAACGGATAAATATACCGGGTACGTTTCAAAAGTGGCCCACCCCTATAATTTTTTTATTTTTTTCAGATAAAATAACGAGATTTGGTATGTTAGTATATGACAAATTAGGATTGATTGATGTATTCAATTGTTTTCGGCCACTTCCGGTTTCACCGAAAATGACTACGACGAGGGGTGTCTCACTCGAGTAAAAAATGTACACGTACTGCCAAAATATCCTTCCACTGCTAAGCGACTGCCAATGACTATGTAGAAGACTGCCTATGACTACCATGTAATTATTATAGGCGACTGCCATAAGACTGCCAATGACTGCCAGCGACTGCCAAGAAAATGTACAGGTAATTCCAATAGTGAGACACCCCTCGGACTACGACTTTTGATTTTTAAATCGCACCCTCGGTATTTTTTACTTTATTCGGTAGAAAATGACACTCTGAATAGAATGACATATCACTTTTGACATTTTCGGATATGGTTTATTTGAAATTGTAACATGCGGTTCATAACGACAATTTCACTCGAAGTTCCAAGTGTGTGGTATCAAATTATTCGTAAAAAAATTCTTTTTCGAAATATGCTAATGAGCCACCCTCGTTCCATTTGAAAAAATTTGAGATATGGTCAAAAATACGATTTGGGCATCTTTTAACCGGCCAGGGAAAGGACACTAAAAACATTAGACGATCAAATCTATTTTTCCAATTAATTGAAGGCTCCTTGATTAAAAATTTGTGTTTTTAACACAGCCATGGCACTATAGATTGAATTTTAAAATACAATTTGTTTTTGAGCGAATATGTCAAAAGTTGACATATGATACGTCATTCTATTAGAATGTCATTTTCTATCGAATAAAGTCAAAAAAATACCGAGGGTGTCAATTAAAAATCAAAAGTTGTAATCATTTCCGGTGAAACAGGAAGTGACAGAAAACAATTGAATACGTCAATCAATCCTAATTTATGTCATATACTAACATACCCAATCTTATTTTTTATCTAAAAAAATAAAAAAGTTATAGGGGCGAGTCACTTTTTCGACGCACCCGGTATATACGGCGTCGCGTCGTATAAATTTGCTACCTGCAATGTATGTAGAAAATTCGCTCGGCTTTTTATCGAGTATGTCACATTAAAATCGGGTTTCAATTTATTTCATTCTAGGATCGCTTGCGTTCGTCGCCTGGTACTCGTCACTTGCATCGCTCGTTCATAATCGAGCGATGTCGGTTATTTCAATAATCGAGTACTCGAGCGAATTTTCGCTCGAGTGATCCCATCACTAATCCAACGACTCAGTGAAGAAGATTTGGACAGACGATATCCAAAAAAATTCAGAAAATACGATTTGCTTGTTAATTAAAATAACAGACACAAATGTCACTATCAGGGATTCTTCCGTTGGACAGACTATATTAAATTATAAAAAAATATACATTGAATTGAATAAGAATTAGGTATAATCTGATATATAAAAATCGTGTTTTCAATAATAAAAAAAAACAAACAAATTACACAAGGTCGTATATTCTTTTGCTGGCCTGACTATAACTTTTTTTTAACTGTTATAGGCTTGGCGCATTTCAACCGATTTTTAAAATTACGAGCAGCGCTCAGTACGGCAGAAATCACAACTTCCCGACACTGTATTTTATTTCATAAAGCCCCGGTTACTGTTCATGATAATTGCATTGAAATAATACTGAAATTGTGACAATGTCCTAATTTTAAGTATTTTGATTTTTACTAGGGTAATTGTGAAGTATGTGTGACGTAACGCTGTTTCGGGCAACACTTTGTGTTGTGACAATTTCAAATGATAATAAAATTGCCGAAAAATGTCAACAAGAAAAGAAGGACGTAATTGCGTGGTTGTTGGGTGCAATATCACTCAATACAACTCTCCCAGAACAATATTTTACAACTTCCCAGCTTTACCACAGATTTGATCAAAAGCAAAAAATGGATTCAGGCAGTTTGACGGAACAAGTGTGTAAACAAAGAGCTTTATTATATAATCAAAACATTAAATAGGCATTACATAATCAAAACATTAAATAGGCATGTACTATGAGGATAAAATATAATTTAAACAATATTAAGGGTATACTTATTTTTAATCAGCAAGTGATTAAATTTTTTATGAACGTCCTTTAAAATTATATACCTTTAAAAAATTTGTTAGTCCAGATAGCCTCAGTTATGCCCCAACTAGAAAAATTGGTGCATAGTTGAAGTATCCGGCGTGACATTATTCATTTAAAAAGTTCAATTAGCTTAAATAATAAACTATAATTCACATTAGACGAAGGATAGAAAGAAGAAGATATCAAACGATTTCCTTTTTTTTTATTTTTTTTTAGTATTTTCCCAAATTGCATTTAATACTTTTTAAATAATATTATAACAATTTTTTTTTCGTGTACTCGCTATTTAATTAATGTATTTGTATAACTCGGTTGTTTACGGGATTCACCGATGGTGGCAGCACTAGCGGGGAATGCACTAAGCCTATACATATTAATTTTGACGTTTAGTGCATTTAACTCTTTAATTTTAACTTGAACACTGTTTGGTTTATCCAAGGGTATCATCAAACAACACTAAGGAAAATTTTGCTTACCTGTTACTAGCCATAAAATATGAAGTTTGAGCTAAATCTTTACTAGCTCTAACCAAATGACAACATCTTACAACATATGTATGCGGATGATCTATGGCCACATCGAAACCCAATGTCTGTAGTAGAACGTTTTCATTGAATACCAAATCTTGCGACTGGGCGATATATCTATAACACAAAAAATATTGTATAAAATATATAATTAACGCTTTACTTTTTACATACCTTTCAGAATTGATGTCAAACGCAGAATCCCTAGGGTTCTTGCATATGTTGGCTACTCTAATGACGTATTCTAATTTTCTAGGTTGTTCTTCTACTTTGGCGGCTAAGAATAGAGCTGCCGCTGCCATTTGGTACCATGGGAAGTCAGTGAAGGAGTGAAATACATAAAATCGATGCATGTATACAATTGCAGTGTTAATACATAACTGTGATCTATATAAAAGCTATTAAGGAAATACTTCTTTTCATGTAAAATTTACAAATATAAATACACATTTTATTAAAAGGCATGTCCAGCAGTAGTCTTTAAATCAATTTGTAGTATATGAGCAAGTCCACTTTTGAGCTGTTGCAATAGCAAATTTTTACATCTTATCAAGAAGCACAATATCTAACCGAGGATCTAAGGAAAACTACGAATATTAGACATATACAGGGCGACCCTGGCTTTATAATTTGTTATGTTTATTAAAATTCTCATTCCAAAAGTACCGTATGATCGAATAAAAACGGCGTCAGCGATGGCTATGAAATGACAATCGATGACATTTCCCATATAAATTTACATATAAAATGACAGCGATCTTCATTTCATAGCCATCGCTGACGCCGTTTTTTTTCGATCATACGGTACCACGATGTCATAATTTTTATTGAGTGGTTTTTAAACTATGATTACTTCTGCACTAAAAGCAAATTTAAAGCTCTCCCAAAATATGATATTCTTAATATTCTTTAATTGGAAATATTTTGCATCATTTTCATAACGAGGATACTAAAATACACTATATTACTGTATGACATATACAGGGTAAGTTAGAACTTATTTTATATCAATTAAAACGTCTTCAATTCTCAATTTTTGCTGTAGATAGGCATGTCACTATTAATGATAAACGGCTAGTAGTAAAAAAAGCTAGATAAATCCTGCTATATACGTCAATGAACGTCAGATGTGTGAGTATATCGATTGTTGCGAATACCATGGACGGCTCATCGAACAAACATCTCAGTTATGGAGGAACTGAAAATTGAGACACGTCTGATTACCTCGATTGTTGATTTAGTCAATCCTCCGATATTTTGGCCATATTGCTAGGAGTGGCACCTCAATTGAGAGACTGATGGTGGAGGGGAAGGTAGAAGGAAGACGATCACGTGGAAGGCCACCTAAGAGGTGGGTAGACCAAGTCAAAACCCTAGTGGGCCACAACCTTCCCGAAGCCTCACATATGTCGCAGTGTCGAACAATTTGGTCCGAGGAAGTGAGGGGAATCAACACATGATGTCACCATACTCTCAGTTTGCTCTCACGTAGGGTGAAGGACTGAAGAGAGAGAAGAACGTCAAGCACACATTCACCTTGTCGGGTCTGAGGACATGCACAAGTAGCAACAAAACGGCAATCGCTTTAAATATTTGGACTGGCCCTCTTAAGGAGTACTGGGATGAAAGAAACGGCTAAGAATAAAGCTGCAGCTTTAACGACCTAAAGAAATTTTGCGTGTATGTATATACTCCAATAACGATGACATTTTTGACGATGTCCAGAAGCATGTCTTCGCACTCCAAAAATCCTAAAGAATAACCAGACATTGCCACCTTCAAAAAATGAAGGTAACTTAACAGAGAATCGAAACACTAATACGAGACGATTCAGGAGGTAATATGCGATTGACTGGCTCTATTGTCGATCAGAGAGTGCATTCGGTATACAGTTCGGCCTATTGTAGCCTTACCACTACCTTCTTTACAAAATTAGGTTGTCAGGTGGTTTAAACGAAGTGCGTCACCTGGGGGAGGACCTACAAGGGGTCCAATAGTACTTTGCTTGGTCCAATAATTGTACTCTCCCCGTCAACAGAACAGATAGGATTCTACCTATTTAAAATATATTTCGATGATTATCCATATAACTGAGCAATTTTTTAAGTAAGAAATTAAAGTTAGTTAATTGCTTTGGCGGATTTTGAAAGAAGGTGTTAACAGCTACCTCTGATTTCAACAGCGCATACATCATTGTAATCATATATCAGTTTTGTCTCATTACCGCTAGACATAGGCTCAAAGATGCAACGTTAAAATTGCCAAAATTACAAAAACAAAATTGAACTCAATTAGAACCTAAATAACCCCAATTTGTTTTGCGATTTTAATTATTTTAACGTTGCCTTGCTGCTAGCATAATACTCGTAGTAAGTTAGTAGCATTTTTTCCAAAATCAGTAAACTGCAGCACTTTATTATAAAACTTTTTGATCAAACTGCTACGGAAAATTCGAAATTAGGAAATAGTTTAATTTCATGACATCATATCTTTTGCAAAAGGATTCCATAATACTGTAACCTACGATCATAGAAAGACAGACGAGTAATCGGCAGCACTTGATCGTAAAACCTTTTGATCACACTATTACAAAAATCCATAAATTGAAGAATATTTTACCTTCTTGTCGTTACTGCCTTTGGGACAGTGTTTCATAATTCTGGGACAGACAATTGTAGAAGGATAGACGAGAAAAATGCAGAATTTGATCATATTGTTACAAAATTCAATAAATTTGGAGAATATTTTTAGTGCACACATGTGTAGTCACACATCACTGCCTTTGCAACAGCATTCTAGAATTCTGTGACCTAAAGTCAAAGGACAGAAGGGTAATCGGTAGCACTTGATTATAAAGCTTTTTGATCGCATTGTTACAAAAATCCATACATAGAAAAATATTTTACAGTCTTGCCGGTACCGCCTTTGCGACAGTGTTTTAGAGTCCTCGGCCAGACAATTGCAGAACTTGATCATAAAACATTTTGATCGCATTCTAATATACATATTGTTATGAAAAATCCATAAATTGAGGTATATTTCATCCTTTAGGTATCACCCTCTTTGCGACAGCGTTCCACAATTTTGTGACTTACAATCAGAAGGATAGACGAGTAAGAAGCAGAACTTGATCATACAACTTTTTGATCACACTGTACTATAGATATTGTTATGAAAATTCCGTAAACTGAGGAATAGTTCATCCTTTTGGTTTCAACGTATTTGCGAAAGCGTTTCAGAATTCTGTGACTAACGTTCATAGAGAGATAGACGAGCAAGAAGCTACATTTTTACCATAAAACTTTTTGATCACATTGTACTATATATATTGTTACAAAAAATCCATAAATTGAGGAATATTTCATCATTTTGGCGTCACCGTTTTTGCGAAAGCGTTGCACAATTTTGTGACTTAAATCAGAAGGATAGACGAACAAAAGGCAAAACTTGATCATAAAGCTTTGTGATCGCATACATATTGTTGCAAAAAATCCATAAATCAGGGAATATTTCATCCTTTTGCCATCACCATCTTTGCGAAAGCGTTCCAGAAACCTGTGATTTGAGATCTTATAAGGATAGACGAGCAAGATACAGAACTTGATCATAAAACTTTTTGATCGCATACATATTGTTGAGAAAAATCCATAAATCGGGGAATCGCATACATATTGTTGCAAAAAATCCATAAATCAGGGAATATTTCATCCTTTTGCCATCACCACCTTTGCGAAAGCGTTTCAGAAACCTGTGATTTACGATCTTATAAGGATAGACGAGCAAGATACAGAACTTGATCATAAAACTTTTTGATCGCATACATATTGTTGCGAAAAATCCATAAATCGGGGAATATTCTATCCTTTTGGTATCACCGCCTTTACAAAAGTGTTCCAGAATTCTGTGACTTACGATCATAGAAGAATAGACGAGCAAGAAGCAGAACTTGACCATAAAACTTTTTGATCGCATACATATATTATTTCGAAAAATCCATAAAATAGAGAATATTTCATCCTTTTGGCATCACCGTCTTTACGAAAGCGTTTTAGAAGTCTGTGACTTATGATCATCGAAGGATAGACGAGCAAGAGACAGTACGTGATATCTCTTTGGCATTATTGTCTTTACGAAAGCGTTCCAGAAGTCTGTGACTTGCGATCATGGAAGGATAGTTCAGTAAGGGGCAAAATTTAAACATAAAACCATTTGATCACATCCATAAATCAAGAGAATATTTTATGCCCGTGGCATTACTGCCGTTGCGACAGCGCGCAGCGTTCCAAAGTTCGTTGACTTTAACGAACATAAAGAGATGGACGAGTAAGAAGCAGAAGTTGATCATAAAACTTTTTGATCATATTGTACTACACATATTGCTACGAAAAAATCATAAGTGAGAGAATATTTTACCCCCATGGCATCACTGCCTTTGTGACAACGTTTCAGAAGCTGTGATCTACGATCACAGAATAATAGACGACTTAAAGGCTCTAGTTTCTACTGTTTAATCTAAACAACTTTTTTACGTATTTTGAAAATGCTACCATTTTACTATTGAGCGAATGTTGTATTTTCCAGCTCCCTCGTATACGAAATGAAACGCTTTAATATTGACTATTTTATTTGGAGCTTGACAGGAAGCAGAGAAACTTGAAATAATTTTGTTTTCATATGGGTCCAAAATTCTTAGATACATCAGAAGTGGAACACACCAAAAATGCTTATCAGGGTTTGTAAAAAAGAAGCAATGACTTTTGTGATAATAATGGGACAATTTCAAAATAGGTCACGTTAAGAACACCCTAGCCAGACCATTCAAATTTAGATTCTGGAAACTATTTAAAAACAGGCATCAGGCAGGGATAGCGCGCATATTTTTACCACTTTATTGTAATGTGTGATATAATTCTCTGGAACGTTGTAATTGTGTAAAAAAGGAAATAAAGAAAGAAAAACGGAAAACAACAGTTTTTTTATTCACATAAAATAATGTTTTCTAAACAAAATTTGAACCATTATTCAACAGGGTATTTAAGTCAAAAAAAATCACTGTGAAGGGTACTTAATTCTGTTTAATTTAATTTGTTCTAATATATATAATATTTTCAGTACTTACTTGTAAATACCGCCTATTTGTAATTTAATTTTTTCCAAAATCCTATTAGTACGATTCTCGCCTTCATGTCGGATATAAGAATAGTGCATTTATTTATACGACCATACGATCAAAAAATAAACGGCGTCAGAGGTGGCTTGAAAATGAAAGTCGTTGTCATTTTATATATAAAATTATATAGGGAATGCCATAGAACGTCATTTCCAAGCTAACTAGACGCCGTTTTCTTTTTCTATCATAGAACTTCTGTAGAAGTTAAACAAAATACACTATTCAAAAATTTGTTACATTTATTTGTTAGTCCAAATGTATGTTTACTAAAGGTTATTCACGTTTATTAGTAAATCTATACCGGGTGCGTCTCAAAAGTGGCTCACCCCCTATAACTTTTTTATTTTTTCAGATAAAAAACGAGACTTGGTATGTTAGTATATGACATAAATATTAGGATTGATTGACGTATTCAACCGTGTTTGATTACTTCATGTTTCACCGGAAATGACTACAACTTTTGATTTTTAAATGACACTCTCGGAATTTTTTTACTTAAAAAATGACACTTTGAATAGAATAACATATCATGTGTCAAGTCTTGACATTTTTGCATATAGTTTATTTGAAATTGTAATATGCAGCTCATAACGACAATTTGACTCGAAATACCAAGTGTGTGGTACCAAATCCGATTTTTTTTTCAAAAATGCTAATGAGCCACCCTTGTTCCATTTCAAAAAATTGAGATATGACTAAAAATACGATTTGGGCATCTTTTAACCAGCTAGAACAAGACACTAAAAACTTTAGACGATCAAATCTATTTTTCCGAGGCTCCTTGATTAAGAATTAGCGTTTTTAACATAGCCATGGCACTCTAGATTGAATTTTAAAATACTATTTTTTATTAAGCGAGAATGTCAAAAGTTGACATATGATTTGTCATTCTATTCAGAATATCATTTTCTATCGAATGAAGTAAAAATATACCGAGAGTGTCATTTAAAAATCAAAAGTTGTAGTCATTTCCGGCGAAACAGGAAGTGACCAAAAACAATTGAATACGTCAACCAATCCTAATTTATGTCATATACTAACATACCAAATATCGTTTTTTTATCTGAAAAAATAAAAAAGCTATAGGGGGTGAGCCACTTTTGAGACGCACCCGGTAGATTCATTTTTGTATCAAATTATTAGCTTATATTTTCAATTGTTTAAAGGTTACGATAAACTTTTTCCTCAAAATTCGTATACAGCGTACATCAAAAGTTAGTTGTTAATCTTTTCTTTCTACTGTTGAAGTTGTCAGTTTTCAAAGTAGACGACCAATAGGATTTGAGAAAACTGAGTTTACTTAAATTTTAAACTTAGTTTTAATAAAGATCAGTTAATATCTGTCAATCTTCAAAATGAATCAAAGTGCAACTTTATAATATAATATCCAGATAAAGAAGATAGAAGACCATTTGACAACATTTATTTTTATTAACCCACAGAATATTACGATAGAGAACACGGCATAACAGATAAGTTAAACTATTCACCAATACCAGGCCCATATATATAAAATATAAACATAAAGGTTTAAAAAATCTCGATATAACAAAATTTTATCCAAAGATAAAACTATACGATTGAAAAAAAGTCGCCAGATTTGAGTTGGAAATGAAGATCGCTGTCATTTTATGTAAAACTATACAGGGTCCGGCAATAGTGCGTCGGGCATCTGTAGCTCCTAGAATAAAAAAAAACTTGGGAATGTTGCTTATACTTTCCACAAAAAATTAGTAAGTTTTTTTATTCTAGGAGCTACAGATGCCCGACACACTATTGCCGGACCCTGTATATGGTGAATGTCATCAATCATCATTGTCATGCCAACTTGATGCTGTTATTTTTATATCATACAGTAGGTATATGTACCTATAACAAGTACCCAAATAAGATAATGTTAATTATGTATTTTGAAAGTTATAGCTTCTTTCAGTGGGCCACGGCCCAGCTACAATAACACGGATTCCTGATCTGTTATTGAAGTTAAGCGACGCTAGAAGATGTAGGAATTTGGACGGGAATCCGTTGTGCTTTTGTTCTAACTGAGTTAAATTTAATCTATCGAGATACATTGCTCATTCTCGCTGGTCACATGCCGGATTTTTGGCTAAGAGCCTATTTTGACACTGGTTCAATCAGAAAGCCATAATATGGCTGAGAACTGCGGTTCAGAATCCACGCAAGTAAAATAGAACCCGTCCAGTTAGTTCAGCCTTGAGAGCACAAGGGAGACTTAACAATATTCTACATGTAAATTACATTTCAATTTGTTTAAACCTAAACATTCCAAGAATTTTGTGATATTATTTACCAATGAATTTTATCCTTTCTTTGCAAATAATTATTTTGTGTTATTATTTACCAATCATGATTCCATCAGCGTTTGTGACAAATATATTAATACAGAATTGCATCATTTATTTATTTAAAAAAAAAATATATAATTTACTACTTGTAGGTAGTTACTTTATAGCAACTATAAGTAATCTTTAGTTGTATATTATTGATTTTTATACAGGGTGTCCCACAATTTGTGCGACAAACTGAAAGGGGTTGTAGAGGGCATCAAAACAAGTCATTGGAGGTGGAGCGAAACGTAAATTTCAAGTTGCATTATTTATTCAAAATATTTACACAAACTGCTCAAAGTGCCGTCCAGTCTGTTGAAGACACAAATGCGCACGCCTGTTCGCTGTTGATAATAGGGCGTGCAGTCCGTGTTGGTACTTCAGTGCACGTCCAGTCAAGTTCCCTTCCGCTCATTTTAATAATACCGGACATGGGTTCCTATACTCAAATGACTTGTTTTGATGCCTTCTACAACCCCTTTCAGTTTGTCGCACTAATTGTGGGACACCCTGTATTATAATACTTTTTCAAAGATTTTTTATAAGCTATTAATTAGATCTGTTTTAATTCCATTAATATTATCTTTTAGTGTAAAGTGTTAAACTATCCCATCCAACAAAACATAATATACCAATTTAAATCCTAAGCAATATTTGTTTAATGATGTAAACATCTCCTAAATTACCTCATGGAAGTAAAACAAAAATTAAAATTCCTGTATTATTGTACTCATCAGTTCAAAATATTAGCTTAAAACTATTCTCAAATTATACTTATAATTGCAGCGATAATAGGTATTTATATTTAAAATTATTTATAATTATAATAATTATATTTTCATTATAGATTATTACTGACTTTGAATAACAAAGAGTTAACTGAAATATTATAATGACTGCTGTCGTAGTGAAATTATCGGAATCAAAAATACAATTTAAAAGGAGAGACCTAAGAATGACCTGTCATTATAAAAACGCTATTTCTAGTTTACATGACCTTTTGTAATGATGATCTATTTTTTCTGTTTTACTGCCTTCCTTTATTTTTATATTTAATAACTTAGGTAGAAAACTACCAATTGGCTAATATTTATAATAAAACATAATATAGCAATAGGTATAATTTAAAAAATTGACAATAAAAAAATCCAATTTACTATAAATATAAAAATTATTGTCGAATAATTATTTTATAAAATCTCTAGTTACTATTCATTTATGGTCTATGTAGATGTAAGTTCTCACCAGATCTGATTGAGATAAGGTGCAAATAAGAACTAGCTTAATACTGGAATTAAAAATTGGGAAAATAAATAAAAGAAAAATAAAAAAAAAGAATTGAATAAAATATAAACATCAGAGTAAAGTTATTTTATCTATTTATTTTTCCTATATCAAATACATAAACGATTTGACGAAATAATAATATAAATTAACAATTAATAAAGAATAACAATGATTTTTTTTAGTAGTAGGGAATTTACAAATATCAAAATAGATGTAGAAGTACCTAAAACAAATATTTTTATTTTGTTAACTTTAGCTGGCAAAATGTAACATAACCTAATAAATGAAATGAAACCTTTGAAATCATTATGGGGTCAAGGTTATTAATGAAAAAATCAATAAACAAGAAAATTTCTTTAAAGAGAGCATGTGCAGACGTCACTTAATTGCGCAACTATAAAATTAATCCTAGAAAAAAACAATTCAAAATCCCCAATTTATCGGTAAATTACCTCGATGCAGGCTCGATGGACTATTCAGCTCTCTCTACTACTTGAACATGCCTTTCTGTACAAAAAAGAACCCGTGCGTGATTCAAGGTTCAAGATGCAATTTGAAAGGATACACTTTTAGTCTTTGCCCCATGTCCTGTATGAAATTGGCTGCTTGTTGTCTGTATTGTAGTTCCTTATATGCATCGAATCCGCATAATCTTGACGGTGTAGTTTCCAGCTGGTCTTTGGTAAAATACCATTTGTCGCTATTGCCTGTGTTAGCCATTTACACTTAACGCGACACGAGAAATAGGCAACAGATATGGCGTTTTGCCCTAGTTTATAATTTTGATACATTGAAACGCAAAAATAGAGTAATCAACATAACATGTTAATGTCCGTAAAGTATATTTTTAGGAAACTTGAAAAGTAAAGAGTATTTTTGTATTTAAGGAATTTCTCGAATACTGCTTTTACGTCACTTCAATTTTGAGCTATTCACGATGATCAAGTCCGGATGCAAATTTGTCGATTTATTAGTGTATTACTGAAGATAAAATTGATATAGCAAGTGTGTAACAAACTTAGAGTTTTTAATGAACTTGGGCGATACTTTTAATACTTGAAGAAGGTAAATTATTGATATAATTTGAAAATACATACACAGTATTCCTAGAAAGATGTTATTCACAATTCGATGGCCGACCAACCACGATAACCAAATTAAACACTTTTTTTAGTATAAACATAATATACTAGAAAATGGTGATTTGTAGCACTTTTATAATTTTAGATGAATTGTTTTTAAAACGCGTACATATTTAAAACACTTTAATTTAGAAAAAAAAACTCTTAAACAACAACTAAACTGATTCAGGAAATGTCACTGTTGTCAAATCTGTCATTCATATTGACATGTCGCCGGAAGTTCCTGTTTGCAATGCCATTGGAGAAAAATGCGATATTTTAATCATGTGACAGATCATGGTTATGTTTTATTGGTTAAAATCAGGTTATTCTGTGGTTTAAATTTATTTTTGAAATTCTGTGGGTATTTTTCTTTGTTTATATTTTCTTTTCTGTGGTCTAGCAATATTTAGATTTTTTGATCATATTTTGGTTTCTGGTTTGATATTCCAGTTTGTTTGGATTTCCAAGTATTTTTCGTGTTTTAAATGTGTTAAAAACCAAGTCTCTGTGCAGGTACAATGTATATTAAGGCTGGTTCCTATATTTATAATCAAATTTTAGCAGTTCACGCAGCTTTAAAATAAATTTAGAAATGGCAAGCACAGATTCCATGGCGGAATTAAGAGCACAGTTGGAATTAGAGATCAAAAACAAGAAACAATGCGACTACGAATCTTATCAATGTACGCAGTTAACTATTGATGGATATAAATATTGTTTAAGACATATATTAAATGACAAGAATGCCCCATTCAAACAATGTAATTACATTTATCAAAACAATGGTAAAAGATGTCATTTACCAGCACCAAAAGGAGAGAAAAAAGAATATGGGTGAGAATATTTTTTATTTTAAATATGTATTTATAAAAATTATTCTTTTTCCAGATATTGTAACGAGCATGCTTTAAAATCAACAATAGTGAGGAATAAACAGAATGCCAAAAACCCACCGCCTTTATCGACAGAATCTTTATTAACAAAATTATCTCATTATGTACGAAAGCCTCGAAATAGAACTGCTTCATCTTCTAGCTATATATCAGATGAGGAACGTAACTATTTAGAAGATAATGCAAATTTGAAAGCTACTAAAAGTGTTGATCCTTTTGGTATGTGCAATGTTCTATTCTCATAAAGTATATGGTAAGTTTAATTTTAAATTTATTTTTAGTCGATATTGATGCAAATTCAGTTTATACAACACAATGTAATGAAGTCTTAGATATGTGCAGTGAATCTGAGAGCGATGTTGAACCATCGACTTTAGCATCTGTATGGCCAGATGTAAATGCAGATAGTTCTGATAATGAAAGTATCGATTCTGAAGAGGAAGATGTTTTGAAGTAGCTAAAATTAAACTTGATTATTATAACTTATATGAAAATGGGTGTATTATTTTAGACATGCAAACGTTTACACTGCAGAAGAAATTTCATTACTTACTCGTGATAAATTAGTGAGGTTGCAGTCTCTTTATATTGAACAGTATAGATATTTGCAGCATGTGTTGCGTGAAAAAAGGAGGAAATATTTACATTCCTTAAGACGAGAAAAGGAAACGTGTTGTAAATTATAAATCAGCTATCTTTAATTGACTGTTATAATTTTATTGGCTGTTCTAGGTAATATTTATAACCAAGTAAAAGACAATCCAAAGGAACAAAGGCTGTATAGAAAATTAAAACAATACATTAAATATCATCATGCCTATGGACAAGAAGCTATTCTCAGTAAAAGACTACATGACATAAGAGCGAAGGTTAGTAATCAGAATTTTTATTATCATATAAAATGTGCTACAATTTTTTAAATTGCTTTATGAAGTACATTTAAGATCTTATAAATTGAACTATATAATTTATTTAAGATATCTGATGGTTTACCAGTAAGGTCAGGCGGACTTACGAAATGTACATTTTCTGAAGGCGGAGTAAAATGCGGAGAAAAAGTTCTTCCCATGGCCAGACATTGTCGGCGACATATTTTAGAGGTAAAAAAAATATTCTTATGCCTCCCTAACAACAAAAAAAGACACTAAATTTCTTTTTGTAGGATCAAAGTCAAGTGCTATTTAAAGCCTGTGGAAAAGCAAATGGGGATATTGAATGTAACACACCAGTAGAAGCGATATTTGATGACAGTACCTGCAAATTACATGTAGAAATACCCCCAATTAGGTCATACCATCAGCCTAGAGTAAGTTTGATGTTTTTATTAATAAAATTAATGGGGGGGGGGGGTTATTTAAAATAATATTTTTGAATATATTGCAACTACGAAAAATTTAAAAACTATGTTAAGATGTATAAATCGTTCTAAAGTAGCGTATGATCGAAAAAAACGGCGTCAAACATGGCTTGGGAATGACAATCAAAGATAATTTTGGCGATGTCAATCTCTAGACGTTATTTACATAAAATATATCAAAAATTACCACTATTTATTTAGATTAAAGAAGTATAGAACGTTTCTAGAGACATATCTAATTTCAATAAATTATTTTTTCTTCAATTTTAAACTACACCGTTTAAAAATTATTTTTACTTAATATAAAAATAAATTACAACCTTCTTAAGGCCAACTGGCAGTAAGCGCTATTATCAGTAATGAAGTCTAGGGCTTGACCTCAGCAAAATTATCATCGATTGTCATTCCCAGCTGACTTTGACGCCGTTTTTTCGATCATATGGTATTGAAATTGGCTATTTTTTCTTAAAAAGTAATCATACTAAAAAAGCTATACATATTGTTTGGTATATACAGGCTGACTCCAAATTAAGTATAATATTAGTCTGCTATTTCAACTAAAAACGCGCTCTATTTAATGAGTCAAGATAGTTGTTATTTAACGATATTTAGTAGTTATTTTTTTATTTTTTCCATCAAGACTTCACAAGGAACAAAACGTAAAAGGGTGAGTTTGTCGTGTTTTGTTCAGTGCATGAAATTGAGTATTAGTACCATATTATTTTTAAAACAGCCTTTTATACCTTAAGTTATAAAATTGGAATCTAAAGCAACATTTTAAGTAAATTTCTGCTTTAAAGTATAGTTTAGCAATGCAAATTTACAAACTAAATTTTAATTATTTATCTTGGAATCTTTACAAAAAATATTTCCATTGGGAGGTATTTTTTTATCGAGTTGTCGCAAAAAAACAACTTTTGTGGCAACAATTCAGCATGCCCATGAATAAAAAAAAATTGTTTTGACATGTCATGTGATAATTATCATAGAAACAATTTAAAAATATAATGGGGCAAATGACATATCATATTATCAAAGAGGAAAGTTGTTCAGAATTTTATTTTTATTTATCTAGGTATAGTCTCTCCACCGAGCGAGTGAATATTTTGACAGGCAACATCTAAAATGACAGAAAATAAATTTACCTGTGAATTAAAGTGGCTACTGCCATCATGTATCTTTTATATGTCATAATTTATATACATCTATATGCATAGATTTTTTTTTGAAAGTATTAATTAATTTATAATAAAATTGAGTAATAATTTAAATATTTGAATTTAAATTTAGTTTGTGCATTAATGGCACCCTCTTGTTATTTTTATATAATTCTTGTGGTGTTGTAAGATGTACATCAATAAATAAATAATTAGTAACTTTGTTACAAACTTTTTGGTACACACTGTGTAAGAACTTGGGTATGCACAATTGTTTCTACAAATAAACTTGTATCAATAACTCAAAATTATTTTTTTCCCGTTTGTTGCAAATTCTTTGTTGGATATTGTTCAAATTTTTGGTTATTAAAATTGAATATTAATTTTTATATATTTAATTTTATAGAAGGAATCAGAGTCAGACATTGATGATACATTAGAGTTACCGCCTCATTATGCAATGCCTACTGGAGAGACAGTAAAAACAGAAATGCTTGATTATTCATTACCTCAGGATTTGCCCAAAATGGAAACATTACCTTCCTTACTGTTTGAAGATTCTACTGAAAACTTACCATCTTCACTTCAGGTAAGACTCACAATTTAAATATATTTTATTTTAGGTTTTTGTGATCCAGAAATTCCTACAGGGACATTATAATATATACAGGGACTTGAAATGATTTTGAAATGAGTTTTTTTTATTTAAAATTAGATTTTTATTTGTTAATATTACATAAAACAAAGAAAATCTGACAGGAACAATTCCAAAATATTTATTTACTCCCCTGCAACTATTTATAGAATATTCTAAATATCGGTTTTATTGGACATAATACTAAGGGCTGGCAAAGATTAGTCTTGGGTCGAGATTTCCGTATGTAAGAAGAGTACAATGCGTTTATAATGTACTGAATAAAGAGACAACAGTACCACGGCATATAAATCACACGGCAGGCCGACTCGCTTTGGCGGGAACGCTACGCGCATATCCTCGCGCACGCCGCCATTTGCGTTTCCATCAACAGAAAGTAACCAGTGTCGTAGTTTTTTCAGCGACAACACACGGTTACGGCAGATTCGGGTCAGTAGCGTGCGACTTATTTTATTTTGATTTTTTCTTGAATGATATATTTTGTTTTTGTTGTTTTATTTTTGTTTATTATGTGATATATTTGGTTTTTCTAGTTTTATTTTCGTTTCTTATGTATTATAATTGCTAAAAGGTGCCCGGTGGCGTAGAGGTACAGGCTCTCGTCTACCAATCTCAAGGTAGTGGGTTCGAATCCCACACCCGGCATTTCATCAGCCGACAATTTTTATTAAAATAAAAATAGTTTGGGTACCTAGGTCGACTCAGCCTTAAATGAGTACTTGGGATTCACAATCCTGAGGTAACGCGAAATTTCGAGAAACAATAGGCGGTTGAAGCGTAGTGCTAGCCACATTACCTTCCTTTGTATACCGAACGGCTCTAGTATGGGAAGCTGTACCTTGCTACTCCCAAGGCGTCAAACGCTATATACGGGAGCTAGTATTATTATAATGTAATATAATTTGTTTTAGTAGTTTTATTTTTGTTGTTCAAGAAAAGTTTCTTTCTGTTTCCTAGAGATCCTATTAGGTTTGTATATATGTGATTAATTATTTTAACATATTTTAGTTGTGAAAAAAAAACAGTAGTATACATATTAGGACATTCAGCTAAATAGGAAGATCTAATTAAAAATTTTAACAAACTTTAATATTAGTAAGATTTAATGTTAAATATTTAGTAAAATTTAATGTTGTATCTAGACATTAAAAACTAAATTTAAAAATCATTATACTATTAATTTAATTATAATTATAAAAGTAAATAAAATGAGTATATCTAAAATAAGTTAACAATATATTTTGAAGATATAAATAAGGCCCACAAAAGGTACAAGTTGCGTTCTGTTCATTTTGAATTTAAAATGTTTACCAATTCACTTTGTAACTGTATAAAATACAATGTACCTACTTTGTTTCCTGCCATGAAAAAAATAGAAGTTTCTCAAAAAAATTGTGGATTTATTAATTTGTGAAATTTGAATATTAATAAAATTTGCCCATTGATGGGCATAATTTGTACGTAGCCTCTTTATATTGTTCAATAAATATTTTATTGGTATTTCTTTAATTCTTGTTTGTAACTCCTGGCATGTTTTTGTTAGTTGCATGTTTTTTAATTTTAATTGTCTATTCTCTACAGTGAAAATTTAATTGATTTTTTCATTTTTACTTGTCGAGAAGTATGCGCGGTTAAGGATTCATTTGTTTGGACAAAAGTATTGTGTAAATAAAATTCAGTTTCAGTCAATTACAGTATTTTTTTAATACGACCCTGTCGTATTTTCTGAGAAATTTTTTGATACGTTTTAATCCGGCCCTGACTAGGAAACGATAATGGCTCTGTCAAGGTCAAATTTTATAGAAATTTTAAACAAAGGAATCTGAGCAGAGTTGGCGTGCCGATTGTTTTATGTGCCGTGACAGTACTAAGAAATAAACCGAGTAACTGTGCACATTGCTAAGAGACGTGGAAGGGGATATAGTAGATTTGTCGACCGGGCGACGGGCGAACCAATCAGTACCTCTGTCAGTACTTAAAGTTCTAGGGAAAGGTGTACATCAAGAACAGTTAACCTAATAGGACTGCTCATTCAGCCGAAAGTGTCTGCCAGGTGCATGCGAAAACTCCCCGCTTTGTGACGTCATTGCAGTCCTTGTTATGATAGTGTGTGTATTATTGGTTGCCGTATGCAAAACATTCATTATTTAGTTTATTTATTTAAACACCTTATATGTATGCAGTATAGAAAATTAACTGTATAAATCGTATTAAATACTGGGATAATGCATTTTTAAGAACAGCAGTTCCCAGCATCACCTCTTGCAGGCATTCTTTTAGAGTACTTCCATAATTTGCTTTAAAATAATTAATAAAAAATACCGTAGGCACTTAATAAGCACTTAGTCACAATCCACAACACAAAATGAACGTATTTATACTCTCTATAGCTCTAAAAACACCTTTTTCACTTAAAATCAATATAATAATTAACTCAACATTTCTCAGCTGTTGTTTTTATAAGTTTACCTTAGGCAACCAATAATACAGACTATCATGTCAAGGACTACAATGACGTCACAACTGTCAGCTAAAGCGCGGGAAGAGGCGAATAGACGTCTTATAGGATGAGCAATCCTATTAGTTTACCGTTCTTGGGTGTACATCATTCATTCGGCTTCACGATTTAATTACGTCTCGCGATACTTTATTTCTTTATGTATTAACGAGTCCTTGTAATTTTCCCTACAGCTTGAAAGTTTTTAAGTGCAAGTTAGAAGCAGTTGCATTTTTGGTAAAAATAAGTGGAATTGAGTCGGTGTTCGACAGTGGTCGCGCTATTAGAACTCTGAATTTGAAAATCGATATCTCGAAATCTATTAAAAATAATTGATTGTAGTTTTTTCAAAAACTTTCTTAACATTTCTGCTATATTTTCTTCGCAGACAGTATGTGAAAATCTTTATAAATAAAAAAGTTACACAATTGCTGAAAATTGCTATGCACTAAAAGTAAATGGATGGGTTGTTTAAAATTTTTGAATGGAAAAAACAACCTTACCGAATTTTTCTTATTTAAACATATTGTAAAAGATCCGATCTTCAAAATAAAAAAAAGTTTCGATGCCTAAAGTGGTTCTTAAGTTATGGCGTGTTATGCGTTAAAAAGTAGACTTTTTAAATTATCGCGATTACTGACGTTTTATCGTTATAAAAAATGGACACCCTAACGATATCCTTATAATTCCATTTCAGATGCTCAGAAATATATCTAATGATTTTATATAGTTATCTTTTCGAAAAAAAAGTCGTTTAAAAATAAGCGGTTTGCGATCGTAATTTTACTTTACTTGATAGGGAGAGGCGTACCGGCAACGCCGCAACAGCACACCGTCGCATTTCTCTCATTCCGACTTAATAAGATCCCTATGCGATTTACTTCCACACATGTAAATACCGACCCAAAAGTAACAGTTGCCAGCACGGTATACCCTTGGCAAAGAAAAATGTGTCAACAAATTAAACATAGATTTTTTTCAGTTTACTACTTCAACGTTTAATGACAGTTTTAATGAACAAACGTCAAGTGATTTATTGGAAAATTCCGCATCAGTTGACCTGAAAATTAATGTTACCGAAGATGAAAACACTGATGGAGAAATGTCAAATATTAACGCTTCATCGCTCGAAGATAATTCTAATATTCAGGAAACACAAGAAGAAATAAAAGAAGATTCAATTAACGATAACTTTGAAAATACCCCATTTTTAAATGAGGAGGATTCTGAAACCACGTTATTTGAAAATGCCGATACTGTTGAAGTCAGATCTGAGGAAAACGTGGAAAAACCTAATGAGCAGGAAGAAAACCCAGAAAATAAAATGGACGTTGATTGATTTATTACCTTTAATTTTCAGCTTTAATTTAATCTGTTTAGAAGTTACATTATGTTGTACCATCCATGTATAAATAAAGTAAAAAATAATATAGTTTTCCCTTAGAAATTACGAGTTTTTGGATTTTGTTGGTTCCCCTCTCCTTCTTTTGTTAAGAGGATTTCTTGGATCGTAGATTTCAAACCAATCGTCGTCTTTAGTGTTGGCATCTTTGGCCAAAACTAGATTGTCTGTGAAATGTAGTTTGTGGTGTAGCCTATCAAATAAACAGATTATTTTAAAAAATATGGTAAAACCATTTAAAAACACTTAAAATTACTGCAGTAAAATAGTACTGGCTAATACTAACTAAATACTAATACTACTTGAATGGTCACAACTAAAGAAGGACCCAGGAGCATCATCAAACGGAAAAGAACATTTAACTAGAAGCATTTCAAAATTTACTAACCAAGTTTCATCCTTATCAATATTTTCATTTTTATTATCTGTTTCTTCTTCCTCACTCACAGGTTCAGATTCCTTACTAGAGTGTAGTTTCTTCTTGAAGTTTTCTAACAATTGTAGTGTAAATGCCTCTCTTTCAGCTCCTGTAAACACAAGGTATAACGAATCAAGAAGTTTTCAGTCAGTTAAATAGAAATGAAAATTTTACCTTTTTTAGGTAGTGAGACCTTTAGCTTTTTGTATTTGTCAACTTCATCATTATATTCTTGGAAAGTTTCATCTTTCTCTTTGCTATCTTTTGATTCTTTGGCTTTTTGATCTTCTTTCTTCAGTTTATTTTCATGATATTCTTTTTTTACGTTTTTAATCTCTTTCTTCAATTCTTCCCTATAAAAACATAAGTTATACTCTATATTAAAGAGTTTTTTTATATGCATACACTTTTTTCTGTCTTTCAATGTCTCTATCTTTATTGAGATAATAGTCCTCCAATTCCTGGTCACCATCATCAACAATAACAGTTCTTTTTGTTTTAGTTTCTACCAATTTGGATGATTTTTTGTGCCCAGTTTTAAGTTTTTTTCTGATACTTTCCAGCTGCCTCTCTGTATCATCTTCACTTTCCGCATTTTCTAAATCTTTTGGGATTTCTTCTGTTTGAGAACTTAATTTCGGATCATCTATTTCAATAAAAAAATGAATTTTAAATTCATTGCTTCAAGCAAATTTAAATCATAAAACTTACTAAGAATATCATGTGAAGATTTTCCTTTTGATGATAATTTTTCATTTTCTCTAGCTGATATTTCTTCGTCCTCTTCAGCTTCTTCTCCAAAGGATAAAAGTTTGAAATCTCTAAATAGTTTTAATTAAAAATAAAACTACAACATTTTTTGTTATTTTTTTGCTTACTTAACACCCACTTTCTTTTCCTTTTTTTTCTTTTCTTTAACTTGAACCTCTTTGACTCTCGGCACAATATCTGGAAATGGATTGTGTAAAATTTCAGTTTTTAATATTTTGTAAGGATATACTGGTCGTTCATCTTCAATAAGTCCTTCAGCCAATTTAATCATGTTAAATACAGTATCACCTGGAAATAATAAGGTGTTTGTTAGAAAATAATGTGGATAATCAATGTTACATTACCTGTAACTTTTCCAAATATTGTGTGTTTGTTTTGTAGCTCTGGTGTTGCTTCAAGTGTGAAGAAGAATTGGGAGCCGTTATCATCTTTTCCAGCATTCGCCATCGCAAGTAAGCCTCGACGGGTGAAACGCAATCGTTGATGAAACTCATCTTTAAATGGTTCACCATATATTGATTCTCCTCCTGTACCATCACCCTTAGGATCACCACCTTAATGTTTGATATTTTTTTTAATAGGAACTTAGAGTTTTGTTTAAGAAGTTTAGTGGTGTAAGAAAATAACAAAATAGACCTATATCCAATAATATGATGTTAAGTTCTGATTATAAATTTAAATTAATTTTACCTTGAACTATAAATCCTTTGACTACTCTGTGAAATATTGTATTATTATAATAGCCTTCTAAGCATAACTGGAGAAAATTTCGACAAGTTTTAGGCGTTTCTTTAGCCCATAATTCAATATCGATATCTCCAGCTGTTGTTTTAAGTAATACCTAAAATTAATTTATTACTTTCTTTAGAAGCCATGTAAATGTACTTACTTTTCCGGAAGTTGGAGGTTCTAAAATATAAATATTACTCATAGTGAGGGATTAAAAAAGTATTTATATAAATATAAAAATAGCTCAAAATGTTTATTTTGAATTTTGGAAAATAAAATAAGGTTATGTTTTTTATCTCTTCTTTTCATTTCTATGGCTTTTGCCTCACTAGTTGTCAGCAGGGTTGTATGTAAAAGAAAAATAGAATTTGTATTATTACATGTAAAAAACTAATTTTTGTATGCTGTTGTTTTTAACGGCGAATTTGGAACCTGATTTATCGTTTCAAATTTGGACTCAAAATCGATGTATTGCGATTGGATACATTAAACCAGATTAAACCATAACATACATTAACCAAAACATACATTAAAATATTTTCAGGTCTGGTAGATCTCGATAAAAAAACACATTTCCTCTTTACCGTTTTTCAAATAAGCCCAAAATAACCGAGACATTTTACTGTGAAAATTTCAAAAAATTTTAACGACGAAATATATAATCTGCACTTTGAATTTTATTTTTGTCTTTTACAGGTACCGTATGCGAAAAAAAGGCTCCAGTTGGCTTGGAAATGACGATCAATGCTGTTCTCCATATAATTTTACATATAAAATAACAGCGATCTTCATTTCAAAGCCATTGCGACGCCATTTTTTTCGATCATATTGTATTTTTTAACATATATTACATTAAATGTTAAATCTATAACTTAATTAAGTTCCGTTAATTTTATAATTTTATATTACGTTAATATAAAATTAATATATACCTATACCGGGTGCGTGTCAAAAGTGGTTCACCTCTATAACTTTTTTATTTTTTCAGATAAAAAAAACTAGATTTGGTATGTTAGTATATGACATAAATTAGGATTGATTGACCTATTCAATTGTTGTCGGCCAGTTCCTGTTTCACCGGAAATGACTACAACTTTTGATTTTTAAATGGCACCCTCGGTACTTTTTACTTTGTTCGATAGAAAATGACATTCTGAATAGAATGACATATCAATATAAACTTTTAACAATCAATATAGACTTTTGACATTCTCGCTTAATAAAAAATCGTATTTTAAAATTCAATCTAGAGTTCCATGTTAAAAACACTAATTCTTAATCAAGGAGCCTTGGAAAAATAG
The DNA here is from genome assembly GCF_002938485.1 of Sitophilus oryzae. Taxonomy (NCBI): domain Eukaryota; kingdom Metazoa; phylum Arthropoda; class Insecta; order Coleoptera; family Curculionidae; genus Sitophilus; species Sitophilus oryzae. Next base: position 1,309,893 of record NW_022147469.1, read on the forward strand.
ATTTGATCGCCTAATGTTTTTAGTGTCTTGCCCTGACCAGTTAGAAAATGCTCAAATCGTATTTTTAATCATATCTCAATTTTTTCGAACGGAACGAAGGTGGCTCATTAGCATATTTGGAAAAAACACGAAAAAAAAACATTTTTTTACGAATAATTTGATACCACACACTTGGTATTTCGAGTCAAATTTTCGTTACGAACCGCATGTTACAATTTCAAATAAACCATATGCGAAAATTTCAAAAGTCGACATATGATATGTCATTCTATTCAGAGTGTTATTTTCAATCGAATAAAGTAAAAAAATACCGAGGGTGTCATTTAAAAATCAAAAGTTGCTGTCATTTCCGGTGAAACAGGAAGTGGACGAAAACAATTGAATAGGTCAATCAATCCTAAATTATGTCATATACTAACATACCAAAACTCGTTTTTTATTTAAAAAAATAAAAAAAGTTATAGGGGTGAGCTACTTTTGAGACGCGCGCACCCAGTATAAATAACGTTCATCGTGGATAACCACAATTTTTGTAGGCAAATGCATAAAACATAAAATCTAAAATGGTGGACTTATATCAAATTTATATAGAAATAACAAACTTCATTATTTCGTCAAATTTGGTCTAAAGTTATTGGACTATATATTTAGTTTTTAATAACTATTAATATTTAATTTCCTTTTAACGATAACCAAATGATTTGTGATAAAAGTTTATTGGTTTATATGATATAACAAGTAAACACCATGATAATATACAAATCAAGAACAAAGTAAAGTCTACGTAACGTACTCAATAACAAATATCGAATAACTAATAATTTTATAGATAAAACTATTATACAGGGTGTCTCAGAAATTTCGCAAGAGTTTCGATTTTTAAAAATATTTACCTAGTTATTGGAAAAAGGTTTATGCCACTAAACCAATTTTGAAATCTGTTTAGTAGATGTAAAATCAAATTCTAAAAAACTTTTTTTGACATATTTTATAATTTGATATACAGGGTGAGGAATAAATAAATCGAAATATTTTCATGGTTGGTACATCTTGATAAAAGAAACATATTTTCTCTTTGCCGTTTTTTAAAAAAGTCAAAAATAATGGAGTTATTTTACTTTGAAAATAAAAAAAAAAAATTTGTTTAAATTTTGAGAACAACTGAACTTTTTTCTAGGCTTTCGTTCTGGTTGCCATATTATCAAGATATTACTTTTTTTAAGGAAAAATTCAAAAAAACTCAAAAAATCTCATTTATTTTCGAAAAATACAAAATTTTCAATTTTTTTTTTCGCAAAAAAATCATAGACTTGATTCTAGGGTCTATACCACCCCTCAAAATATTTGCATTAATTAAGACTCACCCTGTATAATATTACACTACTGTGTTATACAGGGCGAGTCTTAAATAAGTGCAACTTCCCCTAGGAGATGCAAGACCTTGTCGTTGGTGGGGAAGCTCCTGGTCAGGTGCTGGGGGGAATCCCCCCTAGCACTTGGCTTGGTCTAAGAAGCATCTCACTCATCGTCTTGTCCCTGACTGTAGTGTCGTGGCTAGGGAATTGCACCAAGACATATAACGATACCGGGCGGGGCTACGTACAGCCTCAACCTTGGGGCACCAGGGGGCACCCCATTGTATTTTACCCCTTACTTCTACATGCGGGGCTCTGTAGAAGTGGACCGACTGTCCCTAGCGACTCATAGGAACACTATGAGATCTGGTAATAATAGTAATAAAAACATCACCGGTGAAGCTGTGGGGAAACCCCCTAGCGACACTGGGAACAGTTAACAATGAAAGTTCCAAGGGGCCAAACCCAAAGAGAACTACAGGAGAGGTGGCTAACACTTGCGTGAGACCATCCTCCGCAAGTGGCATACAAGCTACCACCTCCTCCAAGGGTCGGGAGCCTACCTCCTACCTCTAAACCCAACAGGCGACACAAGCTACCGTTTCGTCTACCCGGCCTGGGTCGTAGCTCCTCGACTGTGAGGGACACGGGTCTCCGTAGGAAGTCCTGGGACTATATGATGAGTTATAACTCAAGAAAGGGGGACACAATAGATCTCTAAGGTCGCAGAGATTAACCCCCCTCCCACTTATTCTAAAATTCTAAATAAGTGCAAATATTTTTAGGGGTTGTATATTCCGACCCAGAAACACGTCTATCAGGTTTTTTGGAAAAAAATGAAAATATGGAATTTTTTGAAAAATTTTCTGGAAATTTGTTTAGTTTTTCGTTTGAAAAACAATATCTTCATAATATAGGGGAAAATAGGTAATACATTAAATTTACAAAAAAGAAAACCTAGAAAACATCCAGTGATTCTCAAAATTTAAGCTAAAAATCAATTTTTGTGGAAATTTTCAAAGTAAAATATCTTGGGTTATTGAGAGAAAACATATAAGAGAAAATATGTGTCTTTTATCAAGATCTACCAGTCTTTAAAATATTTGAGACTTATTTAAGATTGTGGCCCTGTATAAAACTACTAATAAAAATGGATATATGGAAAGAGCATTTGGCTATGACAGTTATTGTCACATGACATGCCTATATGTCAAATTTTTTTTTGTTAATTGGTATGCTAAGTTGATTCTTTATAAACTTTTATTTCGATTATGTACTCATATTAATATTTTTTTTTCGTAATTGTTGCAAACTTTTTGTGCCACTCTATAGAACGATCAGATTATCTGTTTTTAATCGATTTCACTGTGAAAATAAAATTAATAGACCTAGCATTGAAAATGAGATGCTTCGTTTAAATTTAGATTAGTTGAGATATTTTTGAGGATCTTTATTTTGTTTTCTTTTTTCTTGATATTGGGACATATTAAAAATAGCTTTAGTTTATTTCTGGTGCTCATATGTGTTCGACATGTTATAGGAAATGCCTAATTAAAAAAAAAGAGCATCGAACGTCTCTCTTTAAAACAAAAAGAGATAATTTTAACAAGTTTATAGTCAATTACGCGATAAGGTTTCTCAAAGATATAGACAAATTAGTCAAGTAAGACGACGCAGTCGTGATTTATAGTTTAAAAAGTGAACGCTGCTTTCGAATGTGATTAAACAAGACTCACCATCGGAAAATAAGGATTTATCAAGATATCGAGGATTATGAGGGATCGAGATCGTGAATTAGAAGGTACGATAAAAATTTTGTTTATTTACAATCAACTATTTGTGCGAACAATTTCGTCTAATAATATTTATTCTGTAAATGATTATTTTTACAATTAATGTCCTTCATTTTGCGCGGTATATAGTATTCTATAGTATACAGTGTATAAAATATACATTAAAGAACTAATTTCCATACATTAAAATTCACCATTTTTATAAAAAAAAACAATCTACGAGTTAAGTATTTGCTAGTTTAATATTAATTAATATAAAATATACACGTATATACCTATCTGTATTTTTTTCTATTGTATTTGTGTAGTACATACATTTAATTTGATTACTTATTTATTTTTCATTATTTATAATAGTTTAGATTATTTTTTTAGTTTTAGAGTATTTTCGCAAAATAAATTACGCTTAGTTTTATCACAGACTAACCTAAACAGATGCGACAAACAATGCAAATGTGAAAATTATATTTTGGCGAATGCGCCAGGCAAATTTTTCCGTTAGATTTGTCATATAGGCGAATTTTACAGCGGACCAGAAAAGTAACCTCCATTCGTTTACTAAGAAGCCACGCCTCCTTTGTGTAGAAAATAGAGAGGGAATTTTGTAGTTCGGAATCAAATAGAGATGATTTTAATTTCATTGGTTTTTTTCAATTTTGATACATTCACAATCTATACCTACTAATATATAAAATTCTTAAGTGACTGACTCACTGATTAATCACGATCCTGCTCAAACCACTCAACGTAAGAAGTTCAATTTTAGCATACAGGTTGATTCTAGGGTGTAGAGGTTCGATAAGAAGGGACTTTTCGAAATTCCAGTTCCAAAAGGGCGAAACCACTCCCTCAAATATTACAATATTTTTTATTTAAAAAACTGTCAAGTTTCTTAAAAAACGCTTAAACACATATATTTTATTTTGTTTTTTTACATAAATTAAGATTTTTTAAAAATGTATACAGGGTGTTTCGAAAAATCTGGTCATTGATTAATCACGATCCTGCTTAAAGCGCTTGACGTAAAAAGCTGATTTTTGGAAAACGGATTGACTTTAGGGTGTAGAGGTTCGATAAGAAAGGATTTTTCGAAACTCGAATTCTAAGGGGGTGAAACCACCCCTCAAATATTAGAATATTTTTTATTTAAAAACCGATGAGTTTTCGGAAAAGCTCTTAAAAAACGTATATTTTATTTTGTTGTTTTACATATTTTAAGATTTTTTAAAATTTATACAGGGTGTTTCATAAATATGACCATTGAGTAATCACGATTCTGCTTAAACTGCTTGACGTTTAAAGCTGATGATTTTTGGCAAACGGATTGACTGTGGGGTGTAGAGATTCCATAAGGAGGGGTTTCTCGATTCCAAGAGGGTGAAAATGCCCCTCAAATATTACAATATTTGTTATTTAAAAAACGGTTAGTCTTTCGGGAAAACGCTTGGACACGCATAATTTATTTTGTTTTTTTACATATTTTGAATTTTTTTAAAAAATCATACTGGGTGTTCCAAAAAGTTGGGTAATTGATTAACTACGATTCTGCTTAACTGCTTGACGTAAAAAAAATTATTTTTGACAAACAGATTTTTCGAAAGTCAAATTCCAACGAGATGAAACTACCCGTCAAATATTACCAAGTTATATAATAATATCGCCATATTGTTTTTTCTCAGGCTCAGGACATAAATGTGAGAACATTTTATCCAGTTTGTATGTTAATGGAAATTTTTGAAAATTCCTCATCTCGGGGATGATATAGGGGTGAAAGTTGGTATGAAAATTTATTACTACCTGGCATAGAAGTATAATATTTTTACAAAGTTTATGTAGTTAATAAGTCGATTATTTGATCGAACTGTATGTCTATTCGCTTTTTTCGTATTAGAAAATCTAGGTATTTTCGGAAAAAAACACCCACAGTTTTTGATATAATTTAGTCCTAGAAAATCTAAAAAATGTATCTTCTTCAGTTTTTAGTGTTTTCTCATCCATTGAATGCACATTTTTTTAAAAGCATTTTAAATAAAATCAAAACAAGAAACTTAAACTGAATAGCTGAATTAACTAAAACAATACTAAGAACACCGTGAACTAACTAAATGTAAACCAACAAAACCCAACAGAAAATTAAAATCGAAACAGCTAATAATAATGATGTACCTATGTAATATCCATGTGAAACAACTGAAGAAACTGACTTAAAATCCTCTGAAAACCTTCAATATTCCCATCTTAGATTCCCATATTCTTTTTCTAGGACACTGTTGCCAATTCTACTTACCAATTTGTATAAACTATATCGGTATCACGGCACATGCAAACAATATGCCGTGTCTGTATCATAAAAGTACCTATTTGCTATATATAAAAGATCAGCTGCTAAATTTTAAATCAATTTAAAATATCAAATAAAATGATAGTAGTGCATAAAACTATTAACAAGCAGGATATAAAATAATTAAAGATAATTTAAGCTGTCTAATAGAAGATAGACTTTAGATTAATATTTGAAATTAACAGCTGAAGTACAGCTAAATACAAACGGCAAGCTGACAACAAAGATCCTATTCTTTAAGAATTTTATATTTCTGATATTTTATATCATTTTTAATTTTAAAGATATCGTCATTTTCTTTATACATATGTATTGATCTTAACCCATTGTTAAAGTTTGTAAATTTCTCATACTTTACAAATAAATATTAGCTGATATTTCCCTAACATCATGTAATTATAGTTATTTATTATTATCCAGGAGAAAGCGCTAATACAATTTACATATAATATTTAATTCTCACATAAAAAAGAATCAAGCTGGCAATCTCGCTTTGACTTTTATAATCGTACGTCGGCTGCGACGGCCAGACGAGCGGCGCGGTGTATCAAAGGCAAGGTTAAATGCGAGAAAGAACGAAAGAAATGGAAGCTTAGGGAAGGGGGGAGTGCGGGAACGATTTGAAGTGACCACGGCTGTTTGTTTGGCCGAATATTTTGCCTTCATCGACGGTATCGCTGCTCTGTCGTCGCACTTCCGAACATAGGTCTTTTTGAACACAAAATTTCCCATAAGGTGTCGCATCTGTTTAAGTTAGTTTGTGGTTTTATGCTTAAATTTTAATGCTAAAATGTACACTTAAAGGGTCCATAAAATATTTATTAGTTGTGAGTGTGAGATTACATTAAGTGAATGAGATATGATTTTTTCTTTTTGTAGTATTTAACGCAGGTGGAAAATCGCTCATACATTATTTTAATTTAAAAAACAAAATATTGCAAACGATATACAGGGTGGCGCACCTCATTCGCCTCGGTTGGTTATACGGAAACGTTAAGATGTAGAAACATAATTTTTTATGGGTATATGTAGAGAGGCAATGTGCATAATTTAAAATACTTTCCAAATGTACAGGGTGTGTCAGAACTAAGATCCATACCAAAGTTATATTTTTTCTTATGAAACACCCGGTATTTTATTTCATTTTTGGATTCTTGGACATAAAATAAGGTATTTATTATAAGGGTTTAATATGTTTAAAAGCTTTGGTTTTTGAGATATTTAAAGATATTTAAATGTGCATGCTATAAAAAAAAAGTTTGTCAACACCCCGTACATTACTTTTAAGAGTGAATTCTAGTGCTGACTTTGACTAAAAAAATGCATTGCTTCCTTAAATTTATACAGGGGTGTGAAAAATTGCTGGTCTATTTTAAATTTTTATTTTACATAAAAACTTTGTTATTTCAAATACAACGCGGGTCAAGTTTCGTTTAGCCGAAATCTGTTAAAAAAGAAAAAACAATTTTTTTGTCATTTAGGTACCTCAGGCAGTATATTACTGAAAAAATTTTGCCGCGGAAACGCGTCACCATTTTTTGAATGCGGTTTAAAAGTAACGAAATGACATACATGAAAAATTAATGTTATTTCATATTTTAGACGTCTTTGTAAATACTAATACGAAAATGAAATTCCGCGGAAATGCGCTGTTGCCATTTTTTTGAATATGGTTCACAAGTAACGAAATGAGATATATAAAAAACTAATATTATTTTATATTGTAGACTTATTTTTAAGCACCGATACAAAAATGAAAATCCGCGGAAATGCCTTGTTTCACCACTATGCAGTGATCTTCTTCCCGACCTTTGACACAGATCAATGAATATTATCTATTCTTATCAACTTAATATCGCTATGGTCAACAAATGCGAAAATTTAAAAACAATTGTCAATAAAGCATAAAAACGACAACTAAACCAAACCAACTAAAACCAAACCGAAAGTATGCAAAATAGTTGAGAATACTATGGAAAACTTAATATTGAAGATTTTCCATTACACCGCCCTTATGATAGATTTCCGCGGAAATAGTTATATAGAAAAGTTATAGCAAATTATTAATCAAACAAAAATATGTAGTTTTTATCTTCCTATCACATTTCGGCACTTCTAAACCCGGAAAAATCAATGAAAATTATTGTGATAAAAATATATTTTCGAATAAATTAGATCACATCGTTATATTAAATGTTTTACGTCATTCTATAATGAAAAAACTATTAAAAACCGTAAAGTTTTAAATTTTAGTTAATAATAGAAAAATTAAAAATTCGAGTTTACTCAAAAACAAAGAATTTCCGCGGCAAAAATCAAATTATGTAGTGCTAGTTTTCTTGTATAGAATCATCCTATAAACTGATATTCTATATAACTGATTTCGGCTAAACGAAACTTGAGCCTACAACGTCCTGTAATTTTTATAATAAATCGAAGCAGATTTATGCCCACTTGCGCCGTTTCTATAAACTTTGTTTAAAGGCTAAACAGTGATTAACTATATATTATTTTATTATAGTTAATCACTGTTTAGCCTTAAACAAAGTTTATACAAACGGTGCAAATGGGCATTAAATGCTCTTTTAAACTATATTAGGGTTTCCTATACCTATCTACATCAGATTTTGAATAAAAAGCCAGTCAAGTTGTGACCACCCAGTATAATAAAATTATCAAAATAATCTCAACTAAGTATAACGTTTAAAATTTATACGAAATTTCAAACACCTAGAGATATAAAAAAAATCAAAGTCGAAAATTTAATGCTTGTCCACCCTGTATAGGGAAAATACAAACCAAAATGTCTGTAAATATAAAGTTTCAAACTTTATCAAATGTCAAACACCTTGAAATTTAAAAAAAATCAAAGTCGCAAAAAAATATTGACCACCCTGTATAAGGAAGTCCCAACAATAGATAAACTTTCATGTATATCTACCAAGAAAAAATTTTTAAACTATTAATAATTTTAACTCAAATAAAAAAATTCAGATCCAAGCATTAGATCTTGACCGCCCTGTATACCAGGTTCAAAAATATATCCAAATATCAAAAATATCAAAACACACACAGCTGACACATCTCCGTTATATGAAATTGTCTAAATTCTATAGACCCAAATAGAAATATCAAAAATAAGAAAGACAATAAAAATTTCAGTCTTAAATCGTACCAAGAAAACAACAACTGTTTCCTCCTCTGTATCATGCCAAAATGGCAATCAAGATGGCTGGTGTCGCCATGGCAATTTGCTAGTGACAGTTAGTAGCTATTTTCAAAATCGACATTAGTTTATGGACTTTATTTAAATTTATATCAGTTTATTTTTATTTAATTTATCTATAATAGTTTAATAAATAAGTATTTATTATTTTATCAAGGAAAATAAAGAAGTAGTTCTTTTTGATTTATATTATAAAGTGTTACTAGAAGTATACTTTACTTTATATAAATAAGTGTCACTAGAAAATTGCCATGGCGACACCAGCCATCTTGATTACAATTTTATTAATAAATCGCTTTTTATTCAAAATCTGGGCCAAATTGGTATAGGAAACCCTAATATAGTTTGAAAGAGCATTTAAATTTGCTTCGACTTATTTAAAAAAATACATAGTGTTGTATTTGAAATAACGAAGTTTTTATGTAAAATAAATATTTAAAATAGACCAACAATTTTTGATACACCTGTATACATTTAAGGAAGCAATCAAGTTTATTAGTAAAGTCTTCTCTGGCTTGAAAGTCAGCACAAGAATTAATTCTGAAAAGTAATGTACGAGGTGTTGACAAACTTTTTTATTATAGCATGCATATTTAAATATCTTTAAATATCTCAAAAACCAAACCTTTTAAACATATTAAACCCTTATAATAAATGCCTTATTTTATGCCCAAGAATCCAAAAATGAAATAAAATACCGGGTGTTCCATAAGAAAAAACATAACTTTGGTATGGATCTTAGTTCTGACACACCCTGTACATTTCAAAATAATTTTAAATTATGCACAGTGCCTTCCCACATGTACCCATAAAATATTTTGTTTCTACATCTTTCCGTCTTCGTATAATCAACCGAAGTGAATGAGGTGCGCCACCCTGTATAGGGTGAGTCTTAGATAAGTGCAAATATTTTCAGGGCTGGTAGATCTCCATAAAAGACACATATTTTCTCTTTAGCGTCTTTCAAATAAGTCCAAAATAACCGTGTTATTTTAATTTGAAAATTTCCAAAAAAAAATGATTTTTTGCTTAAAATGGGAGAACCACTGGGTGGGTTTGGAACACTTTTCTGGGTTTTCTTACTTGTAAGTATAATTTACCACCCACGTTGCCATATTATCAAGAAATTATGTTTTTTAACTAAAAACTTAAAAAATAAAAAAGTTAAAAAATTTTTTTTCAAAAAATACCAAATTTCCAAAAATTTTCTTTTTTGAGATGTATAATAATTTGATTAATAATATATAGGCTTTAAATATTTTTCAAGTGAAATTTCGTTACGCGCGCTGGTAGTAAAAGTCAAGTTTTGGAGCGTTGTAACTCGGGCCCTATGTGAGCTAGGGGACTGAAACTTGAAATGTGTTTCATGATATTTTGACGACGTTTCGTGCACTATGAAACCCCATCATCAATGGCGAAAAAATCGTCGGATTTAAATTAAATTTGGTATGTCGATAGATTGAACCCAGGCCAACTTGACCTTGTATATACGACACGTGTCACTGTGACAGTTTTGACGTAAGAAACGTCAAAAGTAGATGTCCGATCGCGACAAATTTGGTGGGTATGCTATGTGAGCGACGGCGCACACGGTCACACCCTGCAAGATACGACGCGACGTTTCGTTTTTCGTTTACATCTTCACCAGGGTTGGACTAGGGATTTGATATTGAAGAAAAATGTTTGTCGATTTCGGCATAACTGGGGACGGGCTACAGCATGACGCACTCGACGTTTCGAACCGATGCCTCTAAATGGACCAAATCATCAGGATTTTTCTTAATTATGGGTCGATTGGAACCAAACTCGGCACGTGGATAGAAGAAATGGAGTCATCAAACGGACAGACGATCGTTTTAATACAAATTTTGTGAAAGTGATTCAAATTATTTATTAATTTATTACTTTTCCAACATTTCAAAGTACACTTTTTCAAACATGTCGTTCAAATCCTTCAATTTAATAGCTGTCAGTAAGAAGTTTCACTTCAAATATGCTCACATAGTGCACACACAATTTTTTTTGTTTATTGGGAATATTTCTGTAGAAATACTTTGAATAAGAAGACTAAGGAAGGAGCATATCAAAAATCTTAGGTCCACCGCGATGGGTCTCATATATGGCCGACTTAAATTCCGGTTTGTCAGTGCCGTTCTAATTTTATTTAAAAAATGTAAAACTATGATGTAGGGTAGACGTGGGGTAGACTCAATAATTTTTTTTTATTTTACGTTGTGAATAAATGTTGGTAGTTATTAAAATTGTTATAAAAATATAAAATTCTAATAAAAATTGTTAAGTCATAATAATTATTTATAACCATAAACATCTGATACGCTACTGAAGCAGGTAAGTCAAATTGACGTATCTAAATTTTTTGACATCTAATCTTTGACAAGTAGTAAATAAAAGCAAAAATGCAAGAAAAAATATATAATTAGCTAATTTAAGTGAATTTCATAAATGATCGGTTTACTACACGTATGTATATTATATAGTCACTTACTAGCGAAAAGTTGTTCCATTATTTCATACATTTTTGCCGAGATCTATCGCACGCTACACAACCAACTATTTTAGAGTCTTTTTCGACAAATCGCGATAGTGTCACTGTTAATTTAAGTTCTGCCACAATTTCCATCTAGATTTACTACCTTTATACAACTATCAGTAGTAGAATAAATAATAAATAACGTAAAATAAACTCCGTAAAGACTGACAAATCTACAAAATTTCAAATGAAATTCAAATGTGTCAAATGAATCGTCAAACAGAACTGTCAAGGATCCCCACCCTAGAGTCCTTTTTCCGCCCATCATGCATGAATACATGGATAGCATTATGCTCCTTCCTTAGTCTTCTTATTCAAAGGTAGAAATATAAGCTATTATGACATTTCGGCCTGTATATTTGTATTTGATTATAAATTTTATTTATTTTTGGTAATATACTCAATAGCGCAACTACACACCGATTTTTGCGGGGTTTAAGACCTTCCACTTATAAGATAATACTTATTTGAGGTTAAAATCAATTTTTGCCGCTTGTGGGGGCTATTTTTGAAGTAGGGGTGGGGGCTAACATCCTCCTAGCCCCCTCTAGTTGCGCCACTGAATATACTATGATATTAAAAACTAAAAACACAGATTTGAAAAATGCTTTAATGCATGGCGCATATTAATGAATTACTATAAATAATATCGATAAAAAGAAGCACGTGCATTACAAGAAAATATTAATAATAAACATATAGAATCTATAAGATGTTTATAAAAATATGCTCCTGATCAGGTCATAAAATATGATAATCTGGTCACAAGTCAAACTTTATGTTACATTGATAATACTTTAAAAAAATCAAGAAATAATAATACGTTACTGTTGTTGAACATTTTGATTGATAATACAACATGATCGAAAAAAAAAACGGCGTCAGCGATGACTATGAAATAAAGATCGCTCTCATTTTATATCTAAAATTATGTGGGGAATGTCATCGATGTTCATTTCCAAGCCAACTGGACGCCGTTTTTCGATCATGAGGTGGAATAACCGTAAGTGTACGTTCAATCATGATTCGTCGTCAACGATATTTTTTATTTGGACTGACATTTTTTCGTAAGAAATTGTTGTTTTTCACAATGTGTATCTTGGAGAAAGTGGAGTTTTATATTATTAAGGAGTTTATAACAATAATCTTTAGGCATTGTAAAATACTCATAGCATTAGGTTTCATCAATCGATTAATTCATTAAAAAGGGTATTGGAAGTCTTATGTCTTATGTGCCCAGTGCCCACTTCCTCTTTTGGGTTTGAGTCGCCTCTTCTTCCTCATCAAGAGCTACACGCTATAGCAATCCTCATCCTCATCTGTAAAACTACCCATTTCGCAAATTTTCAGAAAATAACATTCCCACTAACTCAGTCGAATGATAATCTAGTATGAATGAGACGGTACGGAAAAGGAACTTGACTGATGTGTGAATAGAACTTAAGAGTCTGTGGTTTGGACTCTGTGCAAACAAAGCAAGCCTCGTCCAGATTAGCAGACTGACAGCAAAACGGAGATACTAATAATTAAAATACTTTACTTTTACGTTTTTTTTTAATAATATACATAATCTAGTGTCTGTTTATCGTAACTGAGCTGTTCTTGTAACACAACTGCATGACTCTGGAATAAATCAATATCTGCAGATTGTTTTTAATTTAACTTGCTATGAAAATATGCAAATTATAACAATCTACTTGCACATAAATAATTTATAAATAATTTGAAAGACAAAAAAGTCAACAGTCGTACCAAAGTCGTACAAAGAAAGACACAGTAGTCCCAAAAATTCTTTCATCCGTCACCAGAGGTTTGGCATTCATAATATCAAAAATCCTGCTGTATATTTTTATAATTTCCCTGGCCCACACATGCGTATACGAATGTTCAGAAACTTTAGGCCATGAGAATGTTTATTTTCAGATAATCGTTTAAAAAATATTTTCTTTGGAGACCATCCACACATCACACATACCACATTGAATAATGAATATTTGCTTTCTGTAAATGCAGAAATATTTGTGTCAGTGCCTACTAACCTAAAAAGCTTACCAAATCAAAGACATACAAATATCACAGATTATATGAATATGTCTATGGTTAGCAACAATGAATTTAAAAAAACGTGCTGTCGATTACGTAACTAAATGTTTAATTGGTATCGATTATATGTATTTAATATAATACCGCGAGTATCTGCAAAATCGATAAAAAATTAGCACTTTAGATACAAAAATGTTAGTTTTTTAAATTTCGCATCTAAAAAGAAAAATAATATACAGGGTGTTGCATTTTAAAAATTGAGATATTTCCGATTTTTTTTTGTATTAAACAACAAATATTATTTTTATTATTATATTATTTTAGTGACATTTGGGGAGTCTGTATGTTTTGCTAAGCGCTTTAACATTTGACTTTCACTGTAAGCAGAAAGGCTAGACATGTATAGTTTTTCCTCAAAAATAACAATTTTTAAATTAAACGTAGGTACTATATTTATATATTGAGCTGGCATTAGAGGAAAACAAGGAGTATTTGATGGATCTTATTGTCAATATTTTCTTATTAATTAGTACTACATATTATACTTTAGTAGGCAGACAAATTGTTCGCATTTTTGCTTTAATTTTTCTATTCCAAACACACAACTTAAACCAAACAATCCGGCTGTCGTATTGTCTCAATTTTTTATATCAAACATTATCTAATATCTTCAAATAAATTTTAATCTGCGAATGTTTTTATTTGCCGTGTGCTAATTATTTTCCCACAATTATAGTCTTTCTCATTTTTATTTCGCGACAATATAACTTTTATCTTTTTTTATATTTATAGTACACTTAAAAATTTTCCATTAGGTAGGCATCGTATAAGATATTTGATAAAAGCAAAAGTATTTTTATATACGCTTGTATTTGACTTTCGTCAATAATATTTATGTTAAATATTTGAACGCAATTAGTCTATGATTGAAAATTCTGATGTACAAATAATTGAAATTGTGGGTAACTACCTGCGATTAAAAAAAAACGCCGGCACAGTAGGCGTAGACACATTTTAGTTAGAGGATTATGTAGATTTGAGTCGTTTAAGCTAGCCGCCTTTCGTCCCTTAGACATGCCTAGATCTTTAGTCAAAAACTCATATTTAAAAAATTATAATAACTAAAGGCTCATACACTTGAGTCATTTTTAATGATTATCTTGGAGGAATCTCCAAAGTGAGCAGTCTAGGTTGCTTCTAATTCAAGTTTCATTTAAAGTATACAACAAAGTAAAACTTATTATAAAATACAGGATGTTTCAAACTGTATTCCGGAAACTTCGGCAGCATATTCCGTAGATAAAAATAAGTAAAAAAGTTCGTATATGTCCTAAAATACTTAGTTTCTGAGATTGGTGTAAAATTTTCATATTTATTTCGACTTTTTCCAAATAATTTCCAAAGTAACGTCAATATTTGGATGAAAATTGGCTTATTGGAGTTTTTTGACATGAGAAATTTAATATTGATGTCAATATGACTCCTACTTGTAGAGGGCGCCACCTACCTATTTTTTAACTGGTTTCAAGCTTTGAATAAAAAGATATATAATAATTTTATTCAAAGGTTTCAAGAGTAATAACTTTTCATCCGTACCTGTATAAAACTACTGAGTAAAAAATATATATTTACGAAGTTTTTAACGTAAAAAAGATTTCTTGGTAAAAATCGCTTCGAGTGGTTCTCCAGATATTTGTAATAGAAATTATCAATGCCTGTCATTATTGACAGAAATTAAACATGTTAACAATAGTTATTAGACTGAAATCATTCATGTTTTATCATAATTTTTATAAGAAAAGTTTATGATTAATTTAAAAAAGTAATAAGTTCCCAAATTTATCATTTCAGTCAAATAACTATCTACTCAACATGTTTATTTTTTTTTCAATAATGACATGTATTGATTATTTCCATTCTAAATATCTTGGGAACGGTTGCTCGTCGCCATTTTTACCAGGAGACATTTTTTACGTAAAAAATCAGGTAAATGCATATTTTTTTACTCAGTAGTTTTATACAGGTACGGACGAAAAGTTATTACTCTTTAAAACAGTTAAAACACATGTAGGTGGCGGCTCCTATAAATAGGAGTTATATCGACATCAAAATCAAATTTTTCATGTCAAAAAAACTCCCAGATATCAATTTTCATCCAAGTATTGCCATTAATTTAGAAATTATTTGGAAAAAATCGAAATAAAAATGACACTTACACACCGTGTATCTCCAAAACTAAGTATTTTAGGACATACATATATACAAACTTTTTTACTTATTTTTATCTGCAGAATATGTTGCTGAAGTTTCCAGAATACAGTTCGGACCACTCTGTATAATAATTATAATAATAATACTGGGTGAGTCTTAAATAAGTGCAAATATTTTGAAGGGGAGTATATTTCGATCCCAGAAACACGCCTATAAGTAGTGATGAGAAAAACCGATTAATTTCAATAATCGAGTACTCAAGTATCAAGCGATTGCAATAACCGAGTGATCACTCGAGCGAAATATCGCTCGTATTTAAAAATACGGTTTTTTGTCCGTCGCATGTTGTAAGTACTTGTTAACGCCAAGCGCCAAGCAATAAGCTGCGTGCGCAGGGTACATACTATTCTTTCGGTAATGAAAGGCAAGTAGTAAGCGGCGAGCGATTCGCTTGATCGCCTGATTTAGTTTATTTCGAAGCATTGTCGATGTAGGTCGTAAAATTTTGTCCCTCGGATAGGCAACGGATAAATATACCGGGTGCGTCTCAAAAGTGGCTCACCCCTATAACTTTTTTATTTTTTCAGATAAAACAACGAGATTTGGTATGTTATAGTCTATGACATAAGTTAGGATTGATTGACATATTCAATTGTTTTTCAATTTCTGCAACTTTTGATTTTTAAATCGCACCCTCGGTATTTTTTTACTCTATTCGGTAGAAAATGACACTCTGAATAGAATGACATATCACATGTCAACTTTTGAAATTTTCGCATATGGTTTATTTGAAATTGTAACATGCGGTTCATAACGACAATTTGACTCGAAGTACCAAGTGTGTGGTATCAAATTATTCGTAAAAAAAAATCTTCTTCGAAATATGCTAATGAGCCACCCTCGTTCCATTTGAAAAAAATTGAGATATGATCAAAAATACGATTTGGGCATCTTTTAACCGGCCACGGCAAGACACTAAAACATTAGACGATCAAATCTATTTTTCCAAGGCTCCTTGATTAAAAATTAGTGTTTTTAACACAGCCATGGCACTCTAGACTGAAATTTAAAATACAATTTGTTTTTAAGCGCATGAAAACATAAGAATATATATATATATTTTACAGTTTATTAAATATAAATTTTGACTACAAGGTAGAAAGTAAATCACAATATTTGACAAAACTTATAAGTATATCATTTTTACAGTTAATAAATAATAAAACTATTTCTGTCTATGATATTTAAAATTTAGATAGATAGAATATTAAAAAACATACCGGTATTTGCAGACGCAGGCCCAAATTCAATAAAAACCAAAATTTTTCCTGCGAAAATGGGGCTTTTTTTCACAGAAAAGGTATTTTTTGATTTATCAACAATCATTGTCAAGTTGACAATATACAGGGTTTTTTCTAATTAGTCTACAAAATTGTGGTGTGATTCCTCATGTCTTCTTAAAACAATTTTTATATAACCATTGGGTCTAAAGTACTTCCTTTCTGATCTACAGGGTGTTAAAAATTAAAAGAAAATCGATATTTTGCTTAACATAAATGGTACACTACTGCTTTTTTAAAGAAAACATATTTTTTTCTTGACTGGCCATCCTTTTTCAACAAAATTGATCTTTTGAGTTTTTCTTGTTCATCAAACGGTTGCCGAGAAAAAAATAAATATACTTATTAAGAGCCCGCCTTAAGCCGTTTTCTAACGATTTTTTATTTTTTAGATTAATTAGGAAACACCCTGTATATGCATATCACAGGCAACCAAATAAACTAGTAACCTCTAAAAATAATATTTTTCCTACCACTAGCGACGTACCGTGTTTTTAGTGAGTACTAAATTATTTTATCAAAATTTCACCATATAAGTTTCCAGGCAATGGTTATAGTCTTCTTATGATCAATGCTATGAGGGTGCAGCCACACTATCCTAAAAACGGCGTATCGGCGTAACGGCGTAACGACCTTGAATCGATTTCCAGTAACTCTATTGGCTGAAATTTTTGACAGATGAATTTGACAGATAAAATTTTTGACAGATGAATGTTTCAGCCAATAGAATTACTGGAAATCTATTCAAGGTCATTACGCCGTTACGCCGATACGCCGTTTTTAGGATAGTGTGGCTGCACCCTGACGGAAAGATACATGGTTTTTGAGTTGTCAACAATCAGTCTTGTAAAATAGTTGTAAAAATACGTGCCATAGATAATTTACCAATAAAAATTCCTTTTACAATAATAAAAAGACGTTTAAAACAAAATAAAATTTAACAATTATTGCGTGAGACTATCAAAAGAAAATCATTTTATGACAAAATTAAGTACTAATTCGAAATCCCTTTCATGAGCTGCAACAACATTAAATTACCTCTGATATTATAAAATTTACAATAGTTACATATTATATTCAAAGTCTCCTTCAGAAAAAATCTATTTTATGGATGCATAAAAAGCTCTACTTACAAGAAACATTGAGGGACGATTTCAACATGACAGGCTTTATTTAAACATTTATATACAGCTCAGAGTGTTTCAAAACAAATGCGAAAAACTTCAGGGGGTGATTCCTTGTTCAAAATAAAGGGTAGTTTGCTTCATAAACGTTGGGTCAAAAGTCAACCATTAGGGAGATATTGCGGTACAAAGATGGCGGAAAAATAATGTTTTTATTTTTTATCTTGAAAACGAAAAGAGATAGACTAATGAAATTTTATGGAAGCATTACTGTTATGAAAACACACTTTCAGGTAATTTTTTTACTTTTTTAAAATGAGTGGAAGGGGTTGAAATAAACTACCCCTATCATTCTTGTTAACGAAATTTAAAGAAAAATCTTATCAAACTCGTGCAAAAAAATTAATTTGGATAGTTTAGTTTGTTTAGAAACTTTTTTATCTCTTGTATTTTTTTGATGAAACTCACCGATTTGAAATTAAAAAATAAAAAGTAAAGCATTACATGTCAGGACAAAAAACATTTTCTGATAAAGAATCTAGTGGGCTGCTGTAATTTTTTTAGGAAAAAATCTAGTCGGCCGCTGTTACTTTTAGATGTTCCTAATATTATTTTATTTTACATTACTCTACTGCAATACGTTATTATCTAGATGATTATTATTATCGTTATTATCACTAGATTCTTAATCTAAAAATGTTTTTTGTCCTGACATGTAATGCTTTACATTTTATTTTTTAATTTCCAATCGGTGAATTTTATCAAAAAACACAAGAGGTAAAAAGTTTCTAAACAAACTAAACTATCCAAATTAAAGCATTTGCATGTGTTTGATAAGCTTTTTCTTTAAATTTCGTTAACAAGAATGATAGGGGTAGTTTATTTCAACCCCTTCCACTCATTTTAAAAAAGTAAAAAAATTACCTGAAAGTGTGTTTTCATAACAGTAATGCTTCCATAAAATTTCATTAGTCTATCTCTTTTCGTTTTCAAGATAAAAAATAAAAACATTATTTTTCCGCCATCTTTGTACCGCGATATCTCCCTAATGGTTGACTTTTGGCCCAACGTTTATAAAGCAAACTACCTTTTATTTTGAACAAGGAATCACCCCCTAAAGTTTTTCGCATTTGTTTTGAAACACCCTGTATATTTCATATCATTAAATTTTTGTTGCCAACCATGGACGTATTCGGCGCCGTGCTGACTAACTGGAATTTAAATTTCGCACTGGGTATTCAGATGGTAGCTCTGCTGTAAAAAATGTCAAGATGCCTCATTTATTTATTTATTTCCTGACATTGTCATTCGTTTTGACAATTCAGTTTTGTATTACAAGTTTTTGGTTTAAGTGTTGTGATACTTTAAGCTAGGTTAGTGTTGTGATACTTTAAGTTTCAGCTTGAAAATGTTTACTAGCATACCTTGCAGTCGGACATTGTTTTTGAAATTGTTGCAGTCGAAAAATATTTTGATTAAAAGAAAATATATAAAAGCGGGCAACGCTGTGTCGGTCAAGTTTAATCACGTGACTAAAAGTCTATTTGGTATGAACTGTAGCTCATCATCAAATATCTTGGTAGTAACAAAAACTCTACAGAAGTAGGTATATAACTCAAGAGTCAAGAAATGGGGATAAGTTTCTTAGTACCTACTACTTGTTTGTTACTGACTTTACATACATACATACCGCCATTACTCGCTGACGAGTATTTGACACGCATCAGAAGATGGTCACGCAAGGCGTTTTCTTTCATGAGCTTTTCTGTGACTGAAAAGCCCGATACGTGATGTTATCTGTGTCTACCGCACTCCGGACATTCAAACATCTCACTACTTTGTTATTGCCTCTTTACTTTTTGGTTGTCGCTCTTAACTGACTTTACAATTTTTCTCCATTCCGTTCTATTGTGAACTGCCTCTTCCCACTTATTCTGCTTGTTAATTCCCTTTAAGTTTTCGTGGAAAATATCCTTGAACCTTTTGAGTTGTCCACCCGGCCTCCTCTTACCGTCTACAAGCTCACCGTAAAGCAGAGATTTTGGTATGCGGTTTTCTTGCATTCTGCATACGTGACCAGCCCGTCTTAAGTGGGACTTTGTAATCATGACTTCAATACTCTCGCAGTTAGCTTTTTCAAGGACCGATACGTTTGAGACATGATGAAACCATTTTATGTTTAAGAGTTGTCTAAGATGTCTCTGTTGCAACTTGTTTAATGCGTTCATGTGTCGGCGGTATGGCACCCAGGTTTCGCTTCCATATAACATGGTGGGAATTATGATCGCTCGGTACACCGCAAGTTTCGTTTTTGTGCTCAAGTCATGATTGTAGAAAACCCTGTCTTAATTTCCAGAATGCTCTTGAGGCGCTGCTAATCCTGTGCTGAATTTCAGAGTCGATATTGGACTTTTCCGAAATCAAACTGCCGAGGTAATTGAATTCCGCTACATATTCCAACACTTCATCTCCGATTTTTATAGCATTATTGTGATCTTCCGGGGGAGTGCACATGATTTTAGTTTTATCGATGTTCAGCTTAGGTCCCAAGGCCTCGTATGCCCATGTATATGTGTTCAACATTTCTTGCAATTGCTGTAACGTATTTGCAAGTAGAGCACAGTCATCAGCGTATTGAAGTTCTGTGATGAATTTTGTACGTGTTTTTGCCCTGAGTCTTTTTATGTTGAACAGACCGCCCTCGTATCTGTATCTAATGCCCAAACCTCTCTCCTGCGGTTTGCTGTCCACTATAATGGAGAGCGCTGCCATGAATATATTGAATAGGAGAGGCGCTAAGACACATCCCTGCCTAACGCCTGTGTTTGTTAGGAAGGGATCGCTCAGTGATCCATGATATGACACTCTTGATTTGTTGTTGTTATGGAGGCTTTTACATACTGTCAGAAATTTGATGGGTACTCAGAACTTTTTCATAATTGCCCAAAGTGCATCTCTGTTCACAGAGTCGAAGGCATTTGTTAGATCGATGAATGCAACGTAAAGTTTAGACTGGCTGCTCTTTTACTTTTTCCTGTAGTTGCCAGATTGAGAATATAGAATCGACGGTACCGCGGTTGGTGCGAAAACCCGTTTGTGATTCTGGGAGGATTTTTTCTATATGTGGGTGCAGGCGGTTTGACATAATTTTTGCAAGAATTTTTTCTCCGATAGCCAGTAGTGAAATTCCTCGGTAGTTTCCGCAGTCTGATGCACTTCCTTTGTTCTTAAATATATTCACTATATTCGCGTTACGTACCTCTCCGCTTTCCCATATGACATCAAAGAGAGCCTTAAGATGACCAATAAGTTCTTTACTTGCACACTTATAGATTTCCGCCGGAATCGCGTCACAGCCAGTTGATTTGTTGTTTTTAAGCTGTTTTATGGAGTCCTTTATTTCCTGTTCTGTTATTGGAATGTCTAATACATCGAGGCTGTTATACTGAGGTAATATGTTGAGTGCTTCCATATTGGGGTTGTTTTCTTGGTTAAGGATATGGCTGTAATGTTCTTTCCAGCGGTTTCTTGACTGACTTTATCAATACGGGAAATGCAATACATTTGACAGAGAGTTTCAATTTTTTTCAAACGCTTACTATGATGCTGTATGTCACGAATTCCGATTTAGCATTTTTATAACAGCTTTAATCTCTTTCATAATATAACGTTTTATAAGCTAATGCATCTAAGTATCTATATAGGTTCATTCAGTTCTTAAATTATTATCGGGCGGCTTAGAAATTATATCATTTAAGTAAACCAATAATTGGGTTGTAAAATTAATACTTTGCAATAGCTAGGGTTTGATTTTGCTGGAAATCGATACATCCTATTTAACTACGTAGACTTTTATAGAATGATAAATCGAGTAATATCTTCATTAATCAAATGAAAAACAATAACAAACTTGTATCTTTGAACTATTAATTTTTACAGTTTTCAATTAGAACTACATACTCATAGTTGAAAATATAAATTTGATTTTTTTTTTATTTAATAATCAAAATTATTAAGCAATTACTTCGATAATAAAGTTAGTCTGCGATAATACTTTGGTTTGTTATGTCAGAATATCAGGACATCGACGGTTTTGATCGAGCCTCACGCCTCACACTGTCAGTATGTTGACAGTATCTCCAAAAAATGTCAGTAATATCCTGTAATATTGAACGTGTGAGGGTAAATACTGCTGAAAGTGTTAGTATACTGATATACTCTAATTATCCTGAAATGTCCTGAAATAATTCACTAATATCCCAGAATATTGGTACCCGCAGGTACTGCTGAGCACCCCCAGAGAAATCTTGAATTATGACTCTTGGCTACGTATTAATTTTCATTTGCTTGTGATGTAGTAAAAATGACGTTTTCTAAATTTCTTTAGTTAATATTATTTTTTTGTGTTCAAAAAATGTGTTAATTTTTATTTTTTTTTAGAAAATTTGTAGGTATTTAAGTATCTACGAGAACACGGTTTGATAATCAAGTCTATGAAATTTATTGATAGAGAAATTCATGTTAACGTTTTATTCAAAAAATGTGTTCTTTAAAATCATTCTTCATTTATTAAAAAACAAGTCCTAGGCTCCCCCCTGTGATCAACCCTTGGCCCCCCCAGGATGAATTGCTAGTTACGCTAATGCTGGGCGCAAGTCCACCAAGGGATAGAAGGTAATAAAAAAGCAAGAAAAGCAGCGAACACTCCACTAACTGGACCAGAACCGTTCTGCTTCCCGAGTGGAAACCAGGGTTGCCACAAGAAAATTTTTGATTGTGCAGAACTTGACCATAAAAATGTGTAGCATTGTGTAGCCACCAATGACCAATAATAGTAAACTATCTAATAAGACTAAGAAAAAGACGTACGTTCAACAAATTTTAAAACATGGTGGTAAAACGAATGGAGTCTCACCTCCACTCGTTTGTATACGTCAATATATTCATTTCCCATTTCATTTCCTCTCATGCCAGCAAATATTGCAATGACGTTAAAATTCATGTCGCCAAACTAACGATTTTATGGACAAATTAGACCGGTTAAAAAAGCCTGTATAAAAACTGTAAACAATTCAGGACTGTTTAACCGGCCAAATTTGTCCATAGAAACTGCAGTCCTTGCTGATATGAGAGGAAGTGAAATAGAAATTGAATATTATTCACGTATGCCAACGAGTAGAAGTGTGACTGAACTAGAGTGACGTAATTGAGGCAGTGAAATTTGGCCAAAGTACGTGTTGTGTATTATTTAAGGAATTAAACAATCCTGTCTATTTACCGTTTTTGACTCGACCAATATACGGTCCTTGATTCATGACCCAGTTCATACTCTGACATTTTACTGAACACCTGAACACTAATGACGGAAAATGTTATTTGTCAGTTCAAAATTTAAAGTTCAGTTGTGGCCTCTTTTAATGTAACTTAGATAACTTAAAAGCAAAAAAAAAACAGCTTTTGTCAGCTAATTTACTGTTCTGGTATTATTTTTTATAAGAAATATGTAAATTCTCAAAATGTGTAGCACAGCCGATTGTGGTGTAGCTGTGCAATCATGGAAGAAAATGTGTAGCAAAATACACAATTGTGTAGCTTGTCGTAACCCTGGTGGAAACCAACTTAAGAGTGTATTACGCTGTGCTTTCGGGTCGCTCTAAGGGGTGGGGTAAAGCGGGTGTGTGGCCGCAGGAAATATAAGTATATTATATTTCAGAAATCTGCCTAAGGCTTAGCCCGATCCTGTCGTGTTAATCCACACCCAAAATTCCAAACACACGTGCTTTGATTAAAGTTTGCAGAGCTTCAGCATTTGCCATAAAATAGCAAGCAATTTGTTACAAAACTATTTAAATTATATAGCACTGTAAATGTTTGACCATCAAAATCTTTAAAATAAAGAAATTGTCTAAAATAGTGCTACAATAAGGATACAGTATAATCCTTTATCTTTAATTTCCTTCTTCATTTGTGTAAAAATACCTAGCCAGTTTTACATAAAACGTTAAATGCCAAACGCTTATTTTGCTACTTTTTCGGACTAGTGAAATTACTCTTAAAGTGGAACGCAAGATCCTGGAATACTCCATCCGTAACCTGGAATGGGAATCCTTCAACGGTCCAAGACACTCGAAGAAATTTCTCAGAACATACGACCGAAAGGACATTAAAGATTAAAAACCTTGATTTAAGTAAGAACAATCTTCGGATTGTCACGGGTAGGAAACGCAATCCCGCAAGTGCTGGATCCCGCAAATGCTGGACCCTCCGCTGAAATTCCGCGGGATCAAAATTGCGGGATTTACCGTGCGGGATCTGCGGGATTGACACATTACTACTGGGTAACCGAATACTTAAATCCCCTTACGCCTTGGCCTCTTGGCCATTAAAAATAAGTGAAACAAACACGTTAGTTGTTAGATTTCTTTCTGGCGTATGTGCGTATAAGCAGCGTAAGTGAAGAAAAGTGTTTAACTAGTACTTATGGACAATTTCGTCAAATAAACTGCCGGACATAATTATCGGGACAAGCAAAATTTTAAGGTAAATTTAAAGTTGAATATCTCTTGAACTAAAAAAGATTTTGGGATGTGGTTGGGACCAGGTTGTAAATGCATCTATTGTGACTAAGATGCTCTGTGGTTTTCGAAAATATATTTAGCGAATTATCGTATACAGGGTGTTTTACAAGAGTGTGAAAATTTGGTCAAGAATCTTTTTTACCGCAAATTTACAATTCTTAAAAAATCGAAATTTTTACCAAGTATGACAGTACGACTAATCTGTATTGAAATTAGAAAAAACAATTTGGTCGGTTTTTTATTTTTTTTGTTTTAAGGAAAATACGACGTTTTTTCGAAAAAATATGCATTTTTAGTCATACGTATGGTCCTAAATGGTACAAAAAGCTTTGTACATTCTGCATATGCCAAAAAATTATTGATATAGATCTAAAAGCAGATAACTAACACAAGATAAAAAAAACTTCAACATCAGAATAATATTTTTACTTATAAAATAAGTAGATAAATTATAATAAATAAGTTTATTTAGTATTAAATATATTCTTTGAACACCTTGTATACATTAGTCCAAATTTCTGTACAGCTAGTTTAAGATACACGCTATATCAATATATTGTGGGCCTATGCAAAATGTACAATGCTTTTTGTACCATTTAGGACCAAATGTATGACTATAAATGCATATTTTTCGAAAAAACCTCGTATTTTCCTTAAAACAAATTTTTTTAAAAAACCCACCAAATTGTTTTTTTCCAATTTCAATACAGATTAGTCGTACATACTTAAAATTTCAATTAATTGCATAAAACCATTATATTAGCCAGTTTAATAGGTTAAGTACTAAGAGGAGCATTTATTGTTTACAATCCCGCAATTTTGCGGATCCCGCGGGATTGATTGCTTTAATCCCGCGGGTTTGTGGGATTGAGATTTTGGTGCGGGATTGCATTCCCTAGTCACGGGGTTTTTGACAGGACGCTGCGCAGTCTCCTCAATGAACATCTCAGTAGATTGAAGCTAAGAAACAGCGGAGAATGCAGATTTTGTGGGCAAAATGGAGAAACATGGAAAATGGTGACATAAACTTTGTGCCACAACTGTACATACTTTTTATATTGGTACAATTTAAATCTACCGGAAGTTTTTAAAAGAGAGTAGATAAAGCTCAGTGATATCGAAAACTGTGATGGAATGCCGAGAAGCACTGTCCTGGCTGCGTCAGGGCGGGGCTACTCTGTGCTGGGTGCCAGGCCACAGCAATCTGGTGGGCAATCAGAAAGCAGACCACAAAGCAGACAGACTCGCCAAAGACGGGGCCCGGGTATAGGCCGTGGCAGATGACCCACCAGTTGCGACGATCAACACACTGAAGGAAGCTATAGGAACTGCCATCAAAGCCAAGCAGCAAGAGACGTGGCAACACCGTGAAGACTGCGCTACAGCTCGAAGACTATGGCCAGTGGTAGATAGCAAAAAGACAAAACAACTACTAGAGCACAAAAAGGACCTAGTACGCATAATTGTAGGTGTCGTCAATGGAAACTGTCCTCATGAGGGTAAATCTCGTGAGATGGAAAGTTTCCGACGACGACTACTGCAGAGAATGCGGAGAAGAAGCCATAGAGCACCTGCTGTGCCACTGTCCGGCACTGGAATACCGACGCTTTAAAACAGAAGTCAAGCAGAAGCCAACATCAGTGACTTCGGGAACTTTGTAAACAGCTGGAAGTGCTTTAACGCAAAGAAAGAATGAGAGGAAGGTTTGGGGACAATGGGCCCAAAAGGCCTTCGAGTGAGAGATCAAACATGATCCCAAACTCCAGCAACCTAACCTAACCTAGATAAAGCTCGTTGATAAAGATTGAAAAACAAAAACCAGTTGGATGCAGTTGATAAGTTCAACTCAAAACTATAAAAATTCTGGAATTTTTTTAAATATCTATGTAGGTATGTGTACAATTCATCAGACAAACTGCGCATTGCCTGTCAAATCAACATTGTTAGAGCTATATTTAAATAATAATTATAACAAATAGAACGCTCGTGTGATAATTCGCAAGACAAATCCTTTTGTCAATATTACCCGAACAAATTTTATATTACTTGCGAAAAATATCCGCTACATCAGCAATGAATTCATTACTTTTCATATTAAATAGTTTCAGTTTACTATAGATACGTTTTTTAAACAGCTTATCATTGTTTTTATTACTATTTATAGAACCGTTATGTTATTATTTACCTCCTATTATTATTTTTCTATTTAGTTACTTGCAGCCTACTAAAACCTTTAGTGTTTTTAGATATAAACTAATATAAATTTTTATCCATTCTTTTAAATGGAATGCTCTGTATTTTGTATCACAAAGAAACATAGTCTTGTTTAATCCTATTGTTTTATTAAGCATTCTTACTCATATACCAAAGATCGATATTTAAAAATTCTGCAAAATCGGCCTGATGATGGGAATAAATTCCCGAAACGCTCATCGGATGGTTGTGTCCTTCGGTCTGATCAACTTAATATAGAAATTCGCATATTTGTAGGCCTTTTAACTTCTCTTTATATTGTTTTATTATGAAAATATTTTTTAAGTACCTATACGTTTATACCATTTTACATAGGTGTCATAGGTGAAGTCTGTCTAAAAAGCCAGGAAATATTTTGACAGAGATATAGAAAGAATGACAGAAAATGCAATTTACCCATGAATTAAAATGACAGCAAAAAATTTAAAAACAACTGAAAATACTGTATAACCATTTCCCCCATATAGTTTATACAATATAAACATACACAACATTATTTAAACATTAGTTGTTTATTGTGATAATTTTTAAAATCACGTAATTGAACATTTTATGTAGGATAATTAAGTTTTTATTTTGATCTAAATCTGTAGTGATTACAGGCAAATTAATTATCATATTTTACTTTTATCATCAAAATATACTGTTTTTTTTAAGTTAATGGTGTTTTTGTATACATGTCGGGCTTTTTCGGTCCGTCGGTCCGAAATTTATGTGGATAACATAAATTCCAGCTGTTGTCAAGTTTCCTAAAAACATAACACCCATGCACATTCCTCCCTCATCTTCTTTACCACCCACAAAATTACAACAATTATTAGGTAATCCAAAAGATAAAACACCTCCACTGGAAAGGTCGGGTATTTATGAAATTTCTTCACTTGGTATTTCGAGTCAAATTGTCATTATGAACAATACATTTTTTTGATTCCAGAGTTTCCATTACAAAGTTTTGGCCCATTCGAGAAACGATCTTCAACAAGTCTCAAGGGACCCCTCAGGGTATTGAGACTATGTCTTCTAGCAGTCATAGTCCCTACCCTTATTCTTGGGGTTCCCTTGTATTTGAGGTACAACGTGTATGGCGCCCAATTGTATCCATTAGCCATGTCGGATATGCGCATGTTAGATAACAAAGTGTCTACAACTTGGTGTCAGGTATGAATAAATTCAATTATCTTCAAAGTTTATATCGTATTTAAAAATAATATTGATTAATAAAATATAAGTACGAACAGTCATCAAGTTTATAACTTAATACACTAGTAAAAATTAATTTTATTTTTACATTCAACTATACTCCGTATTAAAGAATATCTTTATTTTTGGTATAGCATTTTTTATTTTACGTTCCAAGTGCAACTGTGAATATCAGTGAAGATTAGAAATAATGAGTTTCTTAAAATAACATAGTATGTCATTTGATCTTCATTTTGTTAATGTTTTGAAGAATGTAATGGGATTATATTATCAGTATTTTAAAATATAGACGTTTGTGAAAAACAGATAATTATGTTTTTTAACCTAAACAAGTCTGTCTGTATTTAAATTGTACAGTTTTTTAGCATTTTACTCCAATGGTTTTATAAACATTTTGGTCTGTCTTCAGCTTGGGATGATATTAATTAATAGTCTAAGAGCTGGCAACGTTCGAGAGATAATTTTAAGAAAGCTGGTCCTTTAATATATCTTTTGGCATGTTCTCTAGAACAGCGTGTGGGCCCTCTGGCTGCCGGTAGACGTTGCTGTTACTACTGCGCATCATGGTACAAAGAATACAAGGTATGATCGATAGCGGCTCCAATTTCGTTCAGTTCGCGCATACCACCTGTAACGTCACTAGGAAAATGAGGAATAAATAAAAAATAAAGAAAGTTGACAGGAGATCTGCATTTTTTGGGGTTATGGTTAAGAATTGTTTATTTTTAAGACTTTTTAGTTCGTTTAATTTAATAATTACTAAAACCAGCAGTTCCAAAAAAATATATTTAAAAATAATAATTATCTATTAACATGGATTTGGACTTTGGACCATAATAGGTAAGAATACTAAATTTATTTCTATATTCGGTACCTATAAAATTGTTTATTAGGTTTTTAGTTTGCGATGTTTATGGTAAACAATTCTCTGATTTCACATGAGGACAGAGATGAGGATATATATGGAAAAGTAACCACAAGAGGAATTGTTACATCATTTAAAAAATGTTGGGAATTTTATCGTTTCCCATCGAAAAGTAGAAAATGCCAATGCAGATGAATGTATTGTAATTGTGATAGAAGTAATTCCAAGGGTGAAGTTTATTATAATTAGTGGAAGTAATTCCGAGGGTGAAGTTTATTGTAATTAGTGACCTGTGCTTCTTTTTATATGTAGATGTTTCAGGTTTTGAGAATAAATCGGTTGAACGAAACCCAAAATTTACAGGAAGTATTTGCATACCCAGAATATGCCCATCAAGGATTATATAGCTCAAATTTTCTTTAATGGTAGGCAATTATTCAATGCAAATTAACTTTTTAAGTGACTGAAATATTAAATAGTTTACAATATGGTATATCATTAAAAATATATTACTTTTAGGTACAATTAGGGCCCGATACATTTCAAAAAGTAGAATATTATTTTATATTAAATGAGGTATTGTACTAACAATCAATTTATATTAATACCGGAGATTAAAAAATAACAGAATAAATAGTTCTACTAACAATCAATTTATATTAATACCGGAGATTAAAAAATAACAGAATAAATAGTTCTTTTTTTATACTACAAAAATAAACTATAGAATACAACAGTATTTAAAAAAATAAATAAAAAGTTATGTCCCGGCCGAGATTCGAACTCCGGTCTCTCGCTTCCTAGCCCGACTCCTTACGCACTGCTCCACAGTAACTTGCTTAGCCATAATTCAATGACGGTATATAAACAAAAAAACAGGTTTATAACAATATCTTGACGATTTGAACTGACGCGCGGGGCGTGCTGACCAATAGCGCCTGTTATCACCTGTGACGTAGCGACCAACCTGCGCAATATCATACCTTGTATTCTTTGTACCATGACTGCGCATCACATCTGTACAGGGTGTCCCATTTTCGTGTGTTTTATGGGATTTATCGTTTATGAGTAGAGATACAATATTGCGGTTATACAATATTCACATTATTTTGCTCCTTTTTTATAAAACTAAATATGCATTTCTTTCCTTATTAATGGAGTATACTATTATTTATAGAAAGCTTATAAAAAGGCAAATAAAAAAAAAACTGTTCCCATCCCGTTTAAAAACATAAGTTTGAGTTATATTTCGAAAATGACAGCTCCCAGCGAAAAACTAGTTACGCCATTGGATTCTACATAAAATAAACTCTAAGGGACACATATTTGTTCTTTTTGATATATTACAATCTTATAATAAGATAATAATCGATTATCTAATCGAGATATGAGGGGCACGAGGGGTGTCAAAAATGCATTAAACTCAAATTCGCCCTGTATTTCAGGAACTAAGAAGGCTAAAAGAAGAATCTAGGTTTAGCATATTTAGTTTCATAAAAAAGCACGCTGTTCAAGAGAGCATAACAAAAGATATATTAAGTAAAGAACCAGCTTTCTTAAAATTCTTGTTTTCCCGACGTTGCGTTGCTAGCTCTCGTACTATAACTAGATTAGAGTCGATTTTTTTTGATGTGGCTAGAGGCCTGTTCCACTGCCACCTTTTGATCTATTGTGGTCCCATCATTCAGATCTTCAGATCTATAGTGGTCCTCTTCTTATCTCTAGGTTGCATTCTCCAATCCTATTCTTTTCAAAGAGTCTAATAACTTGGAGACTTCATATAGTTCTTGGAACCCTTCATATAGTTCTTTATCAATTGATTATATTATCATTGCCAGAGTCATTGCCCTAGTACAAAGAATTGCATATTTGCCACGCTGTAGCATTAACATTTAACATAGATACCTATTAAGCTTACATTATTCTGTTAGTTGACTTGCTAAAGCTTTGAATTTTCTGTCTATTAGCTAACTAACTAAACTACTAAGTAATGAGTTGAACAATAGTTTAGAAATGCCACATCCTTATTTCTTTTGTATTATTAGTTAAAACTTGTTCGTTTTGATTTTATATAATTTTTGTAGTTGCTCTAAGGTACAAAAAAAAACAACAACGTGAAAAAACATGCTAGATTATAGTTGTTTATAAAAAAATCATCACCCCCATTCTCAAACCATTTTTTTGACTACCCCTCTAAAATTGACTTAAAATACTTCTCTGTGCATTGCTATAAAATTTAATAAACATATAAGTCCGATATTGGCGTTTTACTCCAGATAGGTACATAGATATGTTACCTGTGGTTTTACTCAAAAAATATTTCTATTACATTTTAGAGGCAGAGGATAAAGACAAACGCAACGTTCAATGCGTTCCTCTTATCAGAACCTCCGAAATTGTCGGATACTATAAAAACATTGTCGATGACACGACACTTTGTTTTAGAAGACGACACTAAAGAGTACTGGGGATTTTATCTTTTAAAAGGATCATCTGTGACGGTAAACACTTGTGTTAGGTAAGAAATTATTGAACAAAAATTGAACATTGATAAAAATAAAAATATTATTTCTACCGCGATAATATACAGTGTGGTCTGAACTGTATTCCGGAAACTTTGGCAGCATATCCTGCAAATAAAAATGAATAAAAAAGTTCGTATAAATATATGCCCTAAAATGCATAGTTTCGGAGATACCGAGTGTAAAAGTTTCATTTTAAATTCGATCTTTTCTAAATAATTTCTGATGTAACGTCAATATTTGGATGAAAATTGGTATCTGGGAGTTTTTTGGCATGAGAAATTTGATTTTGATCTCAATATGACTACTTGTAGAGGGCGCCACCTACATATTTTTTAACTGGTTTGAAGTGTAATAACTTTTCGTCCGTACCTGTATAAAACTACTGAGTAAAAAAATACTAAACATGTTCATTAACTAGTTATTAAACTGAAATCGTAAATTTGAAATGTTTTTGTGTCAAAAGTTTAACAGAAACTCTTTTATCGTTTTTACGAATACAAATTTTATATTAATTTAGAAAAATAAAAACTTCCCAAATTTATCATTTCAGCCAAAAAACTATCTATTCAACCTGTTTATTTTTTGTCAATAAAGACATGTACTGACTATTTTCATTATATTGAGAACGGAACATATTTTACGTAAAAAATCACGGAAATGTATATTCTTTCATTCAGTGGTTTTATACAGGTATGGACGAAAAGTTATTACACTTCAAAACAGTTAAAACACATATAGGTGGCGCCCCTACAAATAGAAATTAAATTAAGATCAATACATATAATTTCTAATGTCAAACCACTTCCAGACACCAATATTCATCCAGATATTGACGTTACTTCAGAAATTATTTGGAAAAACTCGAAATAAGAATAAAACTTCTACACCCTGTATCTCCGAAACTAAGCATTTTAGGACATACATTTGTACAAACTTTTTTACTTATATTTATATGCTGCCGAAGTTTCTGGAATACAGTTCGGAGCACCCTATATATTTTGTAAAATTTACTTTTACCTAGCCAAAAAACGTTGTTTCGAGATAATATGGAAAACTTTTTTGTTTTTTAATATGCAAAAATTGTTTGTTGTAGTAGCTAATACAATTACACATTTTTTAGTGTCTTTAACTATAAGAACAGTGTTAACCATTATAATTAATCGCATTTTAGATGGCCCGGTGCATCTTTAATTGTGATAAGAGGCCACAGACATCTCCACGAGTGTGCATACATTGGAGACGATTCGTCTGAAGAATTGGACGAATTGATGGAGGCTATCAAGGAAGGAACTTATGTTGCCAATGAACAGGATCTTTTAAGGCTAAACTCGAATGAATCACGAACCAATGATCCAGAAATTA
Source organism: Sitophilus oryzae (assembly GCF_002938485.1). Taxonomy (NCBI): domain Eukaryota; kingdom Metazoa; phylum Arthropoda; class Insecta; order Coleoptera; family Curculionidae; genus Sitophilus; species Sitophilus oryzae. Next base: position 1,342,660 of record NW_022147469.1, read on the forward strand.
TGAAGAGGCATCGTGCCGATGTCACATTTCACAGGTTTGTATTTCAATTTTTGTGAAAAGACATATTTCTATTTTGAACCAGTAATTACTAAAGGAAAGAATAAAATAAATCAAATACAATCTCTAAAAATACATCGTGTGTATGCAAAACATATGGCAAAGCAAAGGCAAGGTTGGCGCTGGCCAGGGTTCGCCTATGAAGCGGTATTTTCGACACACATCAAAGGGACTTGTTGAAACTCGCCAGTGGGCTTGATCGCCGTACACACGACATAATATGTTAGTCCAAGAGAGCTTGAGTTTAAATGACAATAAAACTCGTTTGAATAGTTTATGGTATCCCTTGAAGAAGTTTGGTTGGGTAGGAGTTGACGTATACCGTATATAAGCCGTCATGGTTTGCCTTTACCATCATGGATACGTTTTTGAGGAAAATAGGGAAGTGCAAATCTACAATTACCTTGTCCTACTCAAATTGAGCGAATTAGTCCACCACCTGCGTTTTTTCTTTTTTAATAGTTTTTGACAGAAGTAATGCAGTTGAAGTTAAAAGTAGAGCAGACGCTGCTATTACTTCATCATCGGAGTCGAACTCCATTTCTTGTGTTATTTGTACCCTTGTACAACGTTCGCCTTCACTTGCCTAAAAAAACTGGCAAAGATAAAACATGTAGTGTGTACGGTCGTCGGTGCGCGAATATCAAGCAAAGATCAACGCTTCTACAAACGTTTGCTGAAACGCTGGCCATGGCTTGCCATGCCGTTTGTAGCCGGCTTAACGAACAAAAAAATGCTTAACGTTTCGGAAAGTTTATCTCTTTCCGTCGCGCGTCGTCGGAAGCAAAAAAAAATGAAAATACAAAGAATAAAGAAATAAACTATTTAAAATATTTAAATTCAACTATTCGAGAACACTTTAGTTTTTTTAAAACAGATTCGTCTACAAAAACCGTTGACGTTCTGTTAAAAATACATTATATCAAGTTAAACTTCAAAATTAACAATTAACTACCTGATAACAATTACTTAATAAGGTAAAACCAAAAAGCCCCAAACTTTCTGTATGATTATTTTTAATTTTTACGTAGGTATGTTATGTTTATTTATGTTATGTTCTTTAAAATCAAAGAAGCGATTGCCATACATTACTAATAAGTAACAAGGGTAAGATTACTAATAAGTAATGTATGGCAATCGCTTCTTTGATTTTAAAGAACCATAACTTTTTTTTTATAAACATAACATACCTACGTAAAAAATAAAAATAATCATACAGAAAGTTTGGGGCTTTTTGGTTTTACCTTATTAAGTAATTGTTATCATTTTTTACGTTAATTGTCAATTTTGAAGATTCACTTGATATAATGTCATTTTAACAGAACGTCAACGGTTTTTGTAGACGAATCTGTTTTAAAAAACTAAAGTGTTCTCGAATAGTTGAATTTAAATATTTTAAATAGCTTTTTTCTTTATTCTTTGTATTTTCTTTTTTTTGCTTCCGACGACGCGCGAAGGAAAGAGATAAACTTTCCGAAACGTTAAGCTTTTTTTTGTTCGTTAGGCAAATTTGTATAACTGTAAACATAACTTCTGACAAGTAGTTTCCGTTTGGGATTAACGCAGAAGTGTTTACAAAAAATAACTATTTTATTTTGTAGATTTTCTTGCAGTGGCGAAATACCCATAGAGGATTTTTTGGAGACAATCTCTAACTTCGAAAATAATTTTTAAGGATATTCATCATCATCATTTAGCTTATTCCGTCCATTGCTGAACAAAAGCCTCCCTCAACTCTAGCCATTTCTTTCTATTTCGTGCCACTTGAATCCAGCTTCCGCCACTCTCTTAATATCATCTGTCCATCGGCTAGGAGGTCGTCCTCTGCTTCTATAGGCCTCGTGTCTTGGTCTCCATTCCACAAGTCTCTTTGTCCACCGTCCATTTGTTATCCGAGCCACATATCCTGCCCAATTCCATTTAAGATGTAAGACACATATCACCGCATCTCTTACTCCTGTTCGATTTTGTATGATATGATTGGGTATTTTATCTCTAAGTGTAACTCCCAACATGGACCTTTCCATTTTCTGTTGCATGACCTGTCTTCCATTATTGTTCTTGTTTGTCAAAGTAAGTGCTTCTGCTTCATATATGAGGAAAAACGCAAAATTATAGCTACTAAAAAAAGTAAATATATTGTTTGTTTTATGTTGCAGTCCTGCTCATCAAGCCAATAAGGAAAACTACACTATCAAGGATAACATAGACACTTCAGATTTAACAGATTCGAAATTCATGAAGTCGATACTGGAAGCCCTTCAAACGAAGAAACAGAAGGATAAAAATAAACAAGTTGAAAACCATCCACATTTTAAGAGGAATTCCACCATTGCCAAAAATGAAACCGATAATCTAAATATCCACTATCCAGGTATGTATTTATCGAGTAGGTACCTCGTTGTTATTATGGGAAAGAATGTTATTTCATAAATACTTTTCATATTTTATTATATACCGGGTGCGTCTCAAAAGTGGCTCACCCTTATAATTTTTTTATTTTTTCTGATAAAAAAATGAGATTTGGTATGTTTGTATATGACATAAATTAGGATTGATTGACGTATTCAATTGTTTTCGGTCACTTCCGGTTTCACCGGAAATTACTACAACTTTTGATTTTTAAATGGCACCCCCGGAATTTTTTTTACTTTGTTCGATAGAAAATGGCACTCTGAATAGAATGGCATATCATATGTCAACTTTTGACATTTTTGCATATGGTTTATTTGGAATTGCAACATGCGATTCATAGCGACAATTTGTCTCGACATACCAAGCGTGTGGTACCAAATTATTCGTTAAATATGCTTTTTCCAAATATGCTAATGAGCCACCCTCGTTCCATTTGAAAAAATTGAGATATGATTAAAAATGCGATTTGGGTATCTTTTAACAGGCCAGGACAAGGCACGAAAAACATTAGACGACCAAATCTATTTTTCCAAGGCTCCTTGTTTAAAAATTAGTGTTTTTAACACAGCCATGGCACTCTAGATTGAAACTTAAAATACAATTTTGTTTTAAGTCAAAATGTCAAAAGTTGACATATGATTATGTTAGACACTCTAGTATTCAGAGTGTCTAATCAATAAATCTAAAATATCTAATAAATTTCTATCCAATAAAGTAAAAAAATACGAAGGGTGCCATTTAAAAAATTAAAAATCAAAAGTTGTAGTCATTTCCGGGAAACAAGAAGTGACCTAAAACCATCGTATACGTCAATCAATCCTAATTTATGTCATATACTACACATACAAAAAATATACTACACATACGTACCAAATCTCGTCTTCCTATCTGAAAAAATAAAAAAGTTATAGGGGGTGAGCTACTTTTGAGACGCACCCGGTACAAACCGCAACATTTTATTTGACTAAGAGATTACGTGCATTTTATTGATAATACAGATTATAGATTAATTTAATTCATATAAAGAAATTAAATAAGAAAGTCACCTTCAAATTTTACGACATGCAATTTTTAAGCCACTGCGCACTGGTGTTATCTTGTTATTAATTTTCTTGGAGTTTGTTATTAATATTTGAAAAATTAACATTTTATTCGATCATATGGGGTTTTTTCAACATGAAACTGAATCCTATTGACACTGAACTGTTAAAATTCACCATAATTTTTAGTTAATATTTTGTTCATATGTCTTAAAAAATTATAGAAGAAATATTATACAATAGATGGCTTATATTCAGGTGAATCTATGGATAGGCCAGAAACATCCGAAGAAGTCATTAACCGACTGTTGAACACTTTGGGTAATATGGGCGAAAAGGGTTCGAGGATATTGGAGGAACTTAATAAAAAATTTGGCAATCAAGGAGACAATAAAGCTTCGAATAAAGATACCGAAGAAAGTGGACCTGCGTTAAAGACGCAGGGAAGACAATACAATAAGCCTGTAGTCCAGTTTAGTAAGAGTATTGATGACCGTAGAAGAAAAAGAAGAAGAAGGGACGTGGCAGCAGCTTATATCGATTTAAATAAGGACGATGATGATAACGACAAAGGTCTTGAAGAGGTAAGTACATATCTTAAAATGTACTTCTTATTATTAGATATAATTTCAGAGAGTTTGGCCAACATAGTATAATATAATCTTTCCAGATGATTTATGTAATTGTCTCAGTAATGTTTATACAGGGTGCTACAAATTCGAGGTACGAGCATTGGAATCTTGGTACGTAAACCGTAATAGATACGAAGATGGTTAAATTGGGGCAAAGTTGCCTCCTTGGGATGTTCACCAAGATTCGATTAAAAAAGATTTAAAAACTTCAAGGATTGCTGAGTTTTTTTGAAAAAACTATTTTTTTGAAAATTAATTTTATTTTTTCCTGTCGTTACTTTTTAGAAAATTAAAAAACTAATTGCACATTCTCATAGCCACTTTATTAGGGCTATCTGATAGTATTTTTAGATTTTCAAAGTAGCTGATAATTTGTGAGATACAGAGGCCAACTTAATTTTTTTAAATACGGACTTGCATTTTTTATTTCAAGTTTTGAAAGCACTCGGTCTCTTGAGTACAATGATATGCCACACTTGATACTTTTCTTTTGTTTTAGTTACTTTAACAACAACAAAACTATTTAATTATTGTTTAAAATAATTTCAAGTCCGACTCTGTTTTTTTAAATTATTTAATCTGATTATATTCATCGCAATAATATTGATCAGCGTTAATTAACATTGAATAAGGAAAATCGAGCAAATTCAATGATTCAAATAAATAATATTTAGGTCAGCAATTTAAAGATGTTATTAAGATTTTTAACTTTTCTTATTATGAATTTGAAATCTCAGTGTACGATCTAATAATATGCATAATATTAATCGTAGTTAATATAAATAAACCAAAAAAATTGAAAGGGTTACAATCCTCCCTAATGCACAAATTTATTTTTCGTTCAATCTTATTTATAGCTTTTTGAACATATCTTCTTCTTATGGACGACAGAAACCTCGCTGGCCATTATACTGTTCTGCCATTTCCAATCCATCTACCAGGGAAATGCTTATTTGATTGTTTATTGATATTATATTTATATTATTTATTTTATATTATTTTTTATTATTTTATTGTATTTGATTTTCCGTATTCAATGTCTTACTCCACGTCATTGTTAAGTTTGAAAGCTTATCAGTATTATAACGATGAATAGATTAAACATTAAAAGAAAACAGAGCCGGACTTTAAATTAGTTTAAATAAATTGTGTTCGAATGTCCGAAACAAAAAAATATTAAGTGTGGCATATCATTGTACTCAGGAGTTCTTTCAAAACTTGAAATAAAATATGCAGGTCCGTATTCAAAAAATTAAGTTGGTCTCTGTATCTCACAAATTATCAGCTAATTTGAAAATCTAAAAATACTATCAGATAACCCTAATAAAGTGGCTATGAGAATGTGCAGTTAGTTTTTTATTTTCTAAAAACTAACGACAGGAAAAAATAAAATTGATTTTCAAAAAAATACGGTTTTTTCAAAAAACTCAGAAATCCTTGAAATTTTTAAAGCTTTTTTGATGGCATCTTGGTGAACATCCCAAGGAGCAACTTTGCCCCAATTTAGCCATCTTCGTATCTATTACGGTTTCCGAGATACCAATGCTCGTACCGCGAATTTGTAGCACCCTGTATATCCAATCACATGGAATTTATGTGTACTATTGAATTTTAGGGATTCACCCCAAAGCCAGATGGTATCGCTGATCATCGCGACACCATAAACGAAACCGATACGGACCATGACATGAGCAACAGTGAGTTCTGGTCATCGTTTTCGAGCTCGGAAGAGGCCTTACTGAATTGTGAAGGGTTGATTTTGAATTTACCTCTTACACCGCACCACAACTGTCGCAGGGATTTGAGCGACCAAGAAGCCGAAGAGACGTATTTAGCAAACTCTATTACGTACAGGTAAATTAAATATTCAGTAAATTAAATTTCTTTGGAGGTTACAGATTAACATTACTAAAGTACTTAACCACATTTAACCACTCAGGGAATCTTAAAACCCGGACATGTTAGGGTATATCTGGACTCTGGAAACCCTATATGAAATCATTATCATTTTCAGCTTATTTTACCGTTTCCAATTATGGTCTCCCTCACATATTTAGATACTCTCTTTGTAGTTGGGCCCATTGTTTTGTCTATTGATGGCTATGCGGGCCCAAGTTATTCTTGCTAATTTCTTAATATATAATGGTCCCATCTCAGGTTTGGTCTTCTTCTAGGTCTCTTAATTCTTCGTGGGTACCAGGTACTATGCTGCAATTTCTGTGGTCCATCTGCTGTCCGTCCTTCTTGCTAGGTGTCTTGCCCATTACCACTTGAGAGATTTGATTCTGTGGATGACATCTATTACCTGGGTCTTTTGGCGTATCTAGGTACTCTATTTTTTTACGGTCTTTCTTGGCTATTTCCAGCATATTTTGTTCCATTGGGCGTTGTACAAAAACGTGTAGTTTTCTTATAATGTCCGTTTTAAGTGTCACATCCCATGATCACACCCCAAGCACATCCCAAGATCTCATCTTTCTGCCTCCACGCATCAAACTTCTTAACTTTATAGTAGTATAATCCATCTTTGGATTCCAAAGCACTGGATATCGTTCATAAATGTCTGTTAACTGAAGGCACTTTTTCTATTCCACTCTATTTCGTTTGTGCAAAGAAAAATCAAAACAATGAAAATTTTTAGCCGCGAATGCTCCGAATAGGACGAACACCATGAACGCAACGAACCTCCGTACCCACTGAACAACGCATCCCCTTTGAGCAAAATACATGTACCGACAACCCGGAGAATATTGTTTGGCGCGCTCGGTTCGGTGAAATTTTGTTCGCGAACACGTATTCACTTGCCGAATTCGGCTCTGCACGCTCGGCTCGTTTGGTTCGTTCGGAGCAAAATGCTCTAGTGAGTACGCATCTTTAGATGGTTAAGATATTCCCCATCTATTATTAATACTCTGTTGGTCCAGTCTAGTTGACGGAAGATTTCTTCTAGTGTTGCTGTGTAAACAGCTTTGGGGATATCGCGTCTCCCTGTCTTACTCCTTTGCCAGTTGGGAACTCTGGGATTGTTTTATATATCATTATATACTCTTGCTTTGCCTTTTTTGTATATATTGGCGAATGTATGTATGTATATATTGGCGAATATAAGGTCTGTTAATACCTTGTTTCGCTAGGGCTTCTATTATTGCCTTAGGATTACTTACTTACTGCCATTATTCGCTCACGAGTATTTGACACGCATCAGAAGATGGTTACGCAAGGCGTTGTCTTTCATGAGCTTTTCTGTGACTGAAAAGCCCGATACGTGATGTTATCTCTCTTCCGCACTCCGGACATTCAAAAATCTGATTACTTTGTTGCTTCTTCACTTTTTGGTTGCCGTTGTTAACTGAGTTTACAATTCTTCTCCATTGCGCTGCTTCCTCACATTAGGTACTCATACACCAGCGTTCTTTCCTGTAATTCTTTCCTTATGCGTTCTTTCTTGTCAAAAAATTGAAAGGAAAGAACGAAGGTCCAATCCCACTAACACAAACGCAATCTTGTTGAATTTCCTGTCAGTTTTTACTGTAAGACTGGCCTGTTCTTTTTTGAAGGAGTTATATTCCTTGCAAAGCCCACTAACACAAAATACCTTTCGTTGCAGTTTTTAAAGGATTTAGTTTGTTGTACTGTAAATGTGACACGATTATTAAAATTTTCCCGCTAGATGATCATTTTACTAAGGATCGTGAGATTTGACTTTTATAAAATTTGTGTTGTGCAATACAAGTAAACAAGTGGTGTGCTTTGAATAATAATATTAATATTTATTTTTATTATTATTAAACTATTAATATTAAGATGAAACCTAAAAGAATAATTGCAATTGCTGTATTTAATATTGCAATTGAAGTTTTGTTTAAGAAAAAGCAGAAACGCCGCATGTGATCAAAGGAGTGGCTTCAGAAACGGAAAATGTACAGCAATATGTATCTGTTACGAGAATTACGGACAAGTGAGCCTACCGATTTCCAGAATTATTTAAGAATGGATTCTAATAACATTTGATGAAGTGTTAAAATTAGTTAGTCCATACATACAAAAATTCATCGTAATTAATTCGTAAAACACTAACTAGCTAATAAATATTTAAGACTTAAAAAAACTAACTGGCGTTTTAACAACAGACTTTCCTAACAGGAGAGAACACACGGATATCATCTCTCAAATGAAATGACCCCAAACCACTAATACAAATTTTTTACACGTTTTATCTTGTCGGGCTGGAACGCCAGTAGATTCTGACAAGAAAGACGGAAGGTGCATGCGTCATGCATATACCCACTAATTGGCGTTCTTTCCAGCGGGATTAGACATTCCTGCAGGAAAGAACGCTGGTGTATGGGTACCTATTGTGTTGTAACTTATCCCCTTTAAGTTTTTATGGAAAATGTCTACAAGCTTACCGTAAAGAAGAGATTTCGGTAAGCGGTGTTCTTGCATCCTGCATACGTGGCCAGCCCATCTTAAGCGGGATTTAGTAATCATCACTTCAGCGCTCTCGCAGCTTACTTTTTCACGGACTGATACTTTTGAGACATGGTGGTACCATTTTATTCTTAACAGTTGTCTAAGGATATATCCAGGATTGATTGCCTTAGTATATATCGAGGCGAAAGTCTTTCTAAAGTCTATGATTAGTGGAAGCCTATGGCTAAACAAACTTCATTGTCTAATAGAAAATTGTGTCCAAAACAAATCAAATAATTAGAAACATATCTAATATAATTATTCTTCCTTTCCAGGGTACCGGTTAACGGTTATTACTTTTTCGTGTTCAACAGCGAGAACGAGATCCAGCCCAACTACATCCGGGTTCAGTTCCACCTGAACAAGGCCATCTATGATCTGTCGAATCCGGTGTCCGTGTGCAAAAATCAATCGGAAACCTGCGCGGTGGACCTGAAGTTTTTCTCGTCGGAAAAGTTGGTTTTGGAGCTGCCCGTCAAGGAGAACGAGACGCTCTGGAACGAGGAGTATATTGTGGAGTCGGAATGCGAGCCCAGAACTGCGTTGTATGCAGCTTGTGTGATATCTGTACCTGTAATTATTCTAATATTTGCTTTTTCTTGAAGCGCATAGTATTAATGGAGTGTGGTCATAAATATACAGTAGGGTGAGCTAAAAAAACTAACCTATGGAATTTATGGGTTAAAATGAACCTAATAACCGAGAAAAAAAATCCCCGGAAGCAGGATTTTTATCTCAATTTTAAACGGTATCGGTGAACATTCAAAGTTTTTCATTTAAATAGCACGTAAAAAATCTTTTTCCATTAATAGTACCATAACTTTGAAACGATTTACGATAAAAAAAATTACATCGCGGATTCTTGTAGAGCATAAAATTTCCTAAAAAATCTATCTGAGATTAATTATTTGAGAGTAATCTAGTTTTTAGCCGACCATACCAACAGTATGGTAGGCTATTAAGATCGGCAAATTTTTTTTTTATTTCACTCAAAATGAGTTATTTGGGTCATAAATGACCTAAATACAAAATATTTTCATGGTGTCCGTCTGTCTGTCTGTAACACGATAACTCAAAAACCGCTAAATCGATTTTAACCAAATTTGGCACAAAAATACAGGCAAAAATATGGCACCCGAGAATCTGGCCATTAGTTTTTGGTGGGGGTGGGGGGTTGGTAAACGGGTATGGGAGAGGGTTAAAAATTTTAAAAAATCGTAACTCCAAAATTACAGTAGCTAGCGAAACGCGGTTTTTAATTTAAGATTAGAAATAATATTTGCAAAAAAATTTGTAATAACATCAAAATCAGTCAAAGTCGCAGTTTGAGATAAAAAAAATTGTCGCCGGGAGGCACGTATAGCCGCCCATACTAAAATATGTTAATATCTCGAAAATTGCGACTTTCACTGATTTTGATGTTATTACAAATTTTGTTGCAAAAATTATTCCTAATCTTAATTTGAAAACCGCGTTTCGCTAGCTACTGTAATTTTGGAGTTACGATTTTTTTAAATTTTTAACCCCCTCCCATACCCCCTTACCAACCTCCCACCCCCACCAAAAACTAATGGCCAGATTCTCGGGTGCCACAGTATTTTTGTGCCTAATTTGGTTAAAATCGGTTCAGCGGTTTTTGAGTTATCGTGTTACAGACGGACAGACGGACGGACAGACAGACAGACAGACAGACACAATGAAAATATTTTGTATTTAGGTCATTTATGACCCAAATAACTCATTTTGAGTAAAATTAAAAAATCTTTTTTTTGCCGATCCTAATAGCCTACCATACCTATTGGTATGGTCGGCTAAAAATATCAAGTATGGGCGGCTATACGTGCCTCCCAGCGCCAATTTTTTTTGCTAAATATAAACATTTTTAATCAATAAACACTAAAACTGCATATTATTTTGATTTTTTTCACTTTTCAAAGCTTTCAAATATACGAATTATTGAATTGAAAAAAATTGGCGCCGGGAGGCACGTATAGCCGCCCATACTAAAATATGTTAATAAAAAGTTGGTAGGCAGTTCTTTTAGTTTCAAAGTAAAGGAATTTTTCCAATTCTGGTCCGCGGTTATTTCCCCTATCCGCCACCTGGAGTCGCGTGCGATGGGAGTTTGGAGTTCTCCACACGGATTTTCTCAAAAACGGACTACGGAAACAGGGAATATCTCAAACACTGCGACTTGGACTAATTTTGATGTTATTACAAATTTTGTTGCAAATATTATTCCTAATATTAAATTGAAACCCGCGTTTCGCTAGCTACTGTAATTTTGGAGTTACGATTTTTTAAAATTTTTAACGCCCTCCCATCCCCGCTTACCAGATTCTCGGGTGCCACAGTATTTTTGTGCCAAATTTGGTTTGGTGCCAAAATTGGTTGGTTGATTTTAATCGGTTTAGCGGTTTTTGAGTTATCGTGTTCAGGGACGCGCCGTCCATATGGGCAAGATTGTGCGGCGCACGACGGCGCCAAAGCCCTAAAGCTGGATTTATAAACTCGGGAGTTGAGGTTCAGTTGAGGTTCAGTTGCCGTTCAAAATGTTCAACGCTATGAAATGAACGCGCACATTTATAAAGTCAGTTGGTCGAAAAGTTGGCAGTTCGTTTTATGTTCAGCGGAGTTCAAAGATGGTCAATGTTTATGTCGGCAGTTGCGGGCAGTTGGCGACCGCTGGCGACGTTCGGTGACAGCCAATGAATAAGCGCCTGTCGATCACGTGAAGCACAGTACGCCGATGCATTGGAAAATGACCCTTATTGTTGTTTCATTATTTCTGTTAATGTGATGTTTATATTTTGCGTAATCGTGGATTACTGTGTTTGAACTTTGACAAATACCAGAAGTATTTTTAAATCGAAAGAAAAACGTTCGAAATTTTCACAATTCCAAACCTAACCTACAACCGAAACTGACAGTTTATAAAGGCAAAAATATTGAACCTCAACTGCCGCGAACATCCAACTGCAACTGAACCTCAACTGAACGCCAACTTCCGAGTTTATAAATCCAGCTTAAAGGCGCCTGCGGTCACTGACTTTAAAAAATAATAAAACCATTTTTTGGAACATCAACAAATTAACATAAAATTTAAGTAATACTTTTATCTATGAACGCTAGTGGTGAAAATATATTATCCACCAATGTCAAGCGCCGCGCTTCTGGTCATTGGAAATTTTGGCTTAATATTATAATATTGGAGAAAGGCGCCTACCCTTATTTCGCACGACGCGACGGCGCCGAAAATACTTGGCGCGTCCCTGATCGTGTTACAGACGGACAGATAGACAGACAGACAGACATACAGACTGACAGACACCATGAAAATATTTTGTATTTAGGTCATTTATGACCCAAATAACTCATTTTGAGTGAAATTAAAAAAATTTTTTTTTGCCGGTTGGTATGGTCGGCTAAAAATTACTCTTAGATAGATTTTTTAGGAAATTTTATGCTCTACGAGAATCCGCGATGTAAAAAAAATTATCGTAAACCGTTTTAAAGTTATGGTACTTTTAACAGAAAAAGATTTTTTACGTGTTATTTAAATGGAAAATTTTGGATGTTCAACGACACCTTTTAAAATTGGGCTAAAAATCCTGCTTTCCGGGGATATTTTTTTCTCGGTTATTAGGTTCATTTTAACCCATAAATTCAATAGGTTAGTTTTTTTGGGTCACCCTAATATACAGGGTTGCCAACTGTTACAAAATAGCTTCATATTGTGTTTATTGTTTAAGATATATTTTTAGAGAAATTAGTTAGATTGGCATGCACATATTTGCGATGAACTATTTAGTTCGACGCACATTTTTACCAGTGAAGACGCGGCTTTAAATTTCGGTTTATAGAAAATAAAATTGTGATACAGGGTGGTTCAAACTTTAGTGGTTTTCCGGAAACTTCGGCAGCATATTCTGTAGATAAAAACAAATAAAAAGTTCGTATAAATGTCCTAAAATGCTTAGTTTCCGAGATACAGGGTGTACGAGTTCCATTTTTATTTCGATTTCTTCCAAATAATTTCTGAAGTAATGTCCATATTTGGAAGATATATTGGCAAGCGCAGTCAATTAAATGTTGAGCATATGTACAGGGTGGCTCTAATTCGACGCTCATCATTAGGATTTCGCAAACCGTAAGAGATACAGGATCGTGGAGGCAAAGTTGCGCAATTTGATGCTCAATAAAATGCCGTATTGCATTTTGAAAAATTCCGAATATATTCGAAAAAAAACGGATTTTTCAATTTTGTTTTCTATTGTTTCCTGGCTTTATTTGTTAAGATAACTTAAAATGAAAAAAACACATTATCATGGCCATTTTTCCTGCTCTATAACTCTGTGTGATTAAATATTGACTCTGACATTTCGGCTTCTGGCGACCATCATCAACTTAGTTTTTTTAAATACGGACCTGATTTTTTTTTTCAATTTAATTAAATCCTTTCATCACTCTTAAAACACTATATATAGTCAATTTGATATTTGCCGATGTTTCGTACAGAAAATTCCATCACCAGAATATTTTATGCAAAAAAAATAAAAATAAAAAATAAAAATGCAACACGGCATTTTTTTGAGCATCAAATTGCGCAACTTTGCCTTTACTTAACCGATCCTGTATCTCTTACGGTTTCCGAAATCCCAATGATGAGCGTCGAATTCGAGCCACCCTGTACATATGTGTGAATATCATCATTTTGATATTCTAGCTATGACAAGTTTAGAAATTGGGAAAATATGCACCGACTAATATTTTGCTTTATAAATTGATAATTAATTTTTTTAAAGCAATAGTCATTGGCCTTAAAATACACTATTCAAAAAAAGTTATGGGAGGTTTTAAATCAAGGAAATTAAAAAAAATAATGTTAAGTAAACAGGTTTTCTGTTCATATGCCGACCTAACTGAAATGGTTTTACAAGCCCGTAGACCAAAAAAAATCGCTGTCTGTAAGGATTGAATGACAATCGAAGCTGCTAAAAAAATTGGACAAGAAATAAGAAAATTGGAATCTTTTTTAAAGTCTCAATATGGCCATTTCCCAAGAAAAAATTGGATTATTTTAACTTTCTCAATTTTTTGATTAGTGTATTATCTGCCTACATTAAGAGGTAAAGGCAAGCCAACATTTTTGTTCTTTACTATCGAAACCAGATAAACTTTCCTGGACTTGTGAAAATCCATCACATTTTCACGCCAACGTAGACCTGAACCACTTTGGAGATACACTGCTATAACATAACTGATGCGATTAACTAGCACGATATGGAGGTGGAACTGAAAAATTGAACAGTGGGTTACTCTGTATACAGGGTGGTCCGAACTGTATTCCGGAAACTTCGGCAGCATATTCCGCAGATAAAAATAAGTAAAAAAGTTCGAATAAATATATGTCCTAAAATGCTTAGTTTCGGAGATACAGGGTGTAGAAGTTTCATTTTTATTTCGATTTTTTCCAGATAATTTAAGTAACGTCAATATTTGGATGAAAATTGGTGTATGGAAGTTTTTTGACATGAGAAATTTGATTTTGATGTTAATATGACTCCTACTTGTAGAGGGCGCCACCTACATAATTTTTAACTGGTTTGAAGAGTAATAACTTTTCGTTCTTACCTGTATAAAACTTCTGAGTAACAAAATATATATTTACGACGTTTTTTACATAAAAAAGGTTTCTTGGTAAAAATCGCTACGAGTAATGGTTCTCGAGATATTTGGAATCGAAATTATCTATGGTTGACTAAATAAAAAAAAAATTGTGATTAATTTAAAAAAATAAAAAGTTTTTAAATTTATCGTTTCAGTCAAATAACTATCTACTCAGTATGTTTATTTTTTGTCAATAATGACGTCATGACGTGTATTGACTATTTCCATTCTAAAAATCTCGAGAACGGTTGCTTGTAGGGATTTTTACCAAGAGACATTTTTTACGTAAAAAATCATGGAAATGTATATTTTTATACTCAGTAGTTTTATACAGGTACGGACGAAAAGTTATTATTCTTCAAAACAGTTAAACACATGTGTTTAAAAAAAAATTTCTCATTTTTTTCGAATTTCCATCCAAATATTGACGTTAATTCAGAAATTATTTGGAAAAAATTTGAAATAAATATGAAACTTCTACACCCTGTATCTTGGAAACTAAGCATTTTAGGACATACATTTATACGATTTTTTTTTACTTATTTTTATCTGCAGAATATGCTGCCGAAGTTTTCGGAATACAGTTCGGATCACCCTGTATAATTGAATAGGTTATGAAATTGTATTTTCTAATGGACATTACCTATTTATTCCTGGAAAATAAATGAAAAATAAAAACGTTAAAGTTTTTACCACAAATTTTATGAATGTTAGGAATGAATAGGTAAGAATACAAAGCATAAATATCATAATCTGAAATTTTCTAGAAATGTGCTTAAATCAGAAGACATTTTATGTAAAAATCTATGGAGTTAAGAAATAGTGTCACTTTACAGGAATATACACTCTTTTTAACGAAAAAAAATAAGTACTTAAGTACTTATCTATAATAGAGTAAGTACTTATACATAATACAGTATGATCGAAAAAAAACGGCGTCAGGGATGGCTATGAAATGAAGATCGCTGCCATTTTATATGTAAATTTATATGGGAAATGTCATCGATCGTCATTTCCCAGCTAACTCTACGGCGTTTATTTTTTCGATCATACGGTATTTGTATTTAATAGAAATACATACCTTTTAAAAACATAAAACATATAAAAAATTAGAGAATACAATTTAATTTGATGCCTATTATTTATGATCACATAGTATATTTGTAATAAGTTTTGTTTAATACACTTTGATAAACAAAAATCCTATACTTTATCATAAGATTTTTTTTATCAGACTGGTATAGGCATAACTCTCAAACTCTCAGGATGTTTGTTTATAGGTAGCTACTGTGGTAACTATTTAGATTTATATTTTTATGTATATTTTTACTACAAATTGTACATATTTAAAATAAATAATATTAATAATTGAGATATTGTGTATTTATTATATTTTTTATGTTAAATTTTATGCAATAAATATGGATGATACAGGATCATACAAAACTATTGTTAAATTTTCTTGGAAGCTTTATATCAAATGCTTTGCTTTTAAAATAGAGACAAAAATTTTATATTTGACACAATTTCAGAAACATCAATTTCTGAAATATTGATATCGTTCGCATCCCTATCTATGCATATATACATTTCGCCCATTTGTTGACCATTCCAACGATAAGATCTAAAAAATATCAAGTTCACTTTCCCAGAAACATTTGTAATTATACTTGCTGACTTTTCCCAACGAGATAAGCGTGCACCGATGTTTATTTTAGTTTTGATGCGCACTTGAGGCTAATGTGACAACAAAGGGTATTTTGACACGTCAATATGCTACTATCTAAATAGGGAGGGGCACCAGTCAAGGGATGAACGAGGGTGTTTCCGACCGCTCGCTCAACGAGCTTCGATGTTTAGAGTTATCTAGAATTAAAAAAAAAAAATAGAAATAAGTTAATATTCTTCAAACAATTTTTTAAAATGTTTATCATTTTTAGTTCTTTTATTTTGTATTATTAAGTAATTTAGTTGATAGGTGCCAGGTGGCGTGAGGTACAGCTCTCGTCTACCAAACACGTTGTTATCTAAGGTTGTGGGTTCGAACCCTGCAGCACAGCCCGCATTTTATCAGCCAACTATTTTTATTAAAATAAAAATAGTTTTGGGTACCTAGGTCGACTCAGCCCTAAATGAGTACTTGGGATTCACAATCCTGAGGTAATAATAGGCGGATGAAGCGTTGTGGTAGCCACATTACCTTCCATGTATACCGAATGGCTCTAGCATGGCAAGCTGTACCTTGCTACTCCCAAGGCGTTAAACGCTATATACGGGAGCTATTAAGTATTATTATTATTGCCAAACATGGACGAATAGGTGCTGACTAACTGGAATTTAAATTTCGCGCTGGGGATTCAGGTGGTAGCACTGCTGTAAAAAATGTCAAGTTGTCGCATTTATTTATTTATTTCCTGACATTGTCATTCGTTTTGACACTTCAGTTTTGTATTACGCTGGCCATGCTAGAGCATGGCAAGCTGTACCTTGCTACTCCCAAGGTGTTGAACGCTATACCGTGCTGGCAACTGTTACTTTTGGGTCGGCATTTACATGTGTGGAAGTAAATCGCATAGGGATCTTATTAAGTCGGAGTGAGAGAAATGCGACCGACCGACGCGACGCGCGACGGTGTGCTGTTGCGGCGTTGCCGATACGCCTTTCCCTATCAAGTAAAGTAAAATCACGATCGCAAACCGCTTATTTTTAAAAGACTTTTTTTCAAGAGATAACTAGATAAAATCATTAGACATGTTTCTGAGCATCTGAAATGGAATTATAAGGATATCGTTAGGGTGTCATTTTTTTTATAACGAGAAAACGTCAGTAATCGCGATAATTTAAAAACTCAACTTTTTAACACATAACAGGCCATAACTCAAGAACCACTTTAGATATTGAAACTTTTTTTTATTTTCAAGATCGGATATTTTACAATATGTTTACATAAGAAAAATTCGATAAGGTTGTTTTTTCCATTCAAAAATTGTAAACAATCCATCCATTTACTTTTAGAGCATAGCAATTTTCAGCAATAGTGTAATTTTTTTATTGATAAAGATTTTCACATACTGTCTACAAAGAAAATATAGCAGAAATATTAACAAAGTTCTTGAAAAAACTAAAATCTATTATTTCTAATAGATTTCGAGATATCGATTTTTGAATTCAGAGTTCTAATAGCGCGACCACTATCGAACACCCACTCAATTCCACTTATTTTTACCAAAAATGCAAGTGTTTCAGCTTGCACTTAAAAAAATTCAAGCTATAGGGAAAATTACAACGACTCGTTAATAAATAAACAAATTAAGAATCACGAGACGTAATTAAATCGTGAAGCTGAACGCATGACGTACACCTTTCCCTAGGACTTTAAGCACTGACAGAGGTATTGATTGGGTCGACCGGTCAACTGCGACAAATCTGCTATATCCCCTTCCACGTCTCTTAGCGATGTGCACAGTTTCTCGGTTTATTTCATACATTTGGCAACGTGTTTACTGTCCTCTCTTTGTTCAGTACATTATAAACGGATTGTACTGTTCTTACATACGGAAATCTCGACCCAAGACTAACCTTTGCCAGCCCTTAGCATACTATTATAATATTATAGTTGATTGTTTAAAATACCACGTAATTATCTATAACAATTATAATTGAATTAACAAATTCATATATATGAAGTCTTTCAGAAGAAATAGGGTACATATAAAAACAATTTACCTAAATATAAGCTGGTAAAAAACTAAAAATTATGTATTTTATTAATCATTTAAATTATTAATCTTATTTTTACTCCTCCTTTATTATTTTTAATTAGAAAAATGTATTAAAGTTGAGGGTTGGAAACTTAGTTGTTACAACAGCACAATAAACAATAAAACACTAATTTACCACAATTCACCAATACACACTATACTTTTGCACTGAACGCGCGCTTCGCTAACCATGTTAATGTTAGCATCATCAGCATTGATTAAAATTCAGTTTTAATCATCTGCTACAGAGGGAAACTACATGACAATGACAATTGTGTCTAGTTTCTGTCATTTTTTCGATGTCGCCTCTTGAAATCCCCTTCCCTGACTCATTGACAGAATTTGGACTGGAAGTGTGATCTCTAAATCTTGAAACTTATTGCTGAGGCTTATAGGATATTAAAATCTTCCATGATCTGCGTTCTGTAGATACTGACACCTAATCAGAATAAACAAAAAAAGTCTCATGAATATCTACAGTTCATAATAAGCCTTTATGATTTCTTTTAAAACTAATAAATCTTTAAGTTGTTCTAATATGATTTTTGTAACAAAATTATTGTAACTTATATATTTAAATAAACTGTGATACAGTAATGACGTTGTAAAAAACTGTCAAATGCGTCCAGTTATACTTCAAAGAATTTTAAGAAATTTACTAATTATAATTAGAGTTAATTTAGGGGATAATTAAAATTTTTAATATACAAATATCAAAAGTAACTATACAAAATTTACCAAATTATATAGCTTCTTCTATATTCCGATTTTACACTAGATTTAAAATTTCAAATAAAAAACTCATAACAAATTCCTAATTTTCAATTTTCCTTTTCGCGAAAAAACTCAAAATCGTGTTTCCGAAGATAAAATATACTACCCCCAAAGACTACCCCTTAAAATATTTGCACTTAATTAAGACTCACCCTGTATATATTGTTAGTTGATCTAAAAAATTTTAAATGATGACTGAAAATTACAGATTATTTTTCTATTACTCTATTTAAGATGCACGTGTTTCATTTTATGTGATTTTTAGTACATAACCACTAAAGCCCCATTGTTAGGAAACGTGCTGGGAACAGTTTGGGGTGGATTTTATATTTCCTATATTAATAGCCAATAAATGCTTGTTCAATACAGTGCTCAATAACTAATTTAATTATTAAAATACAAAACACATTTTTACAAAAGAAAATTAAAATACTATTTTTTAAGTAAAAATGTCAAAAGTTGACATATGATATGTCATTCTATTCAGAATGTCCATTTTTATGAAATAAAGAAGAAATATACAAAAGTTGAAGTCATTTCCGGTGAAACAGAGTGACCAAAAACAATTAAATAATCAATCCTGATTTATGTCATATTATACTAACATCCGAATCTCGTTTTTCTTGTCTAAAATATAAGAAAGTTATAGGGGTGAGCCACTTTTGAGATATACCCGGTATAATATTAAGGGACAGAAAGAATTAATTAAAATGTAATAAACTTACCGGCAAAAAAACCGGCCACTAAAAACTAGCCCCAATTTTAAAGTTGGACTCCTCGCGAACCACTCATTAGATTTAGACGATTTTTTTTTAATTGTAAATTAATTCCTTCTAACGGATGCTACGTCAGAAATTTTTATTCCGATTTTATTATGAGCATATACACAGGGCACAACAATAAGACGAAGTTTTTTGCCCGAACTTTGTAACACCCTGTAGGGTGCAGCAGCTGTAGTAGCTATTGCCAGAGAGAAACTAATAAATAAAATGAGAGGGCTTGTGGAATAGGGCATTTCGTAGACAAGTTTATTTTGTCACCGCGCATGGCAGACGCACACAGCATTTAGGCGGTCAAAAAAGGAAGTTTTTAACTTTGCAAGTTAAACATTTGACAGGATTAATTAGATTGTCAGTAGCTTTTTCTATTTCTTAGTTCTAGAAGGAGATAACTAAAATCTGTTGATAATCGGAGCAAATCGGAGTAATAAATTGTTTTTGACTGAATGTGCCTGTTCTTTTAGCTTGTCAGAAGAGAAGATTATTGTCATTGATTATTTCAGATTCCACGATTATTCGGCATTTTTGTAATTTTTGTTTTGTGGTTGAGACCCAGACAAAACGTTTCCTTTAAAGGTAAGTTTTATCTCGGTAATTATTTTAACATACCTAATAGTAATAGTGAGTGCACATAATAATCGTACATTGCTAATTTAATTTTTTTAATTTAAAACATCACATTCTTTTCTGATACCTATAGAACGACTAGGTGTTATACCTAGTATTACTTCCAGTAATACAAATTATTTTCTTCAACTGCTAGGTTCTTGTTATAGAATAAAGATTATCAAAAACATTGAATATCTACGGAATACCTACTGATACTCTGTGCGAGCTCTCAACCGTGCTTCCCTGTTCACTTCCAACCAAGTTAGATAAAAAAGATATTGAATATTACAGCCTTGAGTTGGAGTATGGCAAGGAGTATGAAGTTAAATAAATTAGTATGTTCCTAAACAGTATTTTATTTATAGGTTTTAATGCTTTAAAGTCTAATAATAAATTTTCGTTGTCAACAAAATAATCTAAAAAAACTACAAAGATTCCTTATTATAAACTTGAAAGATTAAGATTCGGTTCAAATATACAAATTTAAAATTTTTGGCGCCAGTATATAGGTATGAATGCAACCTACTATATCGATAATGCGCTCATAGTTCGGGTTAGACGCCAAAGGCCGCGCCACAAACACAGTCTTCAAAAATTAACGTTGATCGGTCTCTCTCACTTTAGTTATTAGTGTTCTCTCTGGCTATTGCTAAATTAAATCACATTGTAGCCTCATCTTTTGTAAGCATTTTATTTTTTTAATCATGACATTATCTCTGTTTCTATTGGAGATACACTGCTTTAAAACGAACGTCTCTGAAAGATGCTTCGCAGGCAGAAAGTTTTATGTGTAAATAATCAAGGCGGCATGCGACATAGGCGAAAACGGATTTATGATTATTTTTTTTTGCAATATGACAACGGTTGTCAAATTAAAAAATTTTATTATCTGTGACGGATGTTGCTCGTATTGTGGTTTTAATTGGGGATGGCCGAAGTCAACGTTATGTGTCTGATACTCTGGTTATACCTCGAACCACAGTCCAGGATGCCTGGGGCGCTATTCTGTACACGGCATCGACAATTGTCGGTATCGGTAAGTTACGACAGCTCTCGATACGTATTTGTATATAGTAAAAATGTGTTAATTGTTGTTGTCATAGTACCGATCGGTCCTATGGCAGATATCGCAAATTTGTACCGACGAAAATCGGTATCTCTACCGTGCCCTTGTCAACCTCACGGTTGAGATACCGAGAGTCGTCGGTACAAATTTGCGATATCTGTCATAGTGCCGATCGGTAACTATGACAACAACAATCAAGACATGTTTACTATATACAAATACTTACGGATAGCTGTCGGTATCGGTATAGTAAAAATGTGTTAATTGTTGTTGCCATAGTTACCGATCGGTCCTAAGGCAGATATCGCAAATTTGTACCGACGAAAATCGGTATCTCTACCGTGCCCTTGTCAACCTCACGGTAGAGATACCGAGAGTCGTCGGTACAAATTTGCGATATCTGTCATAGGGCCGATCGGTAACTATGACAACAACAATCAACACGACGCTCATTGGCCGTACGTACCGATAGCTGTCGGTAACTTGCCGATACCGACGATTGTACAGAATAGCGCCTCTGGGGCGCTATTCTGTATACGGCATCGACAATCGTCGGTATCGGTAAGTTACCGACAGCTATCGGTACGTATTTGTATATATTAAAAATGTGTTAATTGTTGTTGCCATAGTTACCGATCGGTCCTACGGCAGATTCGCAAATTTGTACCGATGAAAATCGGTATCTCTACCGTGAGGTTGACAAGGGCACGATAGAGATACCGAGAGTCGTCGGTACAAATTTGCGATATCTGTCATAGGGCCGATCGGAAACTATGATAACAACAATCAACACGACGCTCATTGGCCGTACGTACCGATAGCTAACTTGCCGATACCGACGATTGTACAGAATAGCGCCCCTGGAATCGGTATATGGAAACGGAAAATTTCACCAGGCGAGTGGGTTCCGGAAGAAAACGGAAGACAAATGGAATCGACGACCGCTTTATTACCCTGAATACTTTACGAAATCGTAGAATTACAGCGTTTCAGAATCAACATCTCCTACAAGCCGTGCGTAGAACTCAAGTCTCTGAGAGAACAATCCGACGAAAACTAAAAGAAAACAACTTGTCTGCAAGAAGGCCTACCACAAGACCCCAACTACTTCCAAGACATCGTCGAGCACATGTTCGGTTTGTATTACATGTGAATTGGGATATCGAGCAATGGACTAAAGTCGTTTCCGCGGATGAATCGCGGTTTTGCCTGCAAAGCATTTTTCCGAGACGTTCGTTTTAAAGCAGTGTATCTCCAATACAAACAGAGATAATGTGGTTATTAAAAAAAACAAAATGCTCACAAAAGATGAGGCTACAATGTGATTTGATTTAGCAATAAAGGGATTTAGCAATAATTTAGCAAAAATTTCTGACGTAGCATCCGTTCAGACGGAATTAATTTACAACTTAAAAAAAATCATAAAAATCTAATGAGTGGTTCGAGAGAAATTCAACTTTGAAATTGGCACTTGTTTTTAGTGGCCGGATTTTTTTGCCGGTGAGTGTATATTTGAAATTAGAAGAAAAAAAATAAGATTTTTTTCCTATCCATCATACGAAGCAATATTTTTATATTTACTCACACGTGGTCTCTGTACCGATAAAAAATCACTTATAACGTTTCCCCTAATAAATAAAAAACGCAACCCTAATGGCCCTGTAGTTGGGCATTATTAGGAAGGGTGGTGGCGAGTGTCAAATCTCGACCCCAGCTTATTTTTTAATCTTTCCGCCCGATCTAACTCGCTTCTTGAGCCCAAATTAATTTGGACGAGGGGATTAAAAAAGCGTGCCCGGACAAATTTCGCTCCGGATTAATCATTTCGCTGTCCTTTATTCCCACGAAGATGATATAAGCTAATGCCGATATGAATAAATTAGCAAGAAACGAATAATATATATCCATTTACGGATATTTTTATTATATCCTAGTCTATACTACTACTCATAATAATTTTTATAGTAGAAGTGTATCAATTATTGTTTAAGAAATATTTTGAATTTGTTGATACATGCCCGCTTTGATATGTACAGGTGAGTCAAATTGAACGCTTTTAAAGGGAAACACCCTTTTCTATAGGAGATAGACGAAAACTAATATTGGTGTCTGGGGCTCAATTTTACTGGGTGTTTTTAAAAAATGTGCATTTTTAACAAATCGTTTAACTTTTTTGCTATAAAATTTTGTATTTTTATGAAAACATTTTCAAAGCACCTTTTTACCTAGAATTTAATGGTTTAAGTATAATTTTTTTAAAATTAATAATTGAAGAGTTATCAACAGGATGCGGATTTTAAAATTAATATAATTTAAGGGTTATCAAAAAATTTGCGGATGCAAAAATTTGACAGATTTTTGAAATCCATAATTCCTATTTTCCCATGCTTGAAATTTAACGCATCATTTGATACTTTCATAAACAATAATCAAAAGGAAGTGTGCCTGATTTACGAAATCGGCAAATGAGTCTGGCGGCATCGGCATTTTGAAAATTGCAAAAAATACAAAATTTTTGATCTTATTTTTCCGGATTTTAATATTTGCCACATTATAAATAATACTATAATTTCATAGAAAATACACGTCTAGCTGTCATTTACAATTACGAAAGGCTGGCGGGGCGACTCACAAGTCAGGTCGTACATTTCGTATTTTTAGATGCGAAAATTTTTGACTCTCTGCAATTTCGTGATTTTCAATATAGCAAAATCGAGAAACATTACAGTACATCTGCTGGATCTGTGTCTATGAAAGGAATGCGGACAAACAACATTTAAATAAACAGCAATATATTTTATACGTCGATTTGCGAGTGCGTCACCGCAATTCGCTCCACCCACTCATTTTATTGGCTACTTGCAAATTTGTTGAATTTTTATTGATGGGACGCGTCGTCTATTTTTTTACGAAAAACATCGAGAGAATATCGTTTCCCTTCTCACGGATACCCCGTAGCTACAAAACGAACAGACGTACTGTACTCTTAATTTTAAAAATCGTTCTAGATCCAAACACAATCATATGATGAGAAGTTTAGGACAAGTCACCTTGACCAGATTTTCTTATTGCTATAACTCAAAAACTAAGGGAGATACAAAATAAAGTAAAGAGATCGATTTTGTACAGAATTAAATTTTCTACTACAAATATTTGATAATTATTGATATAACTTTCTTATATCTCTGATAATTACAAATTACAAAGATATTTGCGAATGAAGTTTTTTGATGACGGACGGACGGACTAAAACCTGGTTTTTGGTTTCCTAGGGTCAAAACGTTGGGGAAAGTGTTTTTGGTCAAAGCAAATTTCACTCTAAAATAATACTTTTCTTACCATAAATTATGAAAAGTAAAAACATGTAGAGATGACAACAATCACCTGTATAATTGACCATGCCAAATTTAGAGACGTCTGACGAGTGTTGGACGAGTCTGGCATGGCTTTCGGGATGTTCCACATTAGCCAGACTATATTTGCAGTTGCAATTATAATATAAACTATCATCTGACAATTTTTTAAGACTGCAAAAATAAGGGCAATGGTTTCAATCATTTTTATCCAATTTTTCACTTTCCAGACATATTACCCATTCTCACGGGTTAGCTGGACTATTTTTTTCTTAACTACATATTTCTCACTAATAGAATTATTTTTATCGCTGGAAAAAAAAGTGCAATATATTTGTACTTTCTAACGCATTTTCCGCCCCAACTCATCGGACCCCCCCCACATATACAGTACGTCTGCTGGATTTGTGTCTATGAAAGGAATGCGAACAAAAAACATTTAAATAAACAACAATATATTTTATTCGTCGACTTGAAGAGTACGTCACCGCATATCGCTCCGCATACTCATTTTATTGGCTACTTGCAAATTTGTCGAATTTTTATTGATGAAACGCGTCGTCTAATTTTTTACGAAAAACATCGAGAGAATATCGTTTCCCCTCTCACCGATACCCCGTAGCTATAGAACGGACAGACGTACTGTATATGACAATTGCTTAGAATAAGATACCGAATATTGTATCGGTGTTTCCCGACTGGGAAAATAAGTACCGAAAATCTTTACTACCTACCTCCTGGACCATGACGTTTTATAGTAAATTTTTGATTAAAAACTAAAAATAAATCGCTTAAGAAAGAAAGAACATTACAAGTCCGCGGACTTTGATGGTTTTTATAGAAGAATCTAATCTAACAGATCAAGCCCGAGGATTTGATCCGTGACAAGTTTGGTTCACCAAGCCTATATGGTGAACCAAACTTGCCACACACAGTTTTTTTTGTAAACATAATTATTCCATGATCTCTCTTTATCAACATATCTCAAGTATTATTTACCTATTCTTTCAGACTGTGTTTCGGAGGACAAATTTAATAGAGGACCAGGAGTAGAGGACTCTATACATCCCCAAAGTCTCTAAGTTGGTAAGTTGACTGTTTTGATTAGATACCTATTTCTTGCATGTTTTTTTTTATTTTGCATCTAATGCAAAATTACAATCTAATGGCAATTTTATTCCTACTTTGGTTAGACTCCTATTCCTCCCTATTCCTACTTTGGTTAATTCCAGTAAGGTTTTTCTAGACAAGAAGAGACGGAATTGAGTATCTTATAATCTTATATACATAACTTCTGTTTTGAGACTTTTTATTAACCTTTAGAATAAATATTATAATTAATTATAATCACGTGTTTTATTAAATTTATTGATATTTACTAATGCTTTGTGAATTTACAAAAGTAATTGTAAATTCACTATAATAAAATATTTAAATTTGTTGGTACTCTATATTAATAGTACAAGAGGTTGGCGATTTTAAAAGATAAATTTACAATGAATAAGTAAATTTACTATGAGATATACCTTCTTTACATAAATTCACAAAGTATATTGGTGAATATAAAGATATACTTCATATTTACATACATGCCACACAAATTAGCCATACAGCGATTTTACAAACGAGTTGTAAAACTAAAGAACGGATGGTAAATTTACTACAATAATCTGTGGCAAAAAATAACCATGTGTTATTAAATTCACAAATTAATTTTTTCAGTGCAGTTTGATTCTCAATTTATTTCACATCTAAATTCGATTTTGGCGAACCAATAAAGATACAAAGTATTTTCATAACACCAACAAGAAAATCAATCAGAACTTCTCTCCATACCTTTTTCCACAATCCAAAACCACGCACCCTAATCCATCCCCTCGTTCCCTCTCACTCCACCAAACTATCCAAACGTATCCAGACTCCCCCTGGAAGCAAAGGTACGAATTCGAGGGCGTGACCAGTCCGACCCTCGCATCCCGATCCCGGCTTTGCGATTGGCCCGAGCGGGGGTGTCTGGCGAGCGGTGATAAGAGGCCGGCGACGGGATGTGTGATGCTGATATCGCGAATTATTATTCCGGTCATTTCCGCCCGAGGCTGTGAAAGCCTCTTGCCTCTGGGTGCCGCAGAAAAACCGTTTGTGTTGGTGGTAGTGATTGACTCTTGAGGTAATTGAAAGTTAAGCTGGGGGGTTTGTGGTCGTGAGGGGTAGAAGTAGGAAACATATTCGGTAGGTGTTTGTGTGGGTTGTTTGGTTTGGAAGTGGTATATAGGATTGGTGAAGGAAAAGATGGTAAGAAGTGTTGTATAATTAATTTTAATATTAAAAATGTATTTGTTATTCTAATTAGATGCCCTAAATCTAAAAAAATACATACAGCATTACGTGGGTTTACATATCTTTTGGGTATAAACGTATGACACCTTCATAGATCGATAGAGTAAATCCATGACAACTTGAAATGGTCTCAATCATAAAACCTTTCGGAGAGGTCCAACAATTATTCAAGAGATTATTTTCAAAAACAATTTTCAAATTACTTCAAGGGTTTCATAATTTTACTTCAATTTGGTGAATATCAGTTAAATCACTTATGGACGATTTAAACGAAGCCATTTGTAAAAAACAATTCACTAAGCCAATCCAACATTCGCATCGTAAAAAATAGAGAGTAGTCCATACGAATGGACATTTAGAACGATTTTCCGACACCATTAAATTGTCTCACTGCTGGCACATCACCAATATTTTTAGCTTTAACATTGTATTGGATTAGTGGAATATTTTCAAAATTGATCTGATATAAATGGTCCATTAAGGGTGATTTGTCAATGCCTTCCTTAGTCTAGGAGGCAGTGAAGATTTTCGGTACTTATTTTCCCAGTCGGCAGACTGAAAATACAGATAGAATTATTCGGTATCTTATTTTAAGCAAATTTCATATACAGGGTGCGTCTCAAAAGTTGCTCACCCCTTTTTTATTTTTTCAGATAAAAAAAAACGAGACTTGGTATGGTAGTGTATGACCTAAATTAGGATTGATTGATGCATTCAATTGTTTTTGGTCACTTCCTGTTTCACAGGAAATGACTAAAACTTTTGATTTTTAAATGGCACCCTTGGTATTTTCTTACTTTATTTGATAGAAAATGACATTCTGAATAGAATGACATATCATATGTCAACTTTTGACATTCTCACTTAAGAAAAAATCGTATTTTAAATTTCAATCTAGAGTGCTATACCTATGTTAAAAACACTAATTTTTATTGAAGAGGCCTTGGGAAAATAGATTTGATCGCCTAATATTTTTAGTGTCTTTTACTGACTTGTTAAAAGATGCACAAATCGTATTTTCAATCATAACTTAATTTTGTCAAATGGAACGAGGGTGGCTCATTAGCATATTTGGAAAAAGCATTTTTTACGAATAATTTGATCCACATATTTGGTATTTCGAGTCAAAAATTTTTGTTAGGAACCTCATGTTATAATTTTAAATAAACCATATGCGAAAATGTCAAAAGTTGACATATGATATGCCATTCTATTCAGAGTGACATTTTCTATTGAATAAAGTAAAAACATATACCGGGAGTATCATTTAAAAATCAAAAGTTGTGGTTATTTCCGGTGAAACAGGAAGTGACCAAAAACAATTGAATACGTCAATCAATCCTAATTTATGTTAAATACTAACATACCAAATCTCGTTTTTCTATCCGAAAAAATAAAAAAGTTATAGGTGTGAGCCACTTTTGAGACGCACCCGGTATATGTAGAGGTATATTCTGATGGGTTGGAGCGGAAAATGCGTTAGAAAGTACAAATATATTGCACTTATTAAGTACTTATTAAAGTACACATTCAGCGCTACGACATATCAAGAAATAAGCAAAATCGATTTTCCAAAATGTTGTCAAGAGAATTCTGTCGATTTTATCAAAAACCGAAATCTCTCAGATCGCAACTAAAATAAACCCACTGATAGTTCATATTATGTAGAATTGAATGCTGAAAACCGTTTTCCGATATCTGTAACAGATTTCGAGTTATTTGAGAAAATCTACAAAAGAAATATATTTTTCTGTTTTTCGAAACATTTAACACCAAATATCTCTGGAACAAAAGGTGTGAATCTCAAAAACGATACCGTTTTACGTAAAGTACACATTCAGCGCTACGACATATCAAGAAATAAGCGATAAAAATAGTTCTATTATTGAGAGATGTTGTGCAGTTAAGAAAAAAAAATAGTCTGGCTCATGTGGAACATCTCGAAAGCCTTGCCAGACTCGTCCAACGCTCGTCAGGCGCGCTAAATTCGACATGTTTAATTCCACAGGTGATTGTTGTTATCTCTACATGTTTTTACTTTTCATAATTTATGATAAGAAAAGTATTGGTTTAGGGCGAAATTTGACTATGACCAAAAGCACTTTTCTTAACGTTTTGACCCCAGGAATCCAAAAAACAAGGTTTCCGTCAGTCCGTCATCAAAAAACTTCATTCGCCAATAACTTTGTTATTATCAAAGATATAAGAAAGCTGTATTAATATATGTCCAATATTTGTGGTAGGACATTTAATTCTCTACAGAATCGATCTCTTCACTTTATTTTGTATCTCCCTTAGTTTTTGAGTTATAGCAACAAAAAAATCTGGTCAAGGTGGCTTGTCCTAAACTTCTAATCATATGAATGTGTTTAGATCTAAAGCGATTTTTGAAATTAAGAGTAATGTGTGTGTTTCTGGATTTTGCTATATTGAAAATCACGAAATTGCAGAGTGTCAACAATTTTCGTATCACAACCTCTTAGTGATCAAACACAATCTCTTTGTGATCAGACACATTTTTCCGTAGCAACTGTTAAAATTGCCTTATATTTATCAAAAATAGTAGATAAAATAGTACTTTAACCGCAAAGGCAGATTAAATGATACTTTAACAACGAGGATAGGTTAAAAACTTTATTTCGTCTCGCACGTTTTTTAATTGCTTCCATTTTTTTAAATTTTTGTATTCCTTTTCATAAGTTATTAGGAATTTAAATGGAAGTAGTTTGGATATGGCGTTTGTCGCCTCAGCCTGAATATCTGTTGGTAATTTACTTATTTCGTTTTGAGCCATTTCTGGCTCCAGTTCAATCAGCAATCGACACGAAAGAGAATTGAAAAATATTGACTCAAAACTGACAACTAAAGAGACAGCTGGGGACAGCTGGAGACAGCTTTATTTTTTTGTCAAATTACATAGAAACCAACGCCAACCCAGCACAATATTTTTTCTACTCGTAATAAATCCCTTGAAATAATAATTTCTCAATATTTTTTAAAACGTAACTTGCTATGGAAAAAAATATTATTTTATACACGACGAAAAATTGCATTATCGTCTCCCGAAATTAATTCAGTCGCGATTTCATCGCTCGTGAATTAATCTTTTCGGTCGACGATAAAATGCCATTTTATCGTCTTGTATAAAAAATAACTATTTCTTTTAACAAAAAAGTAGATTAAAAGTTTTTTTTATACAAGTACATCCCTTCAAAACACTCACTGAACGTTTTAATAAAAGTTGTATATCGTTAGTCTAAAAGAGCGCAATACACTCTACTATAGTCTAAAAAATGAATAACTTTGAATTTTGACCGTTATTTTTTACCAACATGGCAAATATAAAACCCCTCTGTCAAAAAAGTTACTGATATTCTTTAAACTGAGTGCCTGAACGAATCAGATAGGTAACTCTTTTTACTTTCGTGAAATAGAAAAGGAAAATAATAAAACAAGTGACAGTTCTTCCTTTTCTTGCAAAAATCAACACAAAATGTCATAATTGCCAAAAGTAAAATGTCGTCAGCTTTTGACATTTCTAAATATCACACCAATGCCGTCTCTAATAGAACAGCCTCGGAGCGAGATTGATGACGTCAGGCTGGTTAGATACTACGGAGTAATAAATATGTTGTAGAATACATGGAAAACATGTATTCATGATACATTGTTATTGATACATGTTCATTCATAAACATTGTATTTTAAAAATGATATAGTTTTCATGAAATATACATAATATACAGTTAATAAATACAATACATATACCTATTTATAGTAATAAATACTTTGGCAAATAAACTATGAACCACACAAAGGCAGCAAATGTTTTAAAATATACAAATAATGAATAGGTACATCAGATAATGGATAAAATGTAAAATATATTTTAAATTTTGGGGTTTGAAAATCGATCTAATTTAACAAAAAACATCCAATACCTACTAATAGTGATGTATTGTTATTTGCATTCACAAAATTTATATGTATATTTTGCAAGTATCAATGTTCGAAACATTTTATTTGCAAATAATACAATATCATAGAAAAAAAAGGCGTCAGCGATGGCTATGAAATAAAGATCGCTGTCATTTTATATGTAAAATTATTCTAAAATCTTTGATTTTCTTGGGATTTAGGTTCGGGAAAAACGCTGATTAAGTTTTCATTTGGTTTTCATTATTTTTATTTGGTTTAAAAAAAAACGTTTCGGATAACATTATAGCCTTCATCAGTGTTGTGTCATATGAAAAAAATAGTGTCGAATATAATCCAAAAAATTACATATAAAATATTCACACCACACACCACATAATGTTTACTACAATTAATAAACTAATATAAACTTGTCAAAAGATGACCACATATTTTTTTAAATTATTATTCTTAACACTAAAATTATCTACATTGACTATGGAGTGCGATTTCAGCTATAGTCAAGTGAGGCTGTTCTATTAGAGACGGCATTGCGTCAGCAGGGCCGCAAGTTGCTAACCTAATAAAATTAACACTAGAAAAGCCCGCGGGAACTGTCAAATTCAAAGTTATTCGCTTCACAGACTATACTGAGCTTTTCCCGCGCATATATCGTGTCACAGGAAAAAATGGAGTGGCAACATTTTAAGGGATGTAATGGACCAGTTTTTTACTATAGAAATAGACCAGTTGGAGATTGATTTCTCCAACTTTACGTTTTCGAATTTTGGCTAGGTTTTTGGGTCAAATACTCATATGTGCGCTGCTAAATATTAGATATAAAAGATTAAAAATAATATAATAATTGATTTAATAATTTTTAGATTCTTTGATTTACTAAAAAATGATAGTTAATCGTACTGAGCTATAGAGTAATATATTTTATACATAGCATATTGTTTTGAAACTATTATGTATTTTTTATTTCAGCCTCTGATAACGAGGTCTCCGGAAATTCATATGGAATGGAGTATCGACGGAGATAACGACTTCAACAGAGAAGCCTCTCCAAACAGTTGCAGAGCAATTGTTTCCAGTCATGAGGCAGATTCTTTCTCAGATGAAGACGATTTTTCAGACGAATTGTCTCTGATCGAT
Organism: Sitophilus oryzae; assembly: GCF_002938485.1. Lineage (NCBI taxonomy): Eukaryota > Metazoa > Arthropoda > Insecta > Coleoptera > Curculionidae > Sitophilus > Sitophilus oryzae. Next base: position 1,374,699 of record NW_022147469.1, read on the forward strand.
AGCGATGAAGAAAAACGACTGGATTTAAGTCGATTCTCGGTCCAGGTAAATAGATGAATTCGACAACTATTCCGACGGCGTTTTTCCCTAATATTTTACTTGTTTTCTAACATAGGCTCCCAAAGAACTGCAAGGTAGGGGATTTGTAAAGAAAATTTTCACGAACACACGAGAGAGATGGAGACAGCAAAATGTGAGCGGTGCTTTCGCCGAGTTAAGAAAACTTGTTCCAACGCATCCTCCGGACAAGAAGTTGTCAAAGAATGAGATTCTACGCATGGCAATAAGGTAATATAAGTAAATATATGTTAAAGTAAAAGCCAGAAAGCAGTGAATGTTAAGAATTGTCTGTAAAAGCTACATTCACTGATTTGCGAACACTAAACCAGTAGAAGTTTTGAAACAAAGTTTTACTAGTAAATGTTAACATTCACTGGATCTTACGAGTGAGTGCTAGTATTTAAATTCGTTTTATTTTTTGACAAGCTTCTAGCGGCTGCCGGTAACTTAGTATCCGGGAAATACGACCGGAGTCTATAGATACAGCATCTGACTGAAAATTTGACATGGTGCATTCGATTCTAAAATCAAGACATTTAAAGCAATCAAATTCGTATTAAAATAAAAAATAGATAATTACGAGAAAAAGGTTGAAACGAAAGAAATCTAAACTTATTCCTGCAATTTTGTTTCGATGATTTGGTCAGAAGTGGAAGAGTCAGTTACGCGGTAGCGGCTAGAGGCTGATGCTTTTTGAGTTTAAATATAAGGGCAAATCTTTTAATTTTGGTGCTTTTGTTTCGTTATCGTCTCTTTGTAATTTAAAAATAAGTGGATGCTTAATATGAAGCTATATATCATATTATAGCTTAAATATGAAGGTGAATTCTTTTAAACATTTTCCCATAATTTTATCCTGTAAATTTTCAAAAATCGCATTAAAGTGCTGAGGACCGTTACTTAGAAACCTTAGAGCAGGGTTTCTTAAACTTTTTGCAGTCACGGACCACTTTCGCAATTTGTACAATTCCACGGACCCTTATCAGAAATAAAGAGGAAAATAAAAAAAGCCTTATTTACATAAAAAGAAAACGATTATTAGTAGATTTATTACACGTACATTAGTAAATTAGTGTGTAGGATGCTGCTGTTTAGCCTCAATGAGAACGTTAATTTTTTGGTTTTATTGAGACCAGAACCGAGAATCCTGCCTCGCAAAGGTACGTAGTAGCAAATGGTATCAGAACGGCTATACTCTCGCTTGACAAGAAGAGGGTAAGCTTGACTTAAAGAACACCAAAACTCGCCAAGATCTATTGCATGAAATTCAACTTTCAAAACTTCTTTTGATCTCATGTCAATTAAGTCATCTTTAATGAGATCTTCATCGCTGATATTATCCGCGTCGATTATAAATGGACCCCGCACCCACGTAATGCGGACTCCTGATACATATGGGGTCCCCTAAGGGGTCCGTGGACCACACTTTAAGTAACCCTGCCTTAGAGCAACACTTATTTCAAAAACAATTTATAACATTTTTTTAGCCCTTATTTTACTTTTTTAGGGGATGAATTGCCAAGAAATGTTTTTAAGTACTGAATTACATCATCTTACAAACCCTTCTACGAAATTTCATACTTACTAAGAGAACCATTTTTTTACACAACTCTCCCAATTTCCCACTCTGTGGGTATTAATTTTCAAAAATCGTTCTTAGTGTTCAATTAAGTCACTTAAGACTTCTCGAACCGATTTAAACAAATTGACAGACACTCAACACTTTCATTTTGAAAAATCGCTAATTTGAGCCCAATTACGTTTCACAAGGAACCTCGGTGCAAAATTTCATACTCCTAGAACAGATTTCAATTTTTTTAAACAAACTTTCATCCTTAATTGTAGGTTCACCCTTTTATTACAATTAAGGGTGAAAGGTATTATTGTACCTCTTTAGGATACAAATTTCCAAAAATCGCTTCTTAGTGTTCAATTCTGTGCAAAATTTTGTACTCCTAAACCAGATTTTAACGAATTTTTTACACAAACTTTTATCCCTAATTTCACTTTCTTAAGGGTTGAATGTCCCATAATTGTTTTTAGTGTTCACTTACGTCACTCAAGGCACCACTGTGTGTATGTGTGTCTTCAGTAGCACTATATACAAATAGCACTATTACAAATAGCACTAAAAACGCATAAAAAGACAGCTGAAAAATGACAATCGATAATAATTTAGACGAGGTCAAGCCCTAGCAGCCGTCATTTATTTAGCCAGTTTTGTAATGGCGCTTACTACCAGTTGGCCTTAGGAAGATTGTAATTTATTTTCATATTCAGTAAAACTGATTTTTGAATGGTGTAGTTTAATTAATTATTTAATTTTTTTTAGATTTGTGGGTCTGGAAATGTTCTATCCTTTTTTAACCTTTCTATCATAACAAGTTTTATGTCAATTTTTAGTTCGACGTTTAGAATTTGACCCCGCCAAAATTTTTATCGATTATTCCACGTCTTTGACGCCATTTTTTTTTCTTTTGTATGGTATCTATTTGGGCAAAATAGCAAAATTAACTTTTAATAATTAATTTCAGATATATTCGACTTTTAACTAACGTTCTGGAATGGCAGCAGACCAATTCGACCACCATCCAAGTAAACATAAAATGCGAAGACCTTCAAACTGTCACCAGACATAGTACAGCTTTGTCCGTAAACCATATTAGTCGAAGTAGAATCAGATGCCGAAGAAATGTACTTTCCTCACCATCAGTACCGGTTTATGACCGAAACGGAAACAATTTACTGATGATAGCTCCTAACAACCATTTGCCGTTAAGAAGAAATGTGCTTCATAATCTTGAGATTCATGGTATTAGGTCGGAAAATAGGGTTAGAAATGATAAAGATGCGGAAAATGAAAATAACTCAGATAAAAGTAAAGAGAACTAGATCTGAATGTGCATTTAAATGGATGGATTTTATTATGAGTAACCATATTTGAATAAAAAACAAACCATCGCATATTTATTTACAATTCTTACATTTAGTGTTATTAAAATGTACAAGGTTTTCAATGCGTCGCACAGTGGTCATTTTAATTAATCTAGGAATTAATAATTACATTTTGACTATCAAACTGATTTAGCTGATACCATAGTAATGTCTTTGGCTGATACACTTTGCGGTTAAAGTTCATCAAACAAGTAGACCATACTAATAGGTATGGTAGGCTATTAAGATCGGCAAAAAAAAAGTTTTTTTAATTTCACTCAAAATGAGTTATTTGGGTCATAAATGACCTAAATACCAAATATTTTCATGGTATCTGTCTGTCTGTCTGTCCGTCTGTAACACGATAACTCAAAAACCGCTAAACCGATTTTCACCAAATTTGGCACAAAAATACTATGGCACCCGAGAATCTGGCCATTAGTTTTTGGTGGGGGTGGGGGGTTGGTAAGAGGGTATGGGAGGGGGTTAAGAATTTTAAAAAATCGTAACTCCAAAATTACAGTAGCTAGCGAAACGCGGTTGTAGCATTAGAAGTTATTAAAAAATGATGGAATGTTTATTTATAAGAATTTTCTTTCGGAAAAAATATTAAAACAACTAATACTATGCGACGGAGCTGTTCGCCGGTGAGCAATGGGTCGTAAGCTAGTGAAAATTAAATTATGATACTTACGTCTTTATAATATACTGGGCGCCACTCAGTTTTCCATTTACTTTCGAAAACTTCTAAGTTGAGAACTGAGAAATCAACTCAGAATATAGGTATTACTTATTTTAGGAATTACACAAATGAAACGCTGAGACAAACTAAAGCTAAGTATAATTAATAATTAAATGTTAAGTAGAATAAAATAAGACTATGAAAAATTTGATGTTTGAAAATATTTGTTGGTAAATTGTATGTATCAAAATAGATCACTCAAAATGGTAGTTAAATCTGCACGCTTCTGAATATTAATATTTTATTAATTATTCCGCAAAAAGTCTGGCGATCTTGGTACCAAAATGTAGGGACTCTTTATATTAAAAAAAAACCGTACTATGCAGATATCAGAAATATGCATAACATGAATAAAATATTTTAAAGTGACTCTAAAGCAATCAAATATATAATATGCCTGAATGGCTTAATGCATTCAAATGAACTTAAATTAAATAGATATAAAATGAAATGATCTGGCCTTTTTTAATCCGTTCTGGTCACAAGTTGGTTGTGGTGAACTGCTACTGGAACTGGATTGTGATAAAAACGTCTCTGCACAGGCAGGATCAAAAACTTCTGTGGATTCAGGAGATTCCTTCGTTATTCCCGGTGTGAAATTTAGGGACAAAACGTGGCCCAATTTTCAGGTACAAAAAATTATGACACAAACATTATTATGATAACACTATTTTTTCTTGTGACAAAACTTGTAAATTATTATTTGCTAGATTGAATAAAATGACCTCTGTGCGTCGGGCATAATCGTAGCTCCTATAATTTAAAAAACTTAAGAATTTTGTGCTGAATGTAGTGCAAACCTAAAGCATGTACTAGGATGTATTTCAGGAAATATTTTTACTTCTGCAGGGTGGCGCAAAAAAGTGTGAGTGAATCGGAATATTTTTTTTAAATAGAAACTCTGTCAATTATTCCGTATTTTGCTTCTTTTCTGACCACTTTACATAGTCCTAATAAGATATTATTAAATATATTATTAAATACCTACATATATTTTTAGCGTTTAAATAATATAATAATTTTTCTTTTTTAAAAAAGTGCAAATATTTTCAGTCGATAAAAAAAACATATTTTCTCTTTGCCATTTTCCAAATAAGTCCAAAATAAAAAGTTATTTTACTTTGAAAAATTCCTAAAAATAAATTTTTTGCTTAAATTTTGAGAACCACTGGATATTTTCTAGGTTTTTTTTCTTGTAAATTTAAATTACTACCTATGTTGCTATATTAGCAAGAAATTATATTTTTCAACTAAACCCATTTCAAAATTTTTTTCAAAAAATTCCAAATTTTCAATTTTTTTTCGCGGAAAAACTCATAATCGTGTTTCTTTCATAATATTTGGACGTATTTAAGACTCACTTATTACTTTTTTTTCTCTTAATCTAAAATTATAAAAACAAACTTAATTATATATTAGGTCTATGTAAAGCAGGGTTGGCATGATTTAAATCAAATGATTTAAATCATGATTTAAATCAAGTGATTTTTTAAATTTTAATCATGTGATTTAAATCAAAATTTTTTTTTATTGAAACTCTATAATAAAATCAAAAAATAACTATAAAGTTATAAAACTGTGTCCTAGAAGACTAGAAAAAATATTTCGATAACAGATAGTAAATCGAAAAATAATTGTAAATGTTATAAAACTACATAAAAATAATAAAAATATCTATTCATCAATTTAAATGTTGGACCGATTTTTCAAGTAATTTCGTGTGAATCCATTAGACCGCTAAACGCAGGAATTTATTTTAAAATTTATGTATAAGTGACAAAAACTCGCTGTTCGAATACATATCATTCGCAAAGTCTAGTGCCAGAACTAGTTTTTTCCGATATAAAAACTATATCTTCATTCCCGAGAATCTATAATCGTTGTCAGAAAACAAAATGTTTTATATTTTTTTGAAACGGTTGTACGTTTCCAAATTCCTACCGACATTTTGATCTGCAGTAAGCACTATACACTTTGATATTAGATAATATATACTAATTTCATTATCGACTAAGACTATTTCCGAACAATAGGTAGTGTAGTGTTTTATTAAGAGTAAAAATTATACTTTTTTTGACGATGCTATACCTTTGAAGGACCATCGTAAAGCTATTCCGACGTTTCAGGGAGCACAAAAAGTACATTTTTACTCCGAATAGAACATACTATTTTTTTAAAACATTACAAATAAATTTTTAATCAATTTCAAACATTGCAAATAATATGAACAGTAATCGAGCAACAATTTGTACACTCGTTGAATTTGACACTTAATATCAGTTTAATAATATATTTTTGTACTTTTGTGCTTAGGTCTAACAGTGCTTTACTTTTGTGCCTAGGCATTAAAATGACAAAAGTTAATATCTTAGAGATGTTTGAAAAAAAATCCTTTTGATCTGAAGCGAGCGACTTTTTTTGCCGAATATATTGGTGACCGATGTGGAAAAATGACACGCCCCGTAGAATTGTTAATGTTATCGGTATCAGGCAGAGTTATAAAGATTTAGCCATTTAGGATAGGACTTTAATTGGAAATAAGTCCTAGTCATTTGGAAATCCGATTTAAATATTGTTTTGAATTAAAATCAAAAAAATCTGATTTAAATCAAATAAATCTGATTTTTTTGATTTTTTTAAAAAAATCATGATTTTTTCCAACCCTGATGTAAAGTGATATAGAAGGAAGCCAAAAATGAAATAATATATAAAGTATTCTGTTTAAAAAAAGTATTCCCATCCACTCTATTTTTACTCACACTTTTTTGAGCCACCTTAAAGTTAAAATATTTTCCTGAAATAGGCAAAAATAGATCAGAAGTTTAAAGACAATTATTATTATATAAATACATTATCAATATTTTTTTGTTAATGATATTTTTAATATAGATATTTTTTATTAATTTTCCCTTGTTTTGTTGAAATGTATTATATTTATTTTGTTTTTTGTTAACTTTAAAATATAAATAAAAAATAATTTCGGTATATTGTTGTAGTGTATACTTACTTCTAGAAATCTATTATCAATTTTATTATTGTATACTATCCTTATCTATTTATTTCATTTCCCTTTTTAGGAATCTTATTTACCAAAATTCCAAAAATATTAAAACTGTAAAAATTCACATATACACGATTTCTATCAATAATAATAAATAGTACATAGTACGAAGAGAAACAAAATATATTTCAATTCGCACTGTAAAAATATTTACTAACAATAACAATTTAGTAAATATATTTTTTAAAAAATCTTGTTTTTCAAAGCATAATAATAATGTTTAAGGGGAATTTTAGGCCCCCAATTTATACATATTATAGCTTAAGTTTTTATTAGATGAGCGAAGATACTACACTAGAGTTTAAAACTCTTTGCATTAAGTACAAAAGTAAACAATTTTTCCGATAAACAATTGACATTTACAATTTTGTACAGAAAGGTGTTTTTTTCTAAAATGGCGAAGGCGCCAAAATAAAAATTTCACCAAAAAATATTTTTTCAAATATAAATTTTAATAAAATATTCAGGATTTAAATAAATACATGTAAAATATCAGGTATCCTAAATAAAAACAACATTTTATACGAGAAATCAAGTTAAATAAAAAAGTTAATTTTCGAAAAACAACTATCTCGTTTTTTCTGCACCTTAATTTAGACCTTGAATATCTAAATATATTCATTTTAAATTTGTCTATAAACATTAATGTTTACCGCACTAAGTGTAAGATCAATACCCAGTTTTCCTTGAATTGCAAGGAAATAAGAGTAAACTCTGTTAACTGATGAAAGTTACGGAAGTGAACTTCCGCCACAGATATCTCAGTTTGTTTTTTATCACTATCTAAGGTCGATTGTATGTCTATATGAGTTTTCAAGAATAAAACATCGAAAACAAACTCTTAAAAAATAAATGTGCCGGAAAATTATAATATATTTTTAATTTTAGTTTTATGTGTAAAAACAAGACACATTAATGCGTAATGTTTAAGCTAGAAATTACTCTTCTTTTCTAATTTTGTATTCTGGACTCTGTGTGCTCCATAAACACTCATATTTATCATATAAATAAAAACATTTTACAGAATTTTCTTCTGACCACCTACTTCCCGCCATTTTAAAACCACCACTTGAAGTCAAAAGTTAAACAATAGTCAACAGATACTTGAATCAACTCACTTGATCAATTGACATGATTTGTCGAGTTTAGACGGTCATATTGCATTCATACGAATTGAATTTAAGTGACTTGATCAATTAACGTAAACGCGCCTTTATTCTCTGGAGATAAAAGATAAATGTACCCATATCGATATTTAAATTTATTAATAGCCATCTCTATACACCGTTGACAGGTATCAAAACATGGTCCATTGCAGACCTTGTTTACCTTGTACGCCAATCAGATTCGGTATTACAGAATGCCTTTCAATGGGTGTAAATAATCACGATAGCTCTGTAGTACGCTGGCTCACCTGTAATACACATAGGCGTACTGCTATAAAGAACAAAATAATTTTGTGTGTGATTGTAGTATTTTTACTTTTAGATAATAACTTATAGAAATAATTGTAATTGTAAAATAGATAAAAAAAACATTAATTGCTGTCATCATTAAATTTGTGTTTCTAAAATCTCTTTTTTATTACAGTTTTTTGACTTATATTTGAAAGTCAACAATAAATTTTGTTAAATATCTGTAAATTACTATTTAATTCATTATATATTGGTTAAACATTCCAACTATATCAAAGAACATATAAATACCTTCCAAACTTGTTGTAAATTAAATGTTAATTACCGATTATTTTCGGATTAACGACCGTATCCATTTAGAATAACATCGTATAATACAAAATAACTTAAGTTACCTTAAAAATTGATTGGAAGAAACAAAGGTTTGCTCAGCATGTAAAAGGCCATACCATAACGTGGTGTACTGATGCTTCCAAAACCTAAACAGGGATAGGAATAATTGGGCCGAAAATTAAATACTTCCAACCAATGGGTACCTACCCCAGCCTCCTTCAGGCAGAAATCTACGCTATCGAAAGATGCGTACAATTTATCTTAGATAGGAACTATTGAAAACTGGAAATATCCATCTTATCCGATAGTCAAGCAGCACTAAAAGCAATTAACTCAGTAACCATCAATTCGAAGTTGGTCAAAGAACGCCTAGAGAAGCTAAACAACTTTGGCAAAGAAAATAAAGTCCTCCTACTCTGGGTGCCAACTCACCGAGTGATAGAAGGCAATGAAAAAGTAAACTAGAAAAAGGGCGAACACTCCACTAACTGGACTAGAAACGTTTTAGCACAGAATATCTAGCTACGCAACAGAAGCCTCGTTACATGTATAAAATTGTAGGTAGCAAAAGGAGACAGGCTTTAAAAGTCTGTCTCCAAATCAGATATTTTGATGTGGTAGTTTCGCTACTACATAATAGAGGGCAATAAATTTAAAAGAAAACAGTTTTCTACAAACAAAATTTAAATTAATGTACCAAATTTCCAGATTGTTACATTTGTCGTATTTATTACACTTTTTTACATATGTAGCATACGTAACAATATTAGAAAAATACCATATCAATTTGTCATTTTTACAATTTTATTGAGTATAATTTGAGTTATGCAGAAATAAATTTTTTTAGCACAGATACCAGTTTGTGAAAATATTAATTCTACCCATTACAATCGTGTAAGGGCAGGCATTAAAACAACAGACATATACTGTAACTGTATTTTATAAAGAGATACAAAATAAACGAAACTAAAATTTGCTGAGAAGAGCTGCTAGTGGAGGGATATCCGAGATTGGGAGGGGGACAGTTTAGGGTTTTTACGAGGCATGTTTTTTAAGTAAGTACCGTTTTGGAATTAAAAAAAAACGTGCAAAGATATCGCAATAATTTTATTTTTACATGAAAGCCTGTACCTTAATCTACTTTTCTACATAATTTCCGTGAATATTGAGGCACTTGTCATAACGTGGCACCAGTTTTTCAATACCTCCTCATAATTCTGCCGCCTGACTGGTTAAACTTCACTCGTATCACAACTGTTTTGACTTCGTTATCGTCTTGAACAATTCGCTTCCAATTTAGAATAAATATAATTAATATACAGGGAGAGTCTTAAATAAGTACAAATATTTTCAGGGCTGGTAGATCTTGATAAAAGAAACACTTGTTTTCTCTTTATCGTTTTTCAAATAACCCCAAAATAAACCGAGTTATTTTACTTACTAAAAATAAAAAAATATGTATTTTATGCCCATGTTTTGAGAACCACTGTTTTTTTCTGGGTTTTCTTTTTTGTAAAAATAATCTACTACCTGTGTTGCCATAATATTAAGATATATTTTTAACTAAAAATTAAAAAAATCCATTTTTTTTTCGAAAAATACCAAATTTAATAAAGAATCGCGAAAGAAACCTTCTAGACGTGTTTCTGGGGTCGAAATATACCACCCCTAAAATGTTTGTACTAATTTAAGAACATTTTTCGAGCCCCCACAAACGCACAGTTATTTATTTTTATTTTTATTATTAAACACAGGCAGACTGTGCAGGCCAGTCTGCGCAGTTTAACCTGTATTACAGCCTGTCGCACACATACGCAATTTTATAGTACACTTTTATCTATAATGACCTGAGTTACGGACTCACTTTGGCACATTTTTTTTCAGTAAAAATGGCCTCCGGAAATACACATCTGTCTTGGATTTTATTCGTTTATGCAATAAGTAAAAAAGCAGAAAAACAACGGTTACTTAAAAGAAATAAGTATTGCCGTGTTAATCTGCTTGCTGATTTAACATTTGAAAAACAGAATTGATTTAACTACCTAAGAATGAACGAGGAAACTTCCTTTTAGAACTACTGAAATTGACGTCTGGAATTGGGAATTGGGCTGGATGAGATGCGAGTGTCTTAAAGTTGCTAAACTGATTGGTTTTGATGCTTATGCTCGTGGGTGCTCTGCACCCACTAATTTTCTCTCGTGGGTGCTTGAGCACCCGAGCACCCACGCAGTCGGCGCCCCTGCTCCAACGGTCTAAGACACTCGAAGAAATTTCTCAGGGTTTATGACCGAGAAAAATCAAAGATTTTCCTTGATTTTAGGGAGAACAAACTTTGGATTGTCGCGGAGTTTTTAACAGGACACTGTCTCCTGAACGAACACCTCAGTAGATTAAAGGTAAGAAACAACGGCGAATGCAGATTCTGTGGAGAACACTGGGAAACACCAGAACACCTCATCAATGAGTGCGCCGAGACGACAACCACAAGACCGGAACATGAATTTTAGATTTCAACAGGACGGTGCTACATGCAGGGTTGTTCACCACATACGACACGGAGTATTGTAGCTAAACGATTAGATTTTTACAAATTGTAAGTTTTGGGTTCGTTGAAGGACTATTAGAGCTACAATTTAAAAATAATTTTACAAGATACAGAGTGACCCAAATAAGTAAAAAATATTATAGTTGTATTTTTTTAAATAGAACACCCTGTATATTATTCTATTTTTGGATTCTACGATTGAAATAAAGGTAAATTTGAATAAGGTTTATTACACTTAAACCTTACCGTTTTTGAAATATTTTCAATTTTATGAAATTGCAGTAAAAAAATTAAGGCTTTATTTCTCCAAGGGTATCAAAGTTTTTAATACTAAATATTTACTGAAGGTTATTTATTGATCAGATATTGTGTTACAATAAAAAAAAATACTACCTTATACAGAGTGTCCAAAAATTTATATTAAATAATTACTAGCTTTAAACGGCAATAACTTGTTTAATTTAAATGGAACACCCTATATATTTTATGTGAATCAGATGCACAATGTAATTGTCTATCAAATTGTATTGTTCCATTTTTGCCCATCTCTTCAAGTTTTTCATAGAAAATGCATTTTCTTATAATTTAGACCTCATTTATCACTATACCCATGGAATATTGACATTTTAGCTTATTTTTAAATATATAATAAATTTTCAAAGGGTAAAGATACTAATATTGTCGCTTATTTGATTAAAAAATAAAAAACAACTGTTTAAATATTTTTGTTGTTAGAGGACAATTAATATGATCCCAATATTCAAACTACATTAATTGACTGTTTACGTTGTAGTAATAATTGCTCTTAAAAATGTGTGTATTAGACAGTGTGGTAAAAATAACATCTTATAAATTTTATTTCATTTATTGACGAATGCTTATTTATAAAAACAGAGACATTCATTTTCATAACTTATTATTATATTGATTTCTGAGCCAAATCCACATTTATTTAGAATATTTTATTAATTAAAACAATTTAAAGGTATGTAATTAACTAATTTTTGGTGTTTTTGGTAGGAAATAATGGTGGTATACTTAATTGGTATACTCTTTTACAAAGATTTAATTAGTTTTTTTGTATGCCAATAGGCTTGCAATATTTACCACCTGTACGTTTTGTACATATTATGGTGCTTCAAAAAAATCGGAAATGTCAATATTTCATGGGTATAGTGATAAATGAGGTCTAAATTGTAAGAAAATGCATTTTCTACGAAAACTTGAAGAGATGCGTAAAAAATGATATAATATAATTTGATAGACAATTACGTTGTGCATTTGATTCACGTAAAATATATAGGGCGTTCCATTTAAATTAAACAAGTTCTTGCCGTTTAAAGCTAGTAATTATTTAATATAAATTTTTGGACACTCTGTATAAGGTAGTAAAATTTTTATTATTGCAACACAATATCTGATCAATAAATAACCTTCAGTAAATATTTAGTATTAAAAACTTTGATAGCCTTGGAGAAATAAAGCCTTAAATTTTTTACTGCAATTTCATAAAATTGAAAATATTTCAAAAACGGTAAGGTTTAAGTGTGCTAAACCTTAATAAAATTTACCTTTATTTCAATCGTAGAATCCAAAAATAGAATAATATACAGGGTGTTCTATTTAAAAAAACACAACTATAATATTTTTTACTTATTTGGGACACTCTGTATCTTGTAAAAATATTTTTAAATTGTAGCTCTAATAAATTTTCAAAAAACCCAAAACTTACAATTTGTAAAAATCTAATCGTTTAGTTACAATACTCCGTGTCGTATGTGGTGAACAACCCTGTATATACGGCTAAGTCTACTAAAGTGGTTTAGGGACAATAACATTAAGGTCCTCTCATGGCTTTGGAACAGTCCGGACCTTAATGTTATCGAGACATTGTGGCATAAAATGAAACAAAAATGGCTTGATGATCCCCAACGAACCACCGCAAATTTGACGCTGAAATTAGGTGAATTATGGCAAAATTTTACCCTGACGTATGTACCATTAAATTAATTAAGGCATATAATAATTAAAGCATTAAAAAAAAAACAATGCCAGACAGGATTGCAGCGGTTATGCCATATTAAAATAGTAGATTTCTTAAAATGTCCGAACATTTAGTTGACACGATGTTAAGCAATCTTTTGTTAAGATATTTGAGGATCTAAAGCTGACGGTAGAAGCCACGTGTAGATTTTGTCAATCTAAAGTAGAAACTACGGTAAACATTTTATGTTAGTGCAACAGCCATAATAATACGTCAATTATACAAGACGATAAAATGAGGATCTAAAGCTGACGGTAGAAGCCACGTGTAGATTTTGTCAATCTAAAGTAGAAACTACGGTAAACATTTTATGTTAGTGCAACAGCCATGATAATAGGTCAATTATACAAGACGATAAAATGGTATTTTATCGTTGACCGAAAATATTAATTTCGGGAGATGATAATGCAATTTTATCGTCGTGTATAAAAAAATATTTTTTTCCATTGCTAATTACGTTTTAAAAAATATTCAGAAATTATTATTTCAAGGAATTTATTACGAGTAGAAAAAATATTGTGCTGGGTTGGCGTTGGTTTCTATGTAATTTGACAAATAAATAAAGCTGTCTCTTTAGTTGTCAGTTTTGTTTGTCAATATTTTTAAATTCTCTTTGTGTCGATTGCTGATTGAATTGGAGCCAGAAATGGCGCAAAACGAAATAAGTAAATTGCCAACAGATTCAGGCTGAGGCGATAAACGCCATATTCTAACTACTTCCATTTAAATCCCGAATAACTTATGAAAAGGAATAGAATCATTTAATCGACCCTTGCGGTTAAAGTACTATTTTATCTACTATTTTTGATAGATATAAGGCAATTTTAACAGTTGTTATGGAAAAAAGTATATTTTTCTACAGCTTATCGATATGTAAAATTGCTGTTTTTTTTCAGAAATACTGGTAGTAGTTTTACTACTAATAATTGTAACGACGTTTATTAAACCTAATTAATTTCTATGGACTGGTGTATCTTTATGGGCTACTTACATTTTAGTGTGGTACTTTATTTTATTTGCTAGTTGTTTGTGGACAAAATCATGATCTTCGAGATGAAATACACATTAATAAGTATTCCCCACCTGCTGCGCCTATGTCCTACCTGTATACAAGCTATTCACTGTTAGAAAGAGCGAAAAGAAACCCAACACAGACATTCCATACGCGACTTGTAGCGTGGTAGTAGTGCGTGCGGGTCAACTTTTACCTGAAAAATACGAACGAAACAAACTGATGTCAGTGATGTGGTGTGTTTTTTAAATCGTATTTTCTTATGCGTGATTTGTAGTGCGAAAAATTGACGCTTTGTTCTGTTTCGGAAGAGATCTTATCAACTTTGCGGTAGCCCAGTTAAGAGAAGGTAATTTAAATTCCTTTTAATAACATACATATTCAGGTTTAATTTATTGTTTAGTTTTTAGAAGCCTTATGATAAAAAATCGAAAAAATAATCAGAATTTGCAAAATTTTTGATTCCTTGTAATAATTAATTTTAAATATTTCTAAAAAATCATTATTATATAGTACAGGTTGCAACGAAACAAACTGATGTCAGTGATGTGGTGTGTTTTTTAAATCGTATTTTCTTATGCGTGATTTGTAGTGCGAAAAATTGACGCTTTGTTCTGTTTCGGAAGAGATCTTATCAACTTTGCGGTAGCCCAGTTAAGAGAAGGTAATTTAAATTCCTTTTAATAACATACATATTCAGGTTTAATTTATTGTTTAGTTTTTAGAAGCCTTATGATAAAAAATCGAAAAAATAATCAGAATTTGCAAAATTTTTGATTCCTTGTAATAATTAATTTTAAATATTTCTAAAAAATCATTATTATATAGTACAGGTTGCAACGAAACAAACTGATGTCAGTGATGTGGTGTTTTTTAAATCGTATTTTCTTATGCGTGATTTGTAGTGCGAAAAATTGACGCTTTGTTCTGTTTCGGAAGAGATCTTATCAACTTTGCGGTAGCCCAGTTAAGAGAAGGTAATTTAAATTCCTTTTAATAACATACATATTCAGGTTTAATTTATTGTTTAGTTTTTAGAAGCCTTAAGATAAAAAATCGAAAAAATAATCAGAATTTGCAAAATTTTTGATTCCTTGTAATAATTAATTTTAAATATTTCTAAAAAATCATTATTATATAGTACAGGTTGCGAAAAATTTGCAATACGTTTGAGTTCTAATTTATTACCGTAAAAGTCGAGAACAGCTCCTTTTCCGAAGCAACTTTTGATCTCCTGTAATTTAATTACAGTTGGGGGTTGGAACCTTTGGTGTTATGACAGAAAAATAAAACACTAATTCACCACAATACAGCAAAACACTTTTTCTTAAATACGGGACTTGCGTTTCGCTAACCATGTTAACATCATCAGCATTAAAACTTCCGAGTTTCAATCATCACTTAAAAAATAGTTTTTTTGGTGTATTGTGATGGATTACTGTTTTATTTTATTTTTGTCCCTGTCGTTTGTCGTTGTTGTTAAAGCAAGAATCTTAATTTAGGTTATTTTCTATGATCTTAATTTTAGTAATCAGAGAACAAGCTGAAAAAATATGTTTTTTATTTGTTTAGAGTAATTTCGGGTAATATGGAATACCATTTTTATTTTTTTAATTTAATAATAATGTTTTTTTTTAATCTCAAATTTTAGAAATAAATAGGTAGTAGTATTGTTTAAAAGTGTATCCTGTAAGAATTAGATATCTAGAAAAATTATGAAGTTACAAAAGAATATAGAGAAATGTGAACTTTTGTGTAGTCAAAAAAAGTGGCGGGTAATATGGAATAGATATGGCGGGTAAAATATGGGATAGGATAAATAATTATACAAAATGAACGGTAAACAAAATTTACTACTACTAGTTGTTTTGTTTTGTTTTGTACAAAAATAGCACACAATTATTTCCATCTCGGCATTTGTGGGAGGTAATTCATTTTTACACTAGATTTTTATCTCGCTTGGCTCATTTTGTCACGCTTGGTTGCAGACAGGCACGCTTGGTTGGCACGCTTGGTTGTCACGCTTGGTTGCAGACAGGTTGCAACAGAGTGCCTATATAAATGCTCAAATTGTAGATTATAGTTTAGTTTTAATCATCTGCTGATGATGCTAAAATGGTTTGCGAAACGTGCGTCGTTTTTTAAAACTAATGTGTTTTGGTGTATTTTGGTGAATTAGTTTTTTATTTTGCTGTTGTAAAACCAAAAGACCCAACCCCCAACTATAAGGTTTAAAAATAGTTCTATTAAAAAGATCCTATAACCTATTCATCCTTCAATGATTATGGTCGGGCGATATGAAATACTCACATGTCGTGTAATATGAAATATTCCATATTACCCGCAATACGTGTTTCAACAGAACAACAGAACTGAAACAACAGAATATTATTAAACATTAACCAGAAGGTATTAACTAAATACCTAGTAAACAAATACAGTATACTTTGTTTAGCCTTACCTGACCAAAGAAACAACTCTTTCTATTAAAATTACTACACAATTAAAATTTAATCAACACCTGTAAAAAACTTTGGAACCGTCAAATTGTAATTTTCAGTTTTATGAACGATTGAGATATTCCCTAAAAATTCCCACTCAAAACGAATCTCTCAAAATCAATTTTAGTGTCGTTGAGCGACAATATCCGGAGGGGGGGGGGGTCGTTGTTATTCATTTACGCTCTCATCTGACGAACTAGGCATTATACTTCCGTGTTAAGGAAAAACCATGTATTTTCCAAAAATAATACAACGTTATCAATCTTAGCTAATTACCTAATACATTAAAGACTTCAACTCAAAAATAAAATAAAACACCACAAGAATACGTCCCTGCCTAACTCACTCAAACCCATTGCTCACTAACTGTGATGATCCGACAAAATGAATGAATTGAACGAGCCAGGGAAGATTTCGACAGACAACAAAAGAATGACAGAAACAGCTGTCACTGTCATGGATCTTCTCGTTGGACAGACTCTAGCCGTCTAGACAATGAGCGATTTTTTTTTTATTTTTACCGAGTGAGACATTTAGATCTATTTTCTTTACGTTATCTTACTTTCAATTTATTCAGTTTACTGAATGCAATGCGTATAGGATAATTATTTTTTTACAAATAATAGCAAAATAAAAACACTAAATCACCACAATACATCAAAACACTTTTACTGTTACACTGGACGCGCGTTTCGCTAACCATGTTAGCATCATCAGCAGATGATTATAAACTAAAGTACAAGTTGAGCGTGTATATGCTCGCCCAGTGGGCACCGAGTGGGCGTGGCAAAATCTAGCCAACCGAGTCAGAGCCCACTGAGCGTAACAGTTAGATTTCCGCCACTAGAGTAGTAGGAACAAAGAACTTGAAGGAATTGGACCGTTGTCTCTGTTCATACTATCTTTACATTTATTAATTCTGATGCTTTCATATGCATCTAATTGCCTGTAATTTGAGACTTGTTTAATTAATTTTAAATTATTAAGATCTATACAATGTTCTTTATCAACAATATGTTCGGCAACGCAAGATTTATCCGGTCTACCATATCTTATTTAAGCTAAATGTTCTTTAAATCTAGTTAATATTGATCTTCTAGTTTGCCCAACATATTTCTGATTACAATCTTTACAAGAAATTTCATAAATACCCGACCTTTCCAGTGGAGGTGTTTTATCCTTTGGATTACCTAATAATTGTTGTAATTTATTATTAGCACTATACACAAATTTATAATTGACATTCTTAAAAATTCCTTTTAGATCACGGGATAACTCTCTATCAAATGGTATCGAAAAATATTTAGACGTATTTTTCTCCACTTGAAAAGTAGAATTTTCAGAAATCATTAACCTATACCTACGTTTTCTAATTAATTTATCAACTAGTGAAGGAGAATATCCCTTACACTCAGCTACATTCCTAATGTGATCTCTTTCTATTTCATATCTTTCGTTGGAAAGTGGGAAACTAAGTAATCTATGAACTAAGAAATTTAAACTAGCCATTTTATGTTCAACACTATGATGTGATTCATTAGGAATATATCTGCGTGTGGTGGTATTTTTCCTATAGATATCAAATTCCAGGCAATTATTAGTATTTCTTATAACTAATACATCTAAATTGAGAACAACGACATCTCTGTCGTTGTTCTCAATTTCGTGCGTAAATTTAATGGAAGGAAAACGATTATTTAACTTAGAAATAAAATTATCTATGGTGTCTGAATGTGTGTCAAAAATAGCAAAAATATCATCCACATACCTAAACTATACTCTTGGAAAATACTCAAAAACGCTCAGTAGGCTCTGACTCGGTTGACTAGATTTTGCCACGCCTACTCGGTGCCCACTAGGCGATCATATAAACGCTCAACTTGTAGATTGTACTTTAGTTTATAATCATCTGCTGATGATGCTAACATGGTTAGCGAAACGCGCGTCCAGTGTAAAAGTAAAAGTATTTTGGTGTATTGTGGTGATTTAGTGTTTTTATTTTGCTGTGTAACACCAAAGGTTCCAACCCTCAACTGTAATTTACAAATAATACATGAACTTTAGAATTTCTCTCCAATATGGTGTTTTGGTTTAAAATATTCCTTTTTCCTCTGGGTCTCGAAATTTCCCACGAATCGGAGAAATTTCCCACGAGTTGGCAACACTGCTCTTCTTCTTCTTCCGGTCCCATATGCAATCTTGCATAATGGGGATCATTTATACACTCTCTTCAATTGATGGTAAGGGTATTGTCTTCTGCCCGACGGAATATGGTTATCCCGTCTGGTATCCTGCTCCAATCCCTAATGTTCAAGAGCCATGAGTGTTGTTTTCTTCCTAGCCCTCTTCGACCCTCGATTTTGCTCTACAGGATTAGTTTCGGAATGGCGTAGCGAGTTCCTCTCAAAATGTGCTCCAAATATGACATTTTCCGGGTCTTTACTATATTAACTTATATTTCGACACCAACTTTCCGCAGGACTTCTTCATTTGAAATGTGATGAATATACGAGATCTTAAATAGTTTGCGGAGAGTCCACATCTCAAACGCTTCGATGCGATTTTTTAGAGACTTTACTTTGATTGACCATGTTTCCGCACCATACAACAGGACGGGCCATAAGCACATAATTACTCGTAGTCGGAGGTCGAATGGTAAGCGTTGTTGTAGGAGGATATTCTGAAGCATTCGAAACGTTGTTTTGGCCATGCCCATTCAAATTTTAATTTCCTCATCGCAGTCCCATTTGTTATTGACAACAGAGTCTTAGGTTAACATTTTGGATTTTTCTACTAATCACCATGGTCTTTGTTTATGAAGTATTAATATGTAGCCCGCTACTGTTGTCCCACATCACTATGTATCTTATTTAGTAGTTCTTGAAGATCTTCCATAGTGGAGGCCAATAAAACAGTATCGTCCGCGTATTTAATACCCCTGGACTCATTTTCGAGAGCAAGCTGGAATCACTGCTCTAAAACTATCAAAAGTCAGAGATCAAATCCAGAATCTAAATAGCGTAAAATCTATAAATCTATATAGCCTCACTGTCACTACTACATCATAAATAAATTACTGCCTTACTATAGTTAAGTAATAACGCCATAGTCATGTCACCAAAACAAAATGATGTCAAGAAGAACAATGCTCAATTCGAAAATGGAATAATCTACCCAATTTTCACTCCATTGTCAGCACAGCCCACGTCGCTTGCACATCTGTTTATTGTTTTGATGCATACCTTGTATAACTTATAAATATTCAACACTTCAAACGCCGCAGTCCGCGATAAAAAACTTCTATACAAAATGGCGTAAAAACACGAAAAGTGCATACTGTAAATTTAATTAGTTTAATGAGTTTGACCTTGGGCGAGATAATAGATATTCTTGGAATAAATTTTAGAAATAGGTTAATCCTCCAAGAAAAATGTGCTCAAAATACAGTGCTAATTTAATTGTTTTCCAATCCAATGATTTGTAGACATTTTAGTAGATTGTTTATTTGATATTTTTCTCTCAAATTTCTCTCGTTAGTATACACATATTATAGTCTAAGAGCTAGCAACGTTTTCGAGAAAGTATTTTAAGACGTCTGGCTCTTTGATATATCTTTTATTATGCTCTCTGGAACAGTGTGCAGGCTTTCTGGCTGCCGATACACGTTGCGTTTACTACTGCGCATCCAAAGAAGATCCTCTATTTTTTACTTAGCGGTTTAAATTCTAGTATTGAATAAAAACCGAGCAAGTCTCCATTAGCTCCGCGCGTAGAGCTTTTGCCTATGAAGCGAAGGTCAGTGGTTCGATTCCGGCTGGGGTTGCAACTTTTTTATTTTTTTTTAGTTTATATTCTGATAGTAAAGTATTAAATATTTGCTTTATTATCACTAGAACGGATAGCGTTTATGGGTTTATGATCCGTAGTGCATATAAGTAGAATTTGATACTTTCATGTGTTTTGAAGGATTATTGTGGTAATTAATTATTAGATAGGTTTAGGATGGTCTGGCTGCCGCGTCGGTAGGTGACGTTCACTACTGCGCATCACATGGGTACAGGGTGTCTCATTTTCGTGCGTTTTTTGGGATTTGGGATATCTGGGATTTCTCGTTTATGAGTGGAGATACAATGATGCGTTTTTTTTTCACATTACTTTGCTAGTTTTTTATGTAACTAAATATTTTACCCCTAGATTTGTGCATTTTCTACACATTAACATTAATCAATCTTGTTTAGAAAGTATTATTATTATTTTATTTAATTTAATTTAACCAGATAATTTTGTTTTCCATCGTTATCTTAACAAACTGAACTGAAAATAAACTTGTGTAGCTTTTATTAATAAACAACAGCTGAAAAAAATACTTTGAAGAAAGACAGGCAGAAATTACCTTAATAAAGCATTAAAATGCTAATTTTTATA
This sequence comes from Sitophilus oryzae, assembly GCF_002938485.1. Lineage (NCBI taxonomy): Eukaryota > Metazoa > Arthropoda > Insecta > Coleoptera > Curculionidae > Sitophilus > Sitophilus oryzae. The sequence goes on from NW_022147469.1 coordinate 1,395,771, forward strand.
TATTATGTTTAAATCTTTAAAATAAAATTATAAACGAGAAATCCCAAAAAACGCACAAAAATGGGACACCCTGTACACATGTGATGCGCAGTAATGAACGCAACCTACCGGCGCGGCAGCCAGACCATCCTAAACCTGCCTAATAATTAATTACCACAATAATCCTTCAAAACAAATGAAAGTATTAAATTCTACTTATACCCACTACGGATCATAAACCCATAAGCGCCATCCGTTTTGGTGATAAAAAAGCAAATATTTAATACTTTACTATCAGAATATAAACGAAAAAAAAAAAAATAAAAAAGTTACACCCCCAGCCCGTATCGAACCACTGACCTTCGCGTCATAGGCGAAAGCTCTACGCGCCGAGCTAATGGAGGCTTGCTCGATTCTTATTCAATACTAGAATTTAAAGCGCTAAGTAAAAAATAGAGGATCTTCTTTGGATGCGCAGTAGTAAACGCAACGGGTATCGGCAGCCAGACGGGCCGCATGCTATTCCAGAGAGCATAATAAAAGATATATCAAAGAGCTGCTAGACGTCTTAAAATACTTGTTTTCCCGACGTTGCTAGCTCTCGTACTATTAGGTGCTATTAATGTTAGTGATTACATTGAGTATAAAGAAATAAGTAGAATCAATTCTATTTGAAGGGTCCAGTGGAATAACTTGATAAGCGCCAGGGCGGATAAAGGAATTTATTTTAGGGGGGGGGGCAAAATAAAAAGTAATGTAGAATATGCTTTTTAGGGCGCCATTTTTAACCCAAAAGCCTAATATTTAACACAAATTTACAGATTTTACGGGGGCTCGGGCCCCATGGCCCCCCTCTGTATCCGCTACTGATATGCGCCAATTTCTTAATTTTAGGATTTTACAATATTATAGTAGGTCTAACTGGTCCCTACAAAATGTATAAACTGTGCAGGGCAATAAGTTGTTTAATACTATGATATATGCCTAGTAAAAATATAGAAAATACGGAAAGAACCTGATAACCACCAGCCGTCCGGTGCTCTCCTGTAAAATTAGTTAAATGGCACTTATCATGTTTTTCGCCTGGATCCCTCAAATAGATTTCTGGTCTTCTTCTTATGGATCTTCCATGAAGGTTGGCAACAATCTCAGCAAAACATAGTCTATCTAGTCCAGTTCGAAGTCCAACTCCAAGTTTGTGGTTTTGCTCAATTGGGAGTAACAAGATATAGGAGGTCATGTGCCTATTATTACCTCTGAATTGTGAATCCTAAGTACTCATTTTATTACACTACATTACTAGTACCAATATTTAAGGATGAGCAGACGGGTAACCTCATTTTGCTTCTTTTTCTTCACGAGGTTCACTCCTCACGAGGGTTGGCGATTCAAATGACTAATTTGGTTCTGAAAACTGTCTATTGATGAGCATCCAAACCAATCTTTTGAGGTCCATTAACTAAGAGTTTAACCTATAACTTTTTTTATTTTTTCAGATGAAAAAATGAGACTTGGTGTGTTAGTATATGACATAAATTAGGACTGATTGACGTATTCAATAATTGTTTTTGGTCACTTCCTGTTTCACCGGAAATTACTACAACTTTTAAATTATTCTCTCGGATTTTTTTACTTTATTCGATAGAAAATGACACTGAATAGAATGACATATCATACGTCAACTTTTGACATTTTCGCATATGGTTTATTTAAAATTGTAGCATGTGGTTCATAACGACAATTTGACTCGAAATACCAAGTGTGTGGTATCAAATTATTCGTAAAAAAATGCTTTTTTGAGATATAAAGAGATACAAAAAATTGAGATATGATTAAAAATACGATTTGGGCATCTTTTAACCGGCCAGGATAAGATACTAAAAACATTAGACGATCAAATCTATTTATCCTTGATTAAAAATTAACGTTTTTAATACAGCCGTGACACTCTCGATTGAAATTTAACAATTTTTTTAAAGCGTAAATGTCAAAAATTGACATATGATACGACGTTCTATTCAGAGTATCATTTTCTATCGAATAAAGTAAAAATATACCGAGGATGACATTTCAAAAACAAAAGTTGTAGACATTTCCGGTGAAACAGAAAGTGACTGAAAACAATTGAAATGTCAATTAATCCTAATTAAGGGTGAGTTACTTTTGAGACACACCCGGTATAGCTCGTTTTTCGATGTTTAATTAACAATAGATCTTTTTGTTTTATAATACGCCTGAGAACTTCTTCGTTTGATACTTTGTCTACCCATGATATGCAAAAGATTCTTCTTTAGAACTACTTCCAAATTTCTTTCCAGCAGGGTTAAGTGTCGAACTTTCACAACCATAGACCAAGAACTGAGTAAATATATCATTTAATCATAGAGTAACACATCCAATTCTTTTTAGAAAAAATACCAATTTGGGCTCACACTTGCTCGTACTTTTTTTATTTTTAAAATAAGAATTTTTTATAAATTAAAAACGATATTTTAGATATTAATTAATTCAAATTTTAAATTATTTATGTATTCTGACCAAGAAGAACTGTATCACATGCAATATGGGAAAGTGTTTATGATGATGAGTCTGAAAAATTCCCATTCTCAGGTTATCGGGTGTTATAAGAAGGCATTGTTTATTCACACTTACAGTGAAAGTGGAAATCGTAAATATCGAGGTTTGCTATCAGCCTATTGGGAAATAGGGTCACACAGGTTGGGTTTCTGCCGGTGCTTCTTTATGTGACATTTCATCGTATAATTAATTATAGACGGCCAGCAGTAAATGACAATTTTACATTAAATGATAATTAATAATTCTTGACAGATCATGTCGATGAAAATGAAAATAAATTACATTTTATATAATAGAATATTACTTTAATGAAGTAAGAAATCTCAGACATATTAGGAGCAAATAGAGGAGAATGCCAAAGAATCGTTTTTATATTATTTTTGTGAATTCATTTCATTATAACTATATTTGACATCAATTAAACTTTTAGTTACGTAATCGAGAAGAAGACCATACTATAACTTGGTATACTGATGCTTCCAAACCCAAAGCAGGGACAGGGATAGGAGTATTTGGGCCGAAAACTAAATACTCCAAACCAATAGGAACCTACCCCAGTATCCTTCAGGCAGAAATTTACGCATGTGTACAATTAATCTTAGATAGGAACTATCGAAAACTGGAAATTGCCATCCTATCCGATAGTCAAGCAGCACTAAACGCGATCAACTCAGTAACCATCAATTCGAAGTTGGTCAAAGAATACCTAGAGAAGCTCAACAAATTAGGCAAAGAAAATAAAGTCCTCCTATTCTGGGTGCCTGCTCACCAAGGGATAGATGGTAACGAAAAAGCAAATGATCTAGCTAGAAAAGGAGCGAACACTCCACTAACTGAATCAAAACCGTTCTGTTTTCCCAACGGGAACCAACTGAAAGCGGAACTGAAAAATCTGGAAGACTCCATCCGTAATTTGGAATGGGTGTCTTCCAACGGTCTAAGACACTCGAAAAAGTTCCTTAGAACTTACGACCGAAAAAAATCAAAGATTCTCCTTGATTTAGGTAAAAACACTCTTCGGGTTGTCACGGGGTTTCTAACAGGACACAGTTTCTAACAGGTCTCCTCAACGAACACCGCGGACGACGACCATTCGTGCCATGAACTTTGGTACGGGTGATGTCGAGGATGGAGAGCTGGCTTCTGTGGAGACGTCTCAGATACTGGGTTTTGTTAAAGCCTTGAGACTGTATGATGAGTTATAACTCGTTATAACTAAAGAAAGGGGAAACACAATAGATCTGTAAGGTCGCGGTGAAAAAATGCTGATGTTTAACCCTTTCCAACGATATAAAATTATAGGTAATTATTTCTAAGAATGAGAGAAATATTAGGATTTCTTATCTTTGTATCCAAACGGGCCTTGATTTTGTGTTGACCTAGTTGCCTAATTATTTTTTATCGCAAATTAATATTCTATATTGTTACTTATCTGCAAAATTAAAGACTTTTGAAAAGATAAATCAAATTCTATATTAGTTTTACCAATTACAATTAAAACGCCATTAAATGGAGAATTTAGAGAGAATGGGATTGGAACCAGATATATGGCCCATCTTGGCCTGCTAGCTCCTGTGATTTAACTTCTTTCGACTTTTTTTATGGGGGAAATTAAAAGACATTATATATAAGAGAAGAACCATTGGGACGAGAGAAGAATTGCAGAAGGCCACTAGGCAAGCTTTTGGACTTATTATACCAGTTCGCCTAATAAATCACTGTAACTCTGTGCGCAAAAGACATTTATTAAGTATTCAACAAGGAGGTGCTCAGTTTGAACATCTGAGATGTTTTTTTTGTTCTTTGTTTATTGTATCGATTTCAATTGTAATTACTAAAACTAATATAGAATGTTAATTTACCTGTTCAAAAGTCTCTAATTATGCAGATAAATAATAATATAGAATATTAAATTGCGATAAAAATAATTAAACAACTAGGTCAACACAAAATCAAAGCACACTTCGATACAAAGATGAAAAACCTAATATTCATCAATTCAACATTCTTAGAAATAGATACCCATAACTTTACATCGTTCGAAATGGTTAAACGCCAGCATTTTTTTAAGTTCATAGCCAGCTATGATTTCTATTTAAAAAATTATATTTTTTATTATTTCTGACAAATAGATCAAGCATAAAAAAAAACTCACTACGCCACTGGATTGTGCTTAAAAAAGTGCCTTAAGAACATCTTTACAGAATTTTATTATTCCGCGACATAAAAAAGTTATGGGCAATTTTTAAAATGGTAAAAAATTCAAAAAGACCCCGTATCTCAGTTGGCAGTGAAAATATGAACAGACGGTTTATGCCATTAAACGTGTCTCAGAAATCGAGCCCATGACATCTATGTCGGTTTTGCTCTATCTAGTCAGGAAATAGGTTTTCTCTGTCAAAACAGACCAATTCCGACCACCCTGTATATTCTCTTAAATCTCAATATTGTAATTGTGTCTCTTTTGTTAAAGAGTTATGCCTATACGTAAATATTCAATTCACCCTTGTACCTTGTATTAAATGATTAATTATGTAATAAGGAAATTTGGGTCATCAAATCCAAAAAGAACTCGTGCGTGGTAAATATTTATTAGGACAGACCTAGGGGTTGTTAACTTCTCTTTACCAGTCGACCTCAATAAAGAGGAAAATTATTCTATTTTTAGTGAAAAGGTTAAGAGTTTTGTACGTATATTCGTCGAAAACGACTGAAAATTTAATGGTAAGTAAGAAATCTATTTAATTTAATTAGATTTAATTAGTAAGTCATTGATATTTCAAGTACAAGCCATGAACTATTTAGACCTATTTAGAAGTATTTAGTAATTGGAAATAAATGAAATTGAATTGTTTTTTTTTCGTTTATTTTGTTGGAAAATTAATGTTTTCGAATCATTATTGGAACTGATTATTGGAAATTAAATACATGGTGATTCTTTAACGTGGAATACATTTAGTAACTGTAAGATTTTTTTCCAAAATATTCCCGGACACGTGGATTAGTATTTTAAATTGCGTTCTTGATGTTTTGAAGTATGATGGTTTTATATACGCTGTCCCTTATAAGAATAAATGCTAGTATTCAAATTCATTTTGACTACTGTCTAGCAGTTGCCTCTAACTTACTATCAGGAAATTACGATCAAAGCCAATCGATACAGCATCTGACTGAACATTTGATGTGATACATTCAATTTCAAAATAAAGACATCCAAAGTACATATAACATAGTATATCTAGGAAAATCCTTGTCTGAGAGGCAGACAACCATAATAGTATTTTGAAGAGACATGAATTCTCTATTGGATATCGGAATAATATACTGGTTGTTTCATTTGAAATAAAATATTAACTTGCTTTTAAAAGTGACCAAGGTTAAATATTAATTTTGTCTCACCCTGTATAACGTTTCGGGTCAAGTTTTGATTTGTTTTAAAGTACAATGGTTATTTTACCTATATATTAGGCTATACCGGGTAAATTCTAATTGAGGTCTTTTATTGAAATTTAACAAATTTCTTTCTCACAGAATTTCATTTCAATACAAACTGTCGTTCTCCTTGGAGCCTCCGCGTCTTATGAGAGGCGTCACCCTGTATATAGATCTCATAGACCAGAAGAGATACAAGACGATTCAATTAGAGATAAGTTGAGTTTTTCTGAACTCTACAATGCCATGTTTCAAATTCTAAAAAAAATCAATTACTTCCGTGATGTAAGAATATAATTGAATGTTTATACTGTTTGCTAGGGTATTATAATTGTTATTAATGATACAAGTTCGATACGAACATCATAATGAAACGCCTGAGGCGTTTCATTATGATGTTCGTATCGTTAGCCACGTGGCGTTAGCCGAGTGGCTTAGTTACACAAGTCTCATTAAAAAGTTCGTATCGAATGTGTATCATTCAAAATTTAATCTACGACGCGACACGAGGGACGATCCAAAGAGATTTGATTTAATTTAAAATATCAGAGATATCCTCATAAAAATTAAAATTCAAAATTATCAGGTGCCCATATTAGTCGACGCCGCGCCGTGGTAACCGTGCTTATTGATTGTTTCCATTGTGACTTTGACAACTCATCTCAATTATTGATGTTCAATTTTGTGTTAAACGTTCAGTTTTAGCAAAAAGCAAAAAATAATATTAATATGGGTGATTCTGATTCTGAAAGTGTCCCTTCGGACATTGAAAGCATTGCGCAAAACGTTGTCGATTCCCTACTTCCCGAAAAATCAAGACAAACGTACGAGCAAGCATATGTAAAACTTGAAGATTGGTGTAAAGGGAAAGGAATAAAAAAAAATCTTTTTTTTTAAAATTTGCGTGTTATTATGAAAGCCATAATTAACGATATTAATATATTTTATATTTCTGGATAAAAATCCTTATTGTTAGGTAGGTTCTTAAAAAAATTAATTAAGTGATTTGGAATAAAAATCAATGACGTGAGAATGCTGTAACCTTAATTACATTCCATAACTTTTTTTAAGCATACTTAACGATTGTTAAAGGACTGCATTCATTAAAGTCATTATTGCTGACAAAATGATACACGGTATAATTACAGGGTTTTTTTCAAGAACTGAAATTAATTTCTTTTAAGTATAGTTTACTTTAACGGAAGATATAACAATGATTAAATACTTTATTATTGTTGATGTTGAACATCATGGGAATCATTATTAAAATTATTATGTTATTCTTAGTTGCTAATAGTTTCTTTCTGAAATCACGTTAATTAAATGAAAGTATGGATTTTGTTTAAATCTATGAATTATATATATGAGAAGATTTATCATTTTTAGTTTAATGTTTATTTATATAATTAAGAAAATGATGGTATTCTCAGTACTGGTTCTGGACCAAGATAGGATTTCAAAAATCTTTCTCTTGATAGTTTGGTTTGGATGCTGCTATGTCACCCAGAATAATTTGATTCTGTTCCTTTCTGCCAGAGTTCCAAGTTCGTCCAGGCATTTCCAGACGAGTCTCGACAATATCTTTGAGTTCATGAGCGTCTTAAGTGCCGCCTGACTAAGTAAATACTGATAGACTTTCCTGAGTAAGGCTCTTTTATTGTTATCGCTCGCGCATTGTAAAATGGCGACGATTTCTGCCTAGAAGGAAAACGATAAGCTTGTCTTTGGTCTTTCCTCAAATATTTCAGCTCCTGTTCCGTCAGCGGTTTTTGATCAATCGTTTGGTTTTTGATCAATCATTACTCAATCCATTGTAGTCAAATCGAGTGGATTGTGGTAGTGATAAAGAGTGTACATATGGTCCGATTTCAATTGAGCAGAGGTTCGCCAATGCAATCCCCAATTTTTGAGTATCCCGTTTTCGCTCTATTCCCTAGGGAATGTATTTTGTTGTAGATAGTCTTATTATTGCCTCTGCTTGGATCACTATATGATGAGGCGGAAGGTCCAGAAGCTCTTTCGTTGATGCAGAAGGCATTGATTGCATTGACCATGTTATGCTCAGACGAGGAAGCCTTTGATTCTTGCTGAGATTGAGCATTGTTGCAGTATCTTTGGTCACCACAGCACAGATGCATACAATATTGAAGGCGTCGCTACCCAAGTGTACAGCCAATGCACCATTTGCGGTTTGAAGCCTCAAATCTTTCATGAATTTGCCTCATTACCTCTACTGTAGTCAACGCTCTCTTTCTGATTTTTTGTCCATCTCTAATATATAATATTGAATGAATAAAACATAGTCGCTTCTGATTTTTCCATAATATTTACTAAGAATTATGTATTCCAATAGTTTTCTAAAAAATTATTATAGTATTTTTTGTACAATCATCCTACACTGTTTCTTAAATATTCCGTAAATAGTAGTCAGTCCAATTAAGATATTGCCACACGGATATTTTCATTATGAGTAACTTAAATCAAGGCTTTTCTTACATACTTATGTCATATTAATTTTATAGTAAGCTCACTTTAAATGACTTCAGAAAATAAAGTCTATTCTTTTTTTTTTCTTAAACTCTGACTGCATTCTTAGAATTTCTAACTGACAAAGTGTTTTAGATTTTTCTATTGTGTTTCTATTATAATGCAATGCAGGGTGTGGTTTGAAAACTATTTTTGTTAGGTGACCATGCTATATACAGTTGCAGTAAACTTTTATCTGTCGTAAATTTATTTTTGAACATACATTTAATTATTATTTCTTGGCATGTCAAATTGCTGTTTATTCGATTTACAAGTATTGTGATGGAAGGATATAAATGTTTCAGAAATATCGATGTTTCAACCAAAAAACATCCATGCTAACCGTCGATGTTCTGCTATTGTAAACAATAAATCTATATACAGGGTGTTTCAAAACAAATGCGAAAAACTTCAGGGGGTGATTCCTTGTTCAAAATAAAGGGTAGTTTGCTTCATAAACTTTGGGTCAAAAGTCAACCATTAGGGATATCGCGGTACAAAGATGGCGGAAAAATAATGTTTTTATTTTTTATCTTGAAAACGAAAAGAGATAGACTAATAAAATTTTATGGAAGCATTACTGTTATGAAAACACACTTTCTGGTAATTTTTTCACTTTTTTAAAATGAGTGGAAGGGGTTGAAATAAACTACCCCTATCATTCTTGTTAACGAGAATTTAAAGAAAAATCTTATCAAACACATGCAAAAAAAATTAATTTGGATAGTTTAGTTTGTTTAGAAACTTTTTATCTCTTGTGTTTTTTGATAAACTCATCGATTTGAAATTAAAAAATAAAATGTAAAGCATTACATGTCAGGACAAAAAACATTTTCTGTAAAAGAATCTAGTGGCTGCTGAGGAAAAAATCTAGTCGGCTCTGTTACTTTTTAGGATGTTCCTAATATTATTTTATTTGACATTACTCTACTGCAATACGTTATTATCTAGATGATTATTATTATCGTTATTATCACTAGATTCTTAATCTAAAAATGTTTTTTGTCCTGACATGTAATGCTTTACATTTTATTTTTTAATTTCTAATCGGTGAGCTTTATCAAAAAAACACAAGAGGTAAAAAAGTTACTAAACAAACTAAACTATCCAAATTAAAGCATTTGCATGTGTTTGATAAGATTTTTCTTTAAATTTCGTTAACAAGTATGATATGGGTAGTTTATTTCAACCCCTTCCACTCGTTTTAAAAAAGTAAAAAAATTACCTGAAAGTGTGTTTTCATAACAGTAATGCTTTCATAAAATTTCATTAGTCTATCTCTTTTTGTTTTCAAGATAAAAAATAAAAACATTATTTTTCCGCCATCTTTGTACCGTGATATCTCCCTAATGGTTGACTTTTGACCCAACGTTTATAAAGCAAACTACCCTTTATTTTGAACAAGGAATCACCCCCTAAAGTTTTTCGCATTTGTTTTGAAACACCCTGTATATTTTTCCAACAACAATTGGATGATGCTAATTGAAAATGAACCAAGCGTTGAATAGCAAAAATTGGAATAAAAGTACCATATGACAGTTCCATATACCATGAAACCAATTTATCTACATATGAGAAATAGAGCCATATACTTTAAATTCTTGACACTTTTAAGTCCTTCGTCCACTTCGAGGAAAGTTTGAAATGATATTTATGAATGGCACCAGATGACACTATAAATCTGATCATAACAAAATATTATTATGTTCTATTCCATTATCTTATAAGGGGGTCACTAGGGTAACGAAAAGGCAGATGAAATGGCCAAATGAGACTCACCAATGCCATTCTGCGGCGCACCAAAAATAGTTACAAGAATGCCACAAAATATGCTCACAAATCTCTAGAATGGTGGAGAAATTCACCAGAATAGAAACAGGCAAAAAAGTTTATAGTGGAATATTTTGGTCAACATTTACGGCAGACATGATAAGCAAAAACAGGAAGACTGTCAAAGCAGTAGCGGTTCCACTAACAGGGCATTGCAACCTTAATAGGCATCTAAAGTTGATGGCTTTGATGGACGAAGCCATGTGCAGATTTTGTCAATACCATAGACTTAAAATAAAATATAGACTACACTATTTACATCTCAACGCGGACAGACAATATTTTTTGTACACATGTTTACTTCTGGGTACAGTCGACCGAGCCTTCCTCATCCAGCCTATGTTGTCACGTCTTTAATATTATCAATATTTTTTTTCTTGTTATACACATATATTGAGATATTAATACTACAGTTTAATAAAGTAGGTTTTAATATTCCAGAGATGTATTAAATAGTCCTTATACTACTAAATTATAAGTCGGATACTGTTTAAAAAGGATAAGTTCTTTACAATATGACAACACCGATTAGAGGCGAGGGAGCCTATTCATTCATTTATTACCTTGTAGTACGTGTCGCACGTGTGCGGTAAAGCTTTGTTGCCGCTATCTCCCCGGCTGTATTAACGCATTTTCTTAGCTTGTAGTGCTTAAGTGTTTATTTTATTGACTTTTTCTGTTCAAGAACTATAAAATATGGTTCGCCAGTGCCAAATTTGCAAGAAATTTGACTTAAATAATCCATTTAAGTCTTGAAACGACTTTTGACCGGTAGGCAACTCTCAATTTACCCATTGGGAGTCAGTGGCGTTGTTGTAGAAAGGCGCTTATTTAGATAATATTTTAGTAAAATGTAAAATCTGAATTTTTTCTCTTACATTACATTATTTACTTACTTACATTGTAACAAAATCATAATTATAACCCTGTTAATAATTAATAATGTTTTTATTAAAAATATATTCCGGTTTATTCTAAAATTATCTTCAGAATCTAAAATAACATACAAGAATTTTAAAATGATATTACATTATGAAACAATATTTTTTAATATACCGGGTCGTCTCAAAAGTGGCTCACCCCCTATAACTTTTTTATTTTTTCAGATAAAAAAAAACAGATTTGTATGTTAGTAGGTATATGACATAAATTAGGATTTATTGACGTATTCAATTGTTTTTGGTCTCTTCCTGTTTCACCGAAATGAATTCAGAGTGTCATTTTCTATCGAATAAAGTAGAAATATACCAAGGGTGCCGTTTAAAAATTAAAAGTTATAGTCATTTCCGGTGAAACAGGAAGTGACCAAAAACAATTGAATGCGTCAATCAATCCTAATTTATGTCATGTACTAACATACTAAATCTTGTTCTTTTATTTGAAAATATAAAAAAATTATGGGGGATGAGCCACTTTTGGGACGCACCCGGTATAATAAAGACAGTACCGAGTTAAATAAATGTAGTTTTCATTTTATCCACTTCCTATCACCTTCCTTGCTTTAATGGAACAGATTTATGTTTTCTCTAATTCACATAAGACATGACTTAACCAGAAAAAAAATTGCAATAATCATATTTTTTTTCTCTCCCTGTCGCCGATTCTATTATATCTGTGGAATAGATCCTGTTTTGATTAATATTAGGGGTTGTAAATGTTTGACTAAAATTAATAATTTATTATTAATTTCAAAAATTACGTAATTTCGATTATAAAATTTCTTCTATAACGTGTATTTTATTATTTTTATCCTTTTGGACTCTAAGACGTTTTTCTAAACTTTTATTTAAAAACCTGTCCTAAATCTTAATAAAATATAAAAAAAGTTTAAATACGATATATTTTAATTTAATTATAGCTTTATTAAAATAAAAATTACCCGGCCATGATACGGAGAGTTCAGGTGTACTTTGTAAACGAAAGACAGTGTTGTGTTTCTCGGCAGAGTCGTCAGGGAACGACCGTTACGACAGAGACAACCTATCTATCGCTCGTGTCGCACTCGTTATAACCTAAAACAATAACACAACAATAACAAGACAGTGTCTGACCGCATGTTCCAGCTATTTATGAATGAGATGCTCAGTCTATATTTTATTTTAAGTCTATGGTCAATACGAAGAAGAAACAATAGAACAGTATTTTTTGTAGCTGCGACAGACTGGCTAATGTGCGGTCCTTGTATTAGGGTTCAGTGTCCAAGTTGCTAGATTTTTTGAAAATGATAGGAGTGAAGAAGTAAGCTAGAGATCAGAAGAGGACCAATAATAGATCTGAAAAGGTCCTAGTGGAACAGACATATGTATAGATACTTCGAAAATCTAATCTAACTTCTATAAATATTTTCTACCGAATCTTAGCGTTGGGGTACAAAATATAACGGTCTTGTCTTGCAAAAACTTTATAATTATCAGTCACATTTTTTAAATAATATTCATATAAAACATATACAGGGTGGTTCGAACTGTATTCCGGAAACTTCGGCAGCATATTCTGCAGATAAAAATAAGTAAAAAGTTCGTATAAATGTAAGTCCTAAAATGCTTAGTTTCGGAGATACAGGGTGTAGAAGTTTCATTTATATTTCGTTTTTTACCAAATAATTTATGAAGTAACGTCAATATTTGGATGAAAATTGGTGCCTGGGAGTTTTTTGACATGAGAAATTTGATTTTGATGTCAATATGATTCTTACTTGTAGAGGGCGCCACCTACATATTTTTTAACTGTTTTGAAGAGTAATAACTTTTTGTCCGTACCTGTATAAAACTAGCGAGTAAAAAAATATAATTTTACAAAATTTTTCACGTAAAAAGATCTCTTGGTAAAAATTGTTACGAGTAATTGTTCTCGAGATATTTGGAATCGAAATTATTAATACCTGTTGTTATTAACATAAATTAAACGTGTTGACTAAATAGTTATTAGACTGAAATAATAAATTTAAAATGTTTTTGTACCAACAATTTTCACAGAAAAATTTATGATTAATTAAAAAATTAATTAATAAGTAAGTCAAATAACTATCTACTCAACGGATTTATTTTTGTCAATAATGACATGTATTGACTATTTCTATTCTAAATATCTTGAGAACGGTTACTCGTAGCGATTTTTACCAAGGGACATTTTTTACGTAAAAAGTTGCGGAAATGTATATTTTTTTACTCAATTCTTTTATACAGGTACGAACAAAAAGTTATTACTCTTCAAAACAGTTAAAACACATGTAGGTGGCGCCCCCTAAAAATAGGAGTCATATTGACATCAAAATCAAATTTCTCATGTTAAAAAACTCCCAGACACCAATTTTCATCCAAATATTGATGTTACTTCATAAATTATTAAGAAAAAATCGAAATAAAAATGAAACTTCTACACCCTGTATCTCCAAAACTAAGCATTTTAGGACATACATTTATAGGAACTTTTTTACTTATTTTTATCTGCAGAATATGCTGCCGAAGTTTCCGGAATACAGTTCGGACCACCCTGTAATTTAAATTATATTTTATTTTATACCATGAAAAATATCGATATTTTTATACACCGATATTTTTATTTAATGTATCGATACCTACATCGATATTTTTTTATATCGATGTTTGCATTCCTATTTACAAGGTGGTTTGAAAAAAAAATGACACGAATCGAGTTTTGGCAAGTGGGTGTGGTTTGTTACTTCCCGGAACTTTGATATTAATCTTCGAATGGAATTTTATTCCCTTAAGGCGGAGACTGATTTGAGCCGAGCGCTGTAAATGTTGTAATGTAACATAGCCAGCGTTTTTGTTTGCGCATTCGCCAATCAATGCCTGGAAACAGGGTTGCCACAAGAAAATTTTTGATTGTGCAGAACTTGACCATAAAAATGTGTAGCATTGTGTAGGCACCCATGACCAATAATAGTAAACTATCTAATAAGACTAAGAAAAACCAAATTTTAAAACATGGTAAAACGAATGGAGTCTCACTTCCACTCGTTTGTATACGTCAATATATTCATTTCCCATTTCATTTCCTCTCGTCCCAGCAAATATTGCAATGACGTCAAAATTTATGTCGCGAAACTAACGATTTTATGGGCAAATTAGACCGGTTAAAAAAGTCTGTATAAAAACTGTAAACAATTCAGGACTATTTAATCGGCCAAATTTGTCCATAGAAACTGCAGTCCTTGCTGATATGAGAGGAAGTGAAATAGAAATTGAATATTATTCACGTATGCCAACGAGTAGAAGTGAGACTGAACTACAGTGACGTAATTGAGGCAGTGACATTTGGCCAAAGTACGTGTTATGTGTTATTTAAGGAATTAAACAATTCTGTCTATTTACCGTTTTTGACTCGACCAATAGATGGTCCTTGATTCATGACCCAGTTCATACTCTGACATTTTACTGAACACCTGAACACTGATGACGGAAAATGATATTTGTCAGTTCAAAATTTAAAGTTCAGTTGTGGCTTCTTTTAATGTAACTTAGATAACTTAAAAGCAAAAAAAAACAGCTTTTGTCAGCTAATTTACTGTTCTGGTATTATTTTTTATAAGAAATATGTAAATTCTCAAAATGTGTAGCACAGCCGATTGTGGTGTAGCTGTGCAATCATGGAAGAAAATGTGTAGCAAAATACACAATTGTGTAGCTTGTGGCAACCCTGCCTGGAAATAATCGTCGAACCGAACGAGCAGCTCCCGAACAACAATGGTGCTCCACTCGACTGTCGGTTCTTTAGTGAATCTCTTTGATGTTTACATCACAGGTTTACATTAAGAGTCAATACAGGTTCGGCGAACGTCCATATTCCAATCATATTTCTAGAAAATACAGTGGTTTTAATTGTAGTTAAACATGCTTCTGTTAATTGGCGTTGGTTATAAAAAAATCCTTTTTTTTATATTATCTTCGATTAAAATTGAGTTAAACAGAAATAAAAATTTTAACTATAATAATATTTTAAGGCTATATGTCGAAATTCCATACTTATTATTATAAAATCTATATGAGCTCCTTTTGTTCTATAAAGCGTTATTCAACTTGTATTTTAACACTTATGAAGAGAACCTTGTCTTTATATTAGCTATTCGAAAGAAATTCGCCCATTCAAATGGAACACTTTACAAGGTTATACCAAAATAGTTTAAAAAAATATATTTGCCGCCAATACAAATTTGCTAGTCATGGTCGAACAAATGAATAAAAAACAATAGTTAAATTATTCTCGAGATAGAAATGATTTCATAGAAAATAGGTATAGGTATACTTTTTGCCGGGAATCATGAAATATACAAAGAAAAATATTATTTAATTCTGGAATATATTATTATTATATTAATAACTAGCGTGTACCAGCAACTTATGTACTACTGTATGATTTTCTAAAAAATTTCAAAATATGTAAAAAAAAACAAATAAATTATGCTTGTCCGAGCGTTTTCCCGAAAGACTAACCGTTTTTTAAATAACAAATATTGTAATATTTGAGGGGCGTTTTCACCCTCTTGGAATTTGAGATTCGAGAAACCCCTCCTTATCGAATCTTTACACCCCACAGTCAATCCGTTTGATTACTCAATGGTTATATTTTATGAAACACTCTGTATAAATTTATAAAAAATCTTAAAATATGTAAAACAACAAAATAAAATATACGTGTTTAAGAGATTTTCCGAAAAACTTACCGGTTTTTCAATAAAAAATATTTTAATATTTGAGGGATAGTTTTACCCCCTTAGAATTCGAGTTTCGAAAAATCCCTTTTTATCGAATCTCTACACCCTAAAGTCAATAAGCAGGATCGCTTATAATATCGCGCTTTAAGCAGGATCGTGATTAATCAATGACCAGGTTTTTCGAAACACCCTGTATACATTTTTAAAAAATCTTAAAATATGTAAAAAAACAAAATAAAATATACGTGTTTAAGCGTTTTTTCGGAAACTTGACCGTTTTTTAAATAAAAAATATTGTTATATTTAAGGGGTGGTTTCACCCTCTTGGAACTGGAATTTCGAAAAATCCCTTCTTATCGAACCTCTACACCCTAGAATCATCCTGTAAGCCAAAATTAGCTTCTTACGTTGAGTGGTTTGAGCAGGATCGTGATTAATCAGTATGTCAGGCACTTAAGGATTTTATATATTAGTATAGATTATTAGATATATTTGAACAAGAAGATATTATATTGATTACTAACTATGTGTTCATATTTATAAGAATGAGGTGAATAGTATTTATACAGGGCGATTCTTAAATAATTGCAAATATTTTTAGGGCTGGCAGATGTCGATAAAAGAAATATATTTTTTCTTTACCGTTTCTCAAATAAGTCCAAAATAACCGAGTAATTTTATTTTGGAAATTAAAAAAATGGTATTTTTTAACGAAAATCTAAAAAAAAATTCCAAATTTTTTTTCAAAAAATTCAAATTTTTTTTTTGCCGAAAAAAACTCATAGGCGCGTTTCTGAGGTCGAAATATGCTACCCCTAAAAATATTTGCACTTTTTTAAGACTCACCCTGTATAGGTACAGACTACAAGGGAGAACATTACCTGAAGCCCCATACTCACTATGCGCTGATGTGTCGATTTGATGCGTCCAGACACGCACAGTGAGTATGATGCGATTTTCCGATGCGATTCGTTTGGAAATTGGTCCATTGTGTTCGTGATATTTCTTTTGCCCAAAAACCGACATTACGCCGATCCGCCGCACAATCCATCGCATTGAGGCAGTGTTGCCAGAATAGAAGGATTTCCTTTATTATGAAGAATTTTACAGTCAAACTTCGTCGATTGAGGGGCTGAAGGATTTTTATACAAAAAGAAGACAATATGGTCAAGGTTGATATGACAAGGTTTCTGGCAGTTTTGCACAAAAATATGTAGTAGGAGATTTATTGTTTTTCCTACATCTATATTTTTCTACTTTAAAGGTGTTTAATTAAGAATGCCTTAGTTTAAAGCAATGTCGCTGTTAAAAAGTCTGCAATTCGAAAATTTTTAACAGTTAACGAAAAGTTAATAGATACATTTTTATCTTTTAACACGTCTTATTACATATACAGGGTTGTTCACCACATACGACACGGAGTATTGTAGCTAAACGATAATATTTTTACAAATTGTAAGTTTTGGGTTCAATGAAGGACTATTAGAGGTACAATTTAAAAATAAATTTACAAGATACAGAGTGTCCCAAATAAGTAAAAAATATCAAAGTTGTATTTTTTTAAATGGAACACCCTGTATATTATTACATTTTTAGTTTCTACGATTAAAATAAAGGCAAATTTGATTAAGATTTATTATACTTAAACCTTACCGTTTTTGAAATATTTTCAATTTTGTGAAATTGCAGTAAAAATTTTAAGGCTTCATTTCTCCAAGGGTATCAAAGTTTTTAATACTAAATATTTACTAAAGTTTATTTACGGATCAGTTATTGTGTTGCAATAATAAAAATAATACTACCTTATACAGAGTGTCTAAAAATTTATTTTAAATAATTATTAGCTTCAAACGGCAATAACTTGTTTAATTTAAATGGAACACTCTGTATATTTTACGAGAATCAGATGCACAATTTAATTGTCTATTAAATTATATTATACCATTTTTTACCTATCTCTTTAAGTTTCCGTAGAAAATGCATTTTCTTGTAATTTAGAACTTATTTATCAATATACCCATCGACTATTGACATTTTAGATTATTTTTAAAGATGTACCAAATTTTTGAAGAGTACAGATACTAATATTGTCGATGTAATTCGTTTATTTCATTAAAAAATAAAAAAAAACTGTTTAAATATTTGTTAAAGACGACCAATTAATATGATTCCAGTATTCAAACTACATTAACTTACTGTTTGCGTTGATTAATAATAATTGCTTCAAATACTAAAACAGAATTTTGTATGGGCATTAGACAGTGTGATAAAAAGTAACACCTTAAAAATGATCTTTCATTTTTTAATAAATGCTTATTTATAACAACAAAGACTTTAATTTGATAACTTATTATTATATTGATTTCTGACTCTAAAATCCACATTTATTTATAATAATTTATTAGCGAACACAATTAAGTATGTCATTAATTAGTATATGGGCGGAAATAATGGTGTTATATTTAATTAATGGTATACCCTTTTATAAAGATTTAAATAGTTTTCTTTTTGCATACAAATGGGCTAGTAATATTATCGTTTTGCTAAAAACGATAATATTACTAGTCTGTACATTTTGTACATTTGTTGCTTTAAAAACAATCTAAAATGTCAATATTCCATAGATATATTGATAAATGAGGTCTAATTTAGAAGAAAATGCATTTTCTACGAAAACTTGAAGGGATAGGTAAAAAATGGTATAATACAATTTGATAGACAATTTAATTGTGCATCTGATTCTCCTAAAATATATAGGGCATTCCATTTAAATTAAAGAAGTTATTGCCGTTTGAAGCTAATAATTATTTAAAATAAATTTTTAGACACTGTGTATAAGGTACTATTATTTTTATTATTGCAACACAATAACTGATCAATAAATAAACTTCATTAAATATTTAGTATTAAAAACATTGATACCCTTGGAGAAATGAAGCTTTAAAATTTTGACTACAATTTCACAAAATTGAAAATATTTCAAAAACGGTAAAGTTTAAGTATAATAAACCTTAATCAAATTTACCTTTATTTTAATCGTAGAAACTAAAAATGTAATAATATACAGGGTGTTCCATTTAAAAAAATACAACTTTGATATTTTTTATTTATTTGGGACACTCTGTATCTTGTAAAAATATTTTTAAATTGTAGCTCTAATAGTCCTTCAACGAACCCCAAACTTACAATTTGTAAAAATCTCATCGTTTAGCTACAATACTCCGTGTCGTATGTGGTGAACAACCCTGTATATCATAACTAAACCAAAGTTCTTGATGTTGAAAAGAAATAAATAGGTAAAAATTTGTTGATTTCTCACAAAATCTGGATTTTTTTTTTCACATTGATCTGGTAGTTGAAGGAATATGAAGTTTTTTTAAGGCCCCGTTGACGAAATTCGCTCGAAAATTTCTGGCAACACTGCAAGCATTGGCGCATGAAATCGACGCATTAATGAATCGCATCAGCGCATAGTGAATATGGGATTTAAATATTATTGGAGAGATCAAATATTATACTAAAAACTTTGAGTCTGATCCAGGGCCTATTTTACCATAATATGGGTCTTATGAGGGCCTTGGGCCCGGTGGTCTGGGGGGCCCGTTAAAGGTTGTAAAATATTCATAATTTCAAATGTAAATTTACATAGCAGAGAGAAAAATTCACAGTCCTTTACAAAGATGCAACCGGGGGGGCATTGAAAATGATGAATAAAAACGTAAAAATATGATTAGTGTTAATATGAGTGTATTACATACATATGTTTAAATAACGAACTTAAAAAAAACAACAGATTTAAAGATTCACTGAAAAAGTAGTAATGTTAATATTAAATAAAACCTTATCAATAATAATTATGCGATCACACCTATCCGTAAAACAAGCAAGCAAAAAAACCTCGAAAAAAAGAAAATAACATACAAAACATCAGGTTAACATGATGACAGATCATGATCAATGACAGATAAAGAATTCTTACGGAAAGTTACACTTTACGATATAATTTTTTAGCTGTTAAAAGCAAATCCCATTTAACTTCGGCGGCGTCGTGACCCTGGCCGAAGGAAGAGTCTTGAAGACGCTCATCCGCGCATAGGAATAAGTTGACTGCGTAGCGTATTGCGTATTAATCGATTCTGAAACTTTCTATCTCGTGTATACATGTTACGCAAGTTTATTATTTTAATCTCGATTTTAATAGATAAATGTGTAAAATGCCACCTGAATATCTTCCGCCATGACATGTTTTTACTTTTTTGTTATGGTAAAGTGATTTGTATAAACTTTATTCAAT
Organism: Sitophilus oryzae; assembly: GCF_002938485.1. Taxonomy (NCBI): domain Eukaryota; kingdom Metazoa; phylum Arthropoda; class Insecta; order Coleoptera; family Curculionidae; genus Sitophilus; species Sitophilus oryzae. The sequence goes on from NW_022147469.1 coordinate 1,416,086, forward strand.
AACGTATATTTTCCTCCATTTGTGAGACCAGAATCCGGTGACATATACGCGGTCTCACCGGAAACATTACTTATTACTTCGCATAACATGAAGAATATCTATTTTTAATAATGAACACTTCAGAAATACACCAGTAAAAACATTTATTATTTGAGATTAAAACTCGAATTAAATTATAAATATTAGTTACCTATGTTGTTATAGCTTTTATAGGCCTGTTTAACGACTTAATAAGTTACCTAGCGAAAAAATCTGTGCGCGTACCTAATTAATTACTACTGTCAGCTAGTTCAGCTACTGTCTAGGTAGAATATACCTAGAGTACCTACACCTACCTATGATGTAGGTAGATTAAAGCTTATTTTGACGTTACCTCTCACTTCGGTGTCACAAGCTGAATTTTTTAGGGATGGAAGTACAGTACATGATATGGGGACCCTTATTCCGAAAGTAGTACAAAATTAGACCGGGTAGAAGGGCACTATCATCAAAAATCGATATATTAATACCAATCTTCGTAGGGAGTAATTTTTTTATAATTATTTACAAAAAAACATTTCCATTAGCGCTTATGACCAAAAAAAACTTTAAACGTGAATAATAATTTCAGTCATGCGAAAATTTGGTTTAAAAATAGATTTTTTTTAATATAACTTTCATTTAACGAAAAACGAAGGCCTTAATGAAAAAAGAAACAATTTAAAAGTTTCGCTTATGTCTTGACAAGGTATCAAAGCAAACCCCATATTTTTTGCTTTTAAACTAATAAAGATATATCAATAAACAATTAGCGATGTAATGGTTTTTGCGCGCGCAGGCCGACTGCCGCCGCTGCGCCGAGATTTCCTATACCCTTGTATATATGACGTCATGGTGTGGCAAATGTAGCATTTTAATTCGATTTGGGCTCCCTTATATAGGATAACAGAAACATTTTCAATGTTAAAAACAGTTACCTGTGATAAGGGAAATAGAATTAAATAAAATAAGCTTTAGATTGATATAATTAATGTATTTTTTAAAATTAATTATTTTTATTTTTTTATTAACATTTTTTATTTTTTATTAAAACAATTATTTTTATTTTTATTTTTTTATTGTTTTATTTTTTTAACCCAAACTAACAAGAGAATTTTTGAATTTTATTGGATAAGAGGGCCCGAATTTTTGCTTGGGCCTTAGGGCCCGACAAGATGAAAAATAGGCCCTGGTCTGATCATAAATCATACTAACATGCCATGTTATATTTCGTGGAAGAAAATTAAAAAATATAAAATTCAATGCTTTTGTTAAGAACGATGAAATGCAAATTTTAACCGATAAGTAAAGGTGGAAAGTAATGGCCATGCAAAGTAGTGGAACAAAGAAATATAACGATTGCCACCTACATATTTTATTACCTCGAATAATTAAATACAGGGTGTTTCAAAACAAATGCGAAAAACTTCAGGGGGTGATTCCTTGTTCAAAATAAAGGGTAGTTTGTTTCATAAACGTTGAGTTAAAAGTCAACCATTCAGGAGATATCGCGGTACAAAGATGGCGAAAAAATAATGTTTTTATTTTTTATCTTGAAAACGAAAAGCGACACACTAATGAAATTTTATGAAAGCATTACTGTTATAAAAACACACTTTCTGGTAATTTTCTCACTTTTTTAAAATGAGTGGAAGGGGTTGAGATATACTACCCCTATCATTCTTGTTAACGAAATTTAAAGAAAAATCTTAGTAAGCACATGCAAAAAAACGAGTTTGGATAGTTTAGTTTGTTTAGAAACTTTTTTATCTCTTGTGTTTTTTTGATAAAACTCACCGATTTGAAATTAAAAAATAAAATGTCAATTGACAAAATGACAAAAAACATTTTTATTTTTTAATTTCAAATCGGTGAGTTTTATCAAAAAAACACAAGAGATAAAAAAGTTTCTAAACAAACTAAACTATCCAAATTAATTTTTTTGCATGGGTTTGATAAGATTTTTCTTTAAATTTCGTTAACAAGAATGATAGGGGTAGTATATTTCAACCCCTTCCACTCATTTAAAAAAGTGAAAAATTACCAGAAAAGTGTTTTTCATAACAGTAATGCTTCCATAAAATTTCATTAGTCTGTCGCTTTTCGTTTTCAAGATAAAAAATAAAAACATTATTTTTCCGCCATCTTTGTACCGCGATATCTCCCTAATGGTTGACTTTTAACCCAACGTTTATGAAGCAAACTACCCTTTATTTTGAACAAGGAATCACCCTCTGAAGTTTTTCGCATTTGTTTTGAAACACCCTGTATATTAGAAAATTTAAAATTAATGGGAGCTAAGAATAATTCAATTGATTTAGTAAATTCTGTGGCAAATTTAGTTTTGTGGTAGCATGTGAGCTATGAGTGCGTATATGAATACTTAATTTCATTCATTACTTCTTTTGTATTACAGATCTTTTTTGCTAAGTAAAATTTTGAAAACATATTTAAGTTTTACTTTATTTAAAACGCATTTAAAATATCTATAAATAGCTGGTAGAACCTGCTTTGTTAGAAATATTATATATTGCGGATTGCCTGACGATATAATCTTAAAAGTAGCATGAATATAAATTAATGCAAACCATATTTTTAAGATTGATGGTCACAATAGTCACGATATATTTAAATTCAGGTAGACCAATAAAAAATTACATACACTTGGAGAAGTGTCCTTGAAATAATAGCATATTTTTTCTGCAGAATATTTGTTAACATAACAATTTATATTAATTAATATTAATATTAAGTATATAAAACTAAATCGGTTATACACGGTATACATGGCAAGGGCCGGAACGGGTTGCAGTGAAGGGAGAAAACATCCCTAAAGGGGTGGCCATCACGGTCTTTTTGCCGAGGAGCAAGAGGAAAGACACCACCTACCTGCTGAGGCTTATCCAGGGTCAGAACTTCAATGTAAGGACATCGAGTTGGCGAGTCATCAACTCGAGGGAGGAGGGTCATGGTCAGGTCCTCACAATAGGAATTGACCTCAAATCCAAGGAAGCAATAGAGAAAGAGGGACATATCCTCTATTATAGATATGGGACAACATCGGTGTCAGGTCTAAGGAAAGACCAAGTTAAAGAGGTGGAGAAAATGGAGACAGATCCTCCAGCCTTCACCTTACGGGTTCTTCAGCCGGAGGCAAGCTCTTCGACTGCGAAGGGCGGCACGGAGTGCCAAACTTCAACTGTGGAACCGTCTGGTTCAATCCAATACTTCTTAGAGTTGTTTAAGGTAATTTTGTAGAATACGATTCTGTCCTCATTGCGAGAGGTAGTAGACTTTGGAAACTGTATTGCTACTACATCGTGCTTTGCTTGAACAAAAACAAGATCTTGTTTCTTCGATACGTTTCCATGAGGGCTTTGATAAATTTTAAGTTTCCATGGGCTTGGTTCTGATTCTGATGCTCTTGCTTCCTAGTTTGGTTGGTCTACTAATTAGCAGACTGCTACATTTGCGGTTACTTGATTGAAACAGCTTTCCGCTGCTTTCGGCTTCAAGAAATGGCTGCTAATCAAAACCAAACCAAGCTATACTACTTTAGAGCTGTTTTTGGAAAGCTGCTGTTATAGCAATTATTACTGCTCCAACTGCTATCAAAAATTAGTCCATTTTCCCACCTCTAGACATAGAAATGCTTGCCAGTTTCATCTGTAGGATACTGGTGTCTTTATCAATAATTCACTTATCTTGAGTCTTTAGTCTTCGTGGAACTAACCTAGTTTTTTCCCTTTTTGATCCATCTGAGCAGATAGTTATCATCTATTTCATTGATGCAACTGTCTTAGGGCTTGTTAGAGATATACTTTGGAAACTGCAATCTGCAAATGCCTGTAGGATGGATGTTATTTTGTTAATTTCATACCATGAGCACTAAAACAGATCCGATCCTATATTGCGTGGTGTCTTCTGTTAGTATTTTTTGATATTTATTCTGTTTTAGCTTCCTCTCGACGTTTGCTACTTTCTGTAGCCCTGCCCTTCTGGCCAGCTGCCGTAGATATTTCTCATTATATGCTTCTTGGTGAATAGAAGGTGAATTGGTGAATGAACCCTCTATTGTTTTTAGCTCTCCTGTAAAATTTAGAAAATGTTCGTGTGAAAGGCGATGAGATGTAATCATTAGCTACAATATAGAAACTATAGTATTTTTAATACCCATTTAGAATAACACCATCCTTATTTATTATTAATAAATCAGTTGAAACAAAAAATTACCAACAAAAAGGAACGTCGATAACTAATTTGTTAGATGTCACGTTTTTAAAGTTACGTCAAATTTTGATTTCATGTTAATGTCATAATGTAAAATAAGATATAAAAATAATAAAAATGCGATATTCTGATGAATCCAAAATACTTATACTTAATGTAGTAAATTATTTTCAAAACGATTTAGGATCTCAATTTAAGGCAATTCAAAAAGCGTCCAAAGCACTAAAAGTTCCAGTTTTTCATGCGGGTTCAGATGGTTCAAGAAGCCGCATACGTTAAGTTACTAAAACGGCTGGTACCTCTAAATAGGTATTAAAAATACTATATAAATTCACAGTTTTTATCTTAAAATCCTACTTAATTTTCTTAGAACGATCAATAGTTCAACTCGCTATACTTGCTGTAATTTTCAAACCCACCAGCCAAAGCGCGATCCATTTAGAATCTGCTGGTCAGAGCCGACCGCGACCGGCCCCTTTCAAGAATACTTAAGCACGCGGAATTCCCTTGAAATGTGATTCACGTTTCGGAAATACGAAGGACGCGGTCCGTCGATAAGTTTTGCGTTCAAACAAAATAGCAAGCTTGCCGCCCGCTGCAGTCGCGCTCGTGACTTCGTACAATCTCTTCCTTTAACTCTTTTTGTTTGTCTTTACAACGTATGTCGTGAATACAACCCGTAAGTTGACTCGATAGTCGAAGAAGTAAAGAAGTGTATAGAATATTACAATACCTTTCTCGGTTTTGGTTGACCACACTTTATGTTGATTAGGTGGTCAGTGAAGTGAACGCGGGTGTCAGTTTCAGTGCTGTTGGTTTGGTGATTTTATTGAAATTAACTAAAACAATAGTTTTCGACGAGGGATATTTGTAGAACAGAATCTTTGGAAACTACAGTGCTACTAAAAAAGAAAACTTCAAGTAGTTTATTAAGGTACTTTATAGCGCCCCGATTACGTAACTAAAAGTTTAATTGATATATACAGGGTGTCCTAGAAAAAATAGTGCAAATATTTTAACTGGTAGTATAATTCAACCCCAGAAACACGCTTATGAAGTTTTTTTCGCGAAAAAAAAAATTGAAAATTTGAAATTTGTTGAAATTTTGTTTGGTTTTTGTTTAGTTTTTAGTTGAAAAACATAATTTCTTGATAATATGGCAACATAGGTATTAGATTAAATTTACAAGAAAGGAAATCATTTTTTTTGCAAAAAATCATTTTTTTGGAAATTTTCAAAGTAAAATAACTCCGTTATCTTATTTGAAAAACGATAAAGAGAAAATATGTTTCTTTTATCGAGATCTACCACTCCTTAAAATATTTGCACTTATTTCTGGAACACCCTGTATGTGTGTGTTCATTTTTAGAATTTGTGATATACGGTGATTGTATGATCTTAGAGTAATATACGTTTTGCAAAAAAAAAACACAATTTGAGTCGAAGGAATGTTCTTTAAGATGACATGATTTTAATGATGGTTGGATTTTAAATTTATTCACTACATATCACTCTTTTGGTGTACGCTGTTGCCGAAATTTCTTATCTTATAACAAGAAATTAGAATTTATATCTAAATACCTAACCCCGTCATAGAAGTTAGCTGGAAGTACGACTTGATGGTTTTGATGATTAACTAATACAATAGAAATTTCAGGTTAACTCTATATCAATGGCTTTGTCAAAGGAAAAAAAAAGAAAATATTTGACAAAACAGCGGATGCTAAAAAGGAATGAATTTTGTCTTTCAATTTTATGGCAGGAATTAGAACTGACGGACTTTTTTTACGAATGGATAGTGTGTGTTTTTAAGTATTTTATCTTTAATAGTAAAAAAAATAATTTAACATCTGAACAATACAGGAATTCAGGAATTGTGACTTTAAGGTAATCTAGCAACCAGAAGAAGCTACGAGGGTTTAGAAACTTTAGCTCAAACATACCTTTACAGTTCTGATTCATGGTTACAGGGGCGGATACAGGAATTACTTTATAACTATAATATTATACTTTAGGGGGGGGGGGGCCAAACAAAAAATAACGTCAAATATGCTTTTTAGGGCGTTATTTTTAACCCAAAAGGCTAATATTTAACCCAATTCACAGATCTTATGGGGGGCCCGGGCCCCATGGGCCCCCTCTGTATCCGTCACTGCGTGATTATCTCAGAAAGTTGTTGATAATATCTACAACTGAAGTTATATTGTGTACAATTGTTCTATAAATCTCACAATTTGCGGGAAATTGTGTTACAATGATATTGTATTGGTATAGTTTTTATTGCATATATCTTTTTATTTGCGAAATCTGGATACTTAAAACGGAATTTATACGAAATCTGGACACTTAAGTGCCATTTCGCACCAACACAGTCCAATCCAGTCACGTCGGACGTTGCTGAATCCAATCTAGGACAGTCATGAGAAAAACAAATGCGGAAACGAAAGTTGTTTTCAAACAAAACACGTCGTGTACAGGGTGGGTCAAATTCGACGCTTTTAAATGGAAACACCCTTTTCTATAGAAGATAGACGAAAACTAATATCGGTGTCTGGAGCTCAATTTTTGTCAAAAACATGATGGTGAAAACCTCATATCGATATCTGTTACCCTTTCGGAGTTACGGGGTGTTTTTCAAAAATATGCATTTTTAATAAATCGCTGTAACTTTTTTGCTATGGAAAATTTTGTATTTTTATGAAAACATTTCCAAAGTACCTTTTTACGTAGAATTTAATGGTTTAAGTATAATTTTTTTAAAATTAATATTTTAAGAATTATCAACAGAAAATTTGATTTTTTATATGGGACACCCTGTATATTTTTAGTTTATTGAAAAGAATTTAAAATTATCTTTCCAAAAATATAACACACTTGATATTTTGCTCGATTCCTCTTCGAGATATAGAATATATAAAAATTTGCCCGCTTTAAATGAGTAGGCTTTGAACGGCACCGGCTATAATGCAAAAAATTCAAGCTGTGAGCATCAATTAAAACGAAAATAATATTTGTTATGAGAGATGCAGAATTTTATAACAATTTAAAATATATTTAACCAACATCAACACATTTAAACTATACCTAATAACAATAAAAATAAATAGCAAACATGAATTTTGCTACAGGTGTTCGACATATCGACCGTCTTCTGTTATGGACAGACGGGGCAGTTTTTGAACATTTCTCGCGGAATTCATTAACTCAGTGGGGGTGAAAGATACCCTCTCATAACTGCTAAGTATTTCTAATTCTTGTCTAGATTATACGGAATAAGGAACCTTTATTCTTCCGCAAATATATCCATAGGGTTAGATCCATGGGCACTAAGTCAGGCGGCCTCGACGGCTAACGGCTGGGATCTTGCTTAGTTATTCAATTATTCTTGAAATTGGCTGCAAAAATTTGCTGATAACTTCAGCGTTCAGAGGTGGTGCGTCATTTTGCTGGAAAAATATGTTTTCGAGTTCCATTAAGGGCATATCATCAATAAGGGGTCCAAAGCCTACTAGTTAAAAGTGGCGAACTTCAAAAAATTCTGTATTTCGAAGGGGATTATAACAAAATATCAAGTGTGCTATATTTTTGGAAAGGTAATTTTAAATTCTTGACAGTTAATTAAAAATATAGAGGGTGTCCCAAATAAAAAATCAATTTTTCTGTTGATAACTCTTAAATTATTAATTTTAAAAAAATTATACTTAAACCATTAAATTCTACGTAAAAAAGGTGCTTTGGAAATGTTTTCATAGAAATACAAAATTTTCCATAGCAAAAAAGTTACAGCGATTTGTTAAAAATGCACATTTTTGAAAAACACCCCGTAACTCCGAAACGGTAAAAGATATTGATGTGCGGTTTTCACCATCATGTTTTTGATGAAAATTGAGCTCCAGACATCGATATTAGTTTTCGTCTATCTCCTATAGAAAAGGGTGTTTCCATTTAAAAGCGTCGAATTTGACCCACCCTGTACAGTCCAGTCACGTCCAGACAAGTCAAGACTGATAGTAATTCGTTCGGTCGAATTTTTATGCCAGTCATTTGCGATATTTGTACACAAATGAATGTGGAAAGTTTAATTGTTTTGGTTAGAAATGAAGAGGCGATATTTCTTGGCATCATCTAATAAATCGGGAAATAAGTGACTAAAACATCCGAAAACTAGTCTTCTATTATGAATGGGATGTATCCAAAATAAATTTCTCCTTCGCCTTCTTTTTTCTAATCGACGTAAAATTATTACTTTAAGAATCTCATCCATTTTCAAAGCGTTTAGTTGTTAAACTCCTTATTTTTGCTGAAAACACGTTAAAAAAATGGCATCAAGAAACGTCGGACGCGTTTGGTGTGAAAGCAGTGGACTGTAGTGATTTGACTGGACTAGACTGAATCTGACGGGACTAGACTGGATTGTGTTGGTGCGAAATTGCCCTAAAACGGGTATTATAAGGAAACTGCAGGTCGCACAACGCTCAATGGAACGAAATATATGCTGGTAATAACCAAGAGAGACCGTAAAAGACTAGAGGGGATACGACAACAGGACACAGATAATAGACGTCATCCACAGAATCAAATCTCAAGTGGCGATGGGCAGGACACCTGGCAAGAAGGACGGACAACAGATGGACCTCAAAAATTACGGCATGGTACCCACAAGAAATCAAGAGACCTAGAGGAAGACTAAACCTGAGATGGTACCATGATATTAGGAAATTAGCATTGATAATTTGGACCCGCATAGCCAACAATAGACAACAATATGTCCAACTCCAAAGAGATTATCAATAAATGTGAGGTGGCTACATCATAATTGGAAATAGTTGAATACGTTGGGGATGATGCTGCTCTTTTTATTGTCGGAAGTTTGAGCAATTTGTTTGTAGTTTTGATATCTGTTTGATTCTCCGAAAACTCTGAATTGACTTTAGCTATCAGATCGGCTCTGTATTCCGCGGATATTCTTCTGTATTCTGTGGCTTATTTTTTCTCAATATCTTTAAATATTAATTAATACCAGAAAAGTAGTGGCGGGTAGTCCTATTAAGTTTTGCAAATACCGTAAAATAAGTACGTTGATTTGAAATATTTTTCAATTAACTGAAAGAGAAATAATTATTAGTAGTGACGGCTTATTACTGTTTATTGTTGTTATTCAATTAATTGTAAACAATTTGTTATCGTTGAGTAAAGGTGCAATTCATGTTTCTGGTCTTAATTCGGTTAATAGATTGTATTAAATCTTTTAACGCTACCGAAGTAAGCTTTTTCGAAATTATTTATAATTATTTATTGGAGAGGTTGGTAAAAGTAAATTATTTGCTTGGGTAACTGTACATTCACAACTTTTGTTCCTTTTTTGTTAATAAATATAAAAATAAATATAAAACGATCAAGTTTAAAAAGAAATTAACTAAACTTTGTTTTCAACATTATACAGGGTGGCGCACCTCATTCGCCTCGGTTGATTATACGAAAACGGAAAGAATACAAAATATTTTATGGCTATATGTGGGGAGGTAATGTGCACAATTTAAAATTATTTTGAAATGTACAGGGTGTTTCAGAACTAAGATCCATACCAAAGTTATATTTTTTCTTATGGAACACCCGGTATTTTATTTCATTTTTAGATTCCTCGGCCCAAAAAAGGTATTTATTATAAGGGTTAAATATGTTTAAAATCTTTGGTTTTTGAGATATTTAAAGATATTTAAATTTGCATGCTACAATAGAATAGATTATTAACACCCTGTACATTACTTTTCAGAATTAGTTCTTGTGCTGAGTTTAAAGGTAGAGAAATAACCTTTACAGAAAAATGATATTCCTTCCTTAAATGTATACAGGCATATCAAAAATTGCAGGTCTATTTTAAATATTTATTTTACATAAAAACTTCGTTATTTCAAATGCAACACTATGTATTTTTTTAAATAAGTGGAAGCAGACTTAAGTGCTCTTTCAAACTATATTAGGGTTTCCTATATCTATCTGGCTCAGATTTTAAATAAAAAGCGATTTTTCAATAAAATCGTAATCAAGATGGCTAGCGTTGTCATGACAAGTTTCTAGTGACAGTTAGTAGCTATTTTCAAAATCGAAATTAGTTTATGGACTTATTTAAATTTATACCAGTTGACTTTTATTTAATTTACCTACAATAGTTTAATAAATAATATTTATTAAATATGTGTATATTATTCTATCAAGGAAAACGAAGAAGTAGTTCTTTGAATTCTTTTACGATGACTTGTAGATATATGCATTTTCTATAAAATAGCCAATCACGGCCAATTCATTTTATTCACTTCCAACGACAGGTTTCTGCCTAATGGTTAATAGGTTTTTTATAAACCACACTACCAGCTCTGCGAAATAGGACAAGAAGTTTTTCAAAGAAACGCTTATCGGGAAGATTCCTATTTGGATATCTTTGAGCATAAGCCCTTGAGGCCAAGAAGCAATTTTCCTCACAAAATAATATCACTAGTAACATATCTATTCGTTCCGACAACAGATACTGCTTTATTTTTCTTGATAAAATAATGAATATTTACTTATTAAACTATTGTAGGTAAATTTAAGTAAACTGTTATAAATTATAAATAATAATGTCCATAAACTAATGTCGACTGTGAAAATAGTTACTAACTGTCACTAGAAAATCTCCATGGCGACACCAGCCATCTTGATTGCAATTTTATTTAAAAATCGCTTTTTATTCAAAATCTCAGCTAGATAAGTATAGGAAACCCTAATATAGTTTGAAAGAGCATTTGAATCTGATTCGATTTATTTAAAAAAATACAGGGTCTTGCATTTGAAATAAGGAAGTTTTTGTATAAAATATATCCTTAAAATAGATCAGCAACTTTTGATAGCCCTGTATAAATTTAAGTAAGGAATATCATTTTTCTGTAAAGTTTATTTCTCTACCTTTAAACTCAGCACAAGAACTAATTTTGAAAAGTAATGTACAGGGTGTTAATAGTCGATTCTTTTGTACCATGCAAATTTAAATATCTTTAAATATCTCAAAAACTAAAGATTTTAAACATATTTAACCCTTATAATAAATGCCCTTTTTTGAGCCCAAGAATCCAAAAATGAAATAAAATACCGGGTGTTCCATAAGAAAAAATATAACTTTGGTATGGAGCTTAGTTATGAAACACCCTGTATATTTTAAAATAATTTTAAATTGTGCATATTGTCTCCCCACATATACCCTTAAAATATTTTGTTTCTATATCTTTCCGTTTTCGTATAATCAACCGAGGCGAATGAGGTGCGCCACTCTGTATAATCTACAAAAGGCTAAAAGATGGTTACATTAGACACCCAAAATTGCAGTACACAGTCATACTAATTTTCGTCATAACGACTCTGTCCTGAGATTCAAACTCGCAGCCTGACCCCTGACTGAGAAATCTCAGCTGAAGGGCTCTGTATGCTGTCAACAATCTGTCGAATATTATAGGGTGGCAGAAACTATTGGGGAGTGGAACTACTCTTTTCTTTCTATTACTATTATAATTATTGTGATACCGGGGTCCCTTAGGTCACACGTTAGTGGTTAAATAATATTCTCCCTCAGGCTGCTGGTGCTGACGATTAAAGCTCCGCGCGCACTGAATAGGTATCGGCGAGAGCGAGCGGCACGTAATTTTCAGTTTACGTTAAAATAAATGTAAGCCCGCGCACCGCATCAGATCGGTGCGCTCAGTGCGCTCGGTGCGCATCGGTGCGCTCAGTGCGCTCGGTGCGCTCGGTGCGCTCGGTGCGCTCGGTGCGCTCGGTGCGCTCGGTGCGCTTCGAGCTATCGGCGTTACTCGCGCCATCAGGCGAAATCAGAGAATGCATGGGAGGGGGCGAATAGTCTACGCCGAGCGACTGTTTTTAGTGGAACGGTTTTACATTAAACATGTCCGATGAATTATTAATCGAAAGTGTACGAGACCATATCATACTTAATATGCGGTTTCTGATAAAAATTTCTTACAAGCACGTAACCTATATTGTTTACTACACTAATTCAATAACTGAATTAGAAAACCTTCCGATTAAACCCATTTATTTCTCATCTCGTTTTGATTATCTCACATTATTTTGAAAATCGAATTTAAATATCGTCAAAAAACTTATCATATTATTTAATTTTTGTGGTTTGTTTTGACGTTAGTAATAACAGCTGATAAATAGTCATTCTATGTTACTATGTTGATCGCTCCGTAAAAGGTACAAATAGAGAAAATAATATTTATGTTTGAATAAAATATTTGTACATATATCTACCGTATGATAGAAAAAAACGACGTCCAGTTGGATGGGAAATGACGATTGATGACATTTCCTATATAAATTTACATATAAAATGGCACCGACCTTCATTTCATGGTCATCGCTGATGCCGTTCCTTTTCGATAATACGGTACTATAAAAACTATTTATATTTTTTCTTTTTTCAATTTTCTTTGACTTTTTTATTATATTTTAAGTTTTCAAAATCTTGGTTTTAAGTCAGTAGTGAATAAAACGAAACTTGTGTTTACATTTTGTTTAATGATTGACGTTTCGACTAATTTTAGTTCGGTCTTCTTTAGAATCTATAATATACAATACAATTTTATCACTAACAATGTGTTTAATATATAATTTTTTCTTACCACAAACGTAGAAAATTATTTATACGTATATTATAGATTCTGAAGAAGGCCGAATTAAAATTGGTCGAAACGTCAATCATTAAACAAAATGTAAACACAAGTTTCGTTTTATTTACTACTGACTTAAAACAAAGATTTTAAAAACTTAAAATAAAAGCGATATATAAATGTTTGTAATGACACTTATTTAGATTAAAAAACTAGAAATAAAAGTTTTATTTGACTATTTTTCATATCTAGCTTTGTTTTTAAAGAACAAATTAAACCCTTTTGAGTTATACCAAATTTGTTAAAATCGGTTAAGCTAAGAGTCATGTAGTATATTTTATCCCCATCTTCCACTCTATTTCACTAATTTTATGTGGTTTGTTAAGATCTAAATTTATTAATGTGTGTTTGGTTAAGATCTAAATAATATCAATTTCCATCATAAAGCATAAAATATAAAAAGTTGCATAAAAATATAAATAGTAATAATACTTTATAATTTTTTGAAATGCCGAATGAATTTGACTAAATTTGAATAAACTTCTCCTCGTCTATGCTCAAATTTATGCTGGTGACGTACTCTCGACCGCCGATCGTGCGACTCCAGTGCGCGGCTACAATCGACTTTCCGACAGGTCGTGTCGGTCGCGCCGCTCGCACCGCTCGCACCGTTCGCACTGCTCGCTCTCGCCGATACCTATTCAGTGCGCGCGGAGCTTAAGGCATGTTCACACGTTATTGATGTCAATGCTGGTGCCTAAGAAGATTCGGTTTGTTACTCGTATAGGCCACTTCCTTAGATCTTCTTGATTAGGGATAGTAAGATCTTTAAAATTATATATCACAAGATAAGACTTCATCATTTAGAATTTTTAAGTGAAGATGACTTAGGAAAAACATAAAATACAGAGTGTCCCAGAAATAACTGCAAGTATTTTAAGGGGTGGTAGATCTCAATATAAGAAACATATTTTCTCTTTATCGTTTTTCAAATAAGTCCAAAATAACGGATTGTTATTTTACCTTGAAAATTTCCAAAAAAAAAATATTTTTTGCTAAACTTTTGTGAACCACTGGATTTTTTCTGGATTTTCTTTCATGTAAATTTAATCTACTACCTTCCGAATTTTCAAAAAAAAATTTCGCGAAAAAAAGCTCATGGGCGTGTTTCTGGAGTTGAACTCTACTACCAGTTAAAATACTTTCACTTATTTCTGAGACACCCTGTATAACGGACCTTATTTTTAAGCTGCTTATGAAGAATACCTAAATAAAAAAATAATATTAATATTATAATAGGAATTTCATACGAATTTTTAAACGATAATTGTAAGTCATAAAAATAGCAATCTCATGCTATATTATTAGACACATTATTTGTTTGATAATAAAAAGGCGAAATTATACTTTTACAACAGTAATTATAATTAATACGTCTACTATTACGTTAATAATTATTCAGGAAGAAAATACCGCGACATTATTAAAAATAATTAAATAATTTTGAATTATTTCCAAACTGTTTTTTAGAATTTAGAATGAGTGGGAGGGGGGTTAATCACTTCGACCTTACAGATCCATTGTGTCCCCCTTTCTTGAATCATAACTCATCATACAGTCCCAGGGCTTTGACAAAAGCCAGTATCTGGGACGGTTTTATAGAGGGTAGTTCTCCATCTCCAATATCAGTCGTACCAAAATTCATGGCACGAATGGTTGTCGTCTCGGCGCACTCAGTGATGAGGTGTACTGGTGTTTCACCATCTTCCCCACAGAATCTGCATTCGCCGTTTCTTCTTAGTTTCAATCTACTGAGGTGTTCATTGAGGAGACAATGTCCTGTTAAAAACCCCGTGACAATCCGAAGATTGTTCTTACTCAGACCCAGGAAGATCTGTGATTTTTCTTGATCATAAGCCCTCAGAAACTTCTTCGAGTGTCTTAGAACATTGCAAGATTTCCATTCCAGGTTGCGGATGGAATCTTCCAAAGCAGAACGGTTCTGGTCCAGTTAGTGGAGTGTTCGCTCCTTTCCTAGCTAGATTATTTGCTTTTTCATTGCCTTCTATCCCTTGGTGAGCAGGCACCCAGTGTAGGAGGACTTTGTTTTCTTTGCCTAATTTATTCAGCTTCTCTATGCATTCTTTGACCAATTTCGAATTGATTGATACTGAGTTGATCGCCTTTAACGCTGCTTGACTATCAGATAAGATGGCTATTTCTTTTCCAAACTGTGATAAGTGATTGTTTTTAGTATTGCAGCTAAATTATTGGTACATTGTTATTAAAAATAAACAAAGTTATTGTGTTATAATATTTGTAGTTATTTAAACGACTTACTACTTTTGTAATAAAGATTTTTTATTTCACTTAAAAACGCTTTGTTAAAATAGAATTATGATTGTTATTGTTGGTTATTTAATATAAATTTAGATTATACATATAAAGCCTGTAACTAAGGCCTGTAACTAGGTTTATTGATTGTAGGGGAAAAATTAATAAAAATTGTTAAATAACGTAGTAGGTTATTTGGTCAGCTTACGGTAAATTGTATTCTTAATATGAATTTATAAACTGAATTATTGCTCATTGGGTTTTCCATGCGACTCTTTCACTGAAAATATTGTGTCAATAATTTATACAGAGTGGCTTTTAAAATATGCGCATATACTATTAAGTTTTCTGTATACATTTGGTTTTCTGAAAACTTGATTTTTTAACTGAAGATGTTATAAGATTTGATTGAGGGTATTTAATAGTTATTTTTTATACAAGACGATAAAATGGTATTTTATCGTTGACCGAAAAGATTAATGAATTAATTTCTGGAGACCATAATGCAATTTTATCGTCGTGTATAAAGCAATATTTTTTTCCATTTACGTTTTAAAAATATTCAGAAATTATTATTTCAAGAAATTTATTACGAGTAGAAAAAAATATTGTGCTGGGTTGGCGTTGGTCTCTATGTAATTTGACAAGTAAATAAAGCTGTCTCTTTAGTTGTCAGTTTTGAGTCAATATTTTTTAATTCCCTTTCGTGTCGATTGCTGATTCAATTGGAGCCAGAAATGGCTCAAAACGAAATAAGTAAATTACCAACAGATATTCAGGCTGAGGAAGAATATAGAAGATAGAGGATAGAAGAATTCTATATAGACTGGTGGTAGCAAGGCGGCTGCGGCTTCAAGAATAAAGTGCCTGAGAAAGCCCACCATGATGAGGCGAAACGTCGCATAATAAAAAAAAAGTTTCCATTTTCAATTAATAAAAAAAAACCTCATACCCAAGAAAGGAAAAAAATATATATATGGATATTTTCATTTAATTTACTCTTGGGGTTAAAGTACTATTTTATCTACTATTTTTGATAGATATAAGGCAATTTTAACAGTTGCTATTAAGTTATACTAAAATACACTATTTTGCTTAGTGTTCTATACACTCAGGTGCAATAGATTTGACCCAGGTCTATTATTGAGCTGAGCAGTAAAAAACTGTAAACTGTTGTAAGGCTATTTCTTTGGTTCTGTGAAAAATAGCCTTATTGACGCCTAGTGGTAAATCTAGATCTCTCGGGCGCCACCTCTGTGATTTATAGTGGCAGAGGCCCACGTTTGCCAGTACGGGTAGCCTTTAAACAGTGGAGACTCCAGGTATGAAGGGGTGCAGGTAAAGTCAAAATAAATTAATCAGTAATAATTAACAAAAGATATATAGATATTGGGCGCCAGGCATGTACAGAGAAAGAAAACACAGTTGTATAATACTTAAAACTAATGACTATATTTATTCATGACGTTCTTTGCTGATACATGACATTGTAGAGTTCTAGTAAATATATAGTGGTTATATGTCAAAGAAAGTGGTGGTAAGAGTCGTACTAAATATCAATGAAAACAACTACGATAAAATACAGGACATGTAAAGTTTAAGAGAAAATATGAAATGTAGCATTACTTTAATTAATTTGATATATTCCATATGATGCTAAATCGAAGATGTTACAACCTGTAGATTCTAGAATCTATGTTTGATTATCCATCTATTAAAATAGTGCAATAATATCTATAAAAGTAATACCATTACAAGACGTAATGCAATGAAACCTAAGATCTAAATTATATTTTAAAGATTATATCGACATGAATGTTCTTAACATCTAACCACTGAACATAGTCTGTACGATATTACTTAAGATGTACGTTATTGTTTTAGACTGAAAATGTTTTAGATGTTAAATGTAAAACTAGAACTTAAATATACACTTAGCTGTTCTTTTATGTAACCTTGCTTCAAACAGTAGCAGCGTGAGGTGGTCTAGCATCTCTGTACTGTCTGTCGGCGATCCTGTTGGTCAAAACAACAAAAGGGGCCAGATTGAGGACACAATGAATCCTTACAGCCGTAGCTACTGACTAGGCTTAGAAATGGGAGTGAAGCAGCATGGGACTCAAGCTACATCCACGCTGTGGCACTTAGATGTAAGAAAAAATCGTTCTTACTGGGGACACTCGTCCACAGGACATCTGTACATAAGATAATGTCTGTACATAAGACACTACCCGTGCCTTGGAAATAGTCCGTACCTTGGACACAGTCCGTACCTTGGACACAGTCCGTACCTTGGACCCTAAAAATATGAAACTCTTGTTTAAAACCAAACAAGGTCTAATAAACAAAATAAACCTACCTCGAAATACTTCCGAGAGCTCAATAAATAATAAACAACATGTCCTTTCTTCCATGTGACATTCTGGAGGACAAAAGAAAAGGGACGCCAACGTGCAGCAAAACACAAATACAAGTTGGGACATCCGTAACTCTACCCTGTAGCCTCGAAATAGCAGCTGATTCAAATTATACAGCAAGACTTAAATAATCACCATTTCCAAAAAGCTGGATACAACAGAGCGTCCAAATAAAGTGAGGTTAAGCCCGGAGACAGTTGACAGAAGCGATGTTGACAGCGCCTCCTCAGAGCAATAACAGGGTTGTGTCGAACGATAACAGGGTTGGCGACTAGGGAACGTAAAAATTACGCGTCAAATAAACTATCCGGCCTGAACGAGAGGGAATCCGGTGATGATAGACCCCAGACATCATATATTATATATAAAAAAGACATGTAACGAACTAAAAACGTTACAATATGGCGATTATAATTAAATATACCCAGGGCCGGCGGAAGGGAAATATTGAGACCGGGCGAGTACCATAACTGGCACCCCCCCTTTTAGAAGTTATTTTAACTCTCTCTTTCCTTCAATACTATACTTTAACTACAAGTAAGCATATTTATCCTACTTCAACAAAAAAAAATTACTTAAAGATACTTCAAAATTCTTCTCTTCCTTCAATCTTATTCTACGGTTGTTTTTTTTCTACACCGGGTGCATCTGAAAAATGACTCACCCCTATAACTTTTTTATTTTTTTTAGATAAAAAATCGAGATTTGGTATGTTAGTATATGACATAAATTAGGCTTGATTGACGTATTCAACATATTCGCTTAATAAATCGTATTTTAAATTTCCAATCTAGAGTTCCATGATTGTTTTAAAAACACTGATTTATTAATTTAAACAAGGAGCCTTGCAAAAATAGATTTGATCGTCTAAGGTTTTTCGTGTCTTGTCCAGGCCGGTTAAAAGATGCCCAAATCGTATTTTTGATAATATTGTTATGGATTCCGTGGGTCCACTATTTAAACTCACGATAAAATACTTAACAATTTATTTGTTTCACTCTGTACACACAACTTATACTATTTACAACACAACTTATGCAACTACTATTACTCTAACGGTATTTCGCGGTATTTTCAAACTTCAGACTATCTTCAGATTTCAAACTTCAAACTTTAAACTTTAAACTTTAAACTTGTCCAACTGTCAAAGCGCGGGCCTTATATACCCCCTGGCGGTTGTTTCTAGATTTTTCTCAAGAATTCTATAATTTTCTTCACTTTCTGGCGAATGCGCCAGGTTCCTCAAAGCACATTGCGATTTTAGCAGTATGCAGTTATGCAACCAGTAATACACCTTGACAATATCTTAATTTTTTCAAATGGAACAAGGGTGGCTCATTCACACCAACCACACAAATCAAACCACACACCTGGTATTTCGAGTCAAATTGTTACAAATTGTTCGCCGTTATGAACCGCATGTTACAATTTCAAATAAGTCATATGCGAAAATGTCAGAAGTTGATATATGATATGTCATTCTATTCAAAATGTAATTTTCTATCGCATAAAGTAGAAATATACCAAGGGTACTATTTAAAAATCAAGGGTTGTAGTAATTTCCGGTGAAATTGAAAGTGGCCAAAAATAACTGAATATCTCAATTATTAATCCTAATTTATGTCGTATACTAACATACCAAATCTCGTTTTTTCACCTGAAGTTATAGGGGTGAGCCACTTTTGAGACGCACCCGGTATATAGAGCTATAAGAAATATATTTCCAACTTCGGCAGTCTCGTTCTGGTATAAGTGATCTTTGAAAACATTAGTATTTGGTTGCAAGCAGTTGCATTATTTTTCTATAAGAATTTAAAAAAAAATCCTTTCTTTTTCACAATCAATTATTGTGTGTAGAATCAGTATATGATCTGACAGTTTTGTCGGCTCCAAAATGAGGATCAGCTAGTGTTTGAGATGCATTTCTTGTGAGAAATTTTTCTTTTTGTAATTTCTCTAATAAGAAAATTCTACGATTCTGTTACCATTTTCCATGTATTTCTATATGCAATCCGGAACAATCAAAACCACCAAAAGATATATTTTCCCACTACTGTTAATAAATTAATTTAATTAATGAGGCAAACTTATACGCTTTTTTTTGATAATAAGGATATCGTGATCCTCTTCAGCTTTTTGCGAATGAATATTTGCCTGTTGTGGGGTAGTAGAACAAGTGCGATTTTGACCCAGAATTATAGAAAGAAGGGTTATTTAAGTTGATAGTTTTTGAGTTATAAGTAAAATACCACGAACAAATCAAATTTATATTTCTTTATTTTATTTTGTTTAAGATTCTTCCACTATAATGAATTCGCAAATCTCAGTTTCGAATAGAGCACCCAAAAAACATATTCATAGAAAAGAAGAAATCAAAACTAACCCAAAGCTTTCGTGCTAAGGATTTTTTTTGAGCATAATTTCAGTAAACTATAATAGGATACGTCTAGGATATAGTAGTGTTTATAATGTTTACCCCCGGTGTTTTCAGGTAAGGATAGCGTGTTATAATCTGCCAGATATATTTTATTTGACGGATAGCAGAAAAACGCGTATCTTCACCTATAGATAACAGTATCTATTGGATAAATTAAACTTATCTCCCAGATATCCTATCTGGCGCCCAAACTGCCAAATAGTGCTTTATTTGTCGGATAAAAATTTGACGCATGAGCAAAGGCATGAGGAGATATTGATTTTATTTGATATTTGACAAAATTACTTAACATAACCAAGACATTGTTCTTATTGAAGATTTCGTTTATTCCAATAAATTCGATTTTAGATTATTTGGAAAAGACTTACCTATTCTGAATATGTAGGCTATAATCATTTTAGAACGTATGGGGTATAAACACCAATAAACACATTGAAATGGTGCAAAAAACTATTGTTGCTAGTGCCGGACTTTATAAGGACTGTTAAAATAAAAAGAGTCTCTGTTCTGTTAGAGCATCAGAACGAAGAGAATGCATTAAGTTCGGATAATAGTGATAAAACAGTAATTTATAAATTATTTTATTTAAATCCTTTCAATTATAAACCATTACTACATATTATATAAAATGCTAATGTTTATCTGTGTCGTCTCTACTGAAGTAACGACTTGCTCTAGAAAGTTGCTTTTTTTACTAAAAGATAGCTAAATGGCTCTTCTAAAAACTCTCGTCGCCGGATTTTTTGTTTTTCATTTAATTAAAAAAAAAATAAAAAGTGTTTCTTTTTCCTGATCTCGTGGCGGATGCGCCAGCCTTCAACTAGTTTTTAATAAAGCTCTAAAGTAGGTAAAAAATAAATAAAACTTTTTAAATCAAACTATTTATTTCATTTTTAATTCGCATATCTTAATTCATTTATATTATAACAGGAACCTTATAAAACCTGTTATTCAACTCACATTTGCTTTTATTTCTTTTGTGTTACAATTTTAGTTTAATTTCTTGCACTATGTACCTTATACCGTATGATCGAAAAAAAAACGTCGTCCAGTTGGCTGGGAAATGATGATCGATTATATTTCCCATATAAATTTACATATGAAATGACAGCAATCTTTATTTCATAGCCATTGCTGACGCCGTTTTTTTCGATCATACGGTACGTCCCTTCTCCATGCTGTTTTTTAAGTAACTCTCTAGCTAAACCTTAATAAAA
The DNA here is from genome assembly GCF_002938485.1 of Sitophilus oryzae. Taxonomy (NCBI): domain Eukaryota; kingdom Metazoa; phylum Arthropoda; class Insecta; order Coleoptera; family Curculionidae; genus Sitophilus; species Sitophilus oryzae. The sequence continues at coordinate 1,437,399 of NW_022147469.1, forward strand.
CATCTGTATTGTGGTCCTTTGAATTCCAGTTAGTTCAATTTTGTTTAGACAAGATTTTTCCTTTATTTTTTCTTTTTTTTTGAAGTTCCATCACTTGGAGTTCTTAAAAATAAAAGTAATATGACAAAATTGTTTTTATTTAATTTTTTTTATTAAATAATTTGTACATATAATGTGTAAATGTAACAATTATTATAGGTACTATTCATTTATTATTATTAAGACAAAAGTATAAGTGCTATCTATTTTATAAAATAAAAACTCACCTTAATTACTATCATTGATGCTATCCTACCTATTTCTTTACTATGAGAAGCCCTAGAACAACATATATTTGTTTTTACTAACAGTCTTATGCTATTTTTAATTTTCAATATTAATAACTTACCAGATGGTGGTTTTAGGATTGGTTTATAAATCTCTGCTTGCACTTCACCAGTTTCTTCTATATTTTCTATTATCAATTGTACTAAAATGTTAATATAATAAATATAACAGTAATATCATGTAATTAAACTATAAATTACTTACAGATTATTTTTTCTTGTTTTAATTTCTTATAAATCGCATTCCATCAATAGATCTATTGCACCACCACCACTGCTGAAATTGAATTATCTTTCCCTTTTTCCATAAAGGTAAATTTAAATAGCCTATACCATAATAGGACTAGTTGGAGTTGAACACAAAATATATTTTAGTTGAATTTTATTGTTTTTATTTTCATTTAGACGATCTTTTGACAACTGAACAATAACCTCACTTTTTAATCTAACGATTTGAAATTCCGAGTTTCTGTCTCTGTCTGTTGTATCGACTTTTCATATATAAATAATAATTCAATTTCAGATATCTTATATTGGCAACACTTTCTCTACGGCTACGGAGTGTCTACCGGTCCGTAGGCGGCCGTCCTCCAAATTATCTATTGGATTATTTTGTATGAAAATACCCAAATGTTATATCCTACAGATATCAGGCTCTAGATTGTTTATCTTTTAGATGGTTATTTGTTAGATAAAAGTTATTTATTTATAACTGAAGAGACCGCGCCTTAGTCAGATATTTCTTCCCTATGTGGTTAGGTTAGGTTAGGCAATTACCTATCTATATCCACAAAGTTACGCCGAAGAGTTTTGATTGCATTGGTTTCAACTTCTATGCGGAGGGTGTTAATCTTTTGTTGTTATATTATACCAAAAAAAAATTAACCCCCTCCGCAAAGAAGTTATATAAAGACTATTTATAACCACGAAGTTGCACGCATCTGGCAAGTTTAGTATGGACAAATCGCCAAAATATGTCTAATTATTTCCGACATAGGCCGAATTCGGCATCTGTCTCCAACATATATAATTTTAAAAATTAACAAACCACTTAAAGAAAATCGGCACAAAATGCTTAAAGTTTCAGGAGGTATATCTTCCTCTGTCATCAGAAGTCGTTCTTTGTGTTTTTTTAACACAAAGAACAAAGAAAAAATTATAATATCTAAATACAAATGTTCAAGAACACTTTAGTTTTTTAGCAGAAATGTCTATTACTTTAGTATACTATAAACCGTTCATATTCTGTTAACATGAAAATACCGGGTGCGTCTCAAAAGTGGCCCACCCCTATAACTTTTTTATTTCTTTAGATAAAAAAATGAGATTTGGTATGTTAGTATATGACATAGGATTGACAGAATTATTCAATTGTATTCGGTCACTTCCAGTTTCACCGGAAATTACTACAACTTTTGATTTTTAAATTGCACCCGCGATATTTTTTTAACATTTGATAAAAAATGACACTCTGAGTAGAATGACATATCTTATGTCTTTTGACATTTTTGCATATGGTTTATTTGAGATTGTAATATGCGGTTTACAACGACAATTTGACTCGAAATACCAAGTGTGTGGTATCAAATTGTTCTTAAAAAATGCCTTGTCCAAATATGCTAATGAGCCACCTTCATTCCATTTGAAAAAAAAAATAAATATGATTAAAAATACGATTTTGGCATCTTTTAACTGGCCAGGACAAGACACTAAAAACATTAGACGATCAGATCTATTTTTCCAAAGCTCCTTGATTAAAAATTGGTGTTTTTAACGTAGGAACTCTAGATTGAAATACGATTTTTAAGCGAGAATATCAAAAGTTGGGATATGATATGTCATTCTATTCAGAGTGTCATTTTCTATCGAATAAAGTAAAAAAATCCGAGGGTGCCATTTAAAAATCAAAAGTTGTGGTCATTTTCGGTGAAACAGGAAGTGACCGAAAACAATTGAATATGTCACTCAATCCTAATTTATGTAATATAACATACCAAATTTCCTTTTTTTATCTGAAAAAATAAAAAAGTTACAGGGGTGAGCCACTTTTAAAACGCACCCCGTATAAGTACCTTTATTTATTAAACACATTTCTCAGTTTTCTTCAACTTTTTATGCACTAGTAACCAAGAAAACCTATAATAAAAAAACAATAATCTACAATTATTTCTTTTCATTTTCAGATGCGGTACAGAATGCACGTGATTTTGCTGTCGCTATGCCTCATCAAGGTGGCGTGGCCGTTGCCCCAAGGTGCTCCCACCACGGCATGCCAGAGTATGGTACCCTTCCACGGAGGCATACAGCCTCAAGCGGGCATATCACCCTACACCGTGGCACCGCGCCGAGAAGGTAACAAAGTGGTGGTCACTTTGACGTCGGGTTTGGGAGTGCCGTTCCAAGGATTTTTATTACAAGGAAGGACCCCAGATGGGTGAGTGTTTCTAGTCTAGAGTTTTCTACTAGTCTAAAATTAGTTATTAACCCTCAACTGGGTTGGTGAAATTTTGTACCGTTTAGAGCGTTCTGAGGTCCTATAGACCCCAAATGTTTTTTTTCAGTTAAAAATAAATACCGAAGATATTTTATAAAAAGTTTGTTATTTTAACACACTATTCAAACTTGTGAATTAATAATATCATTCATTTTCAATAAATTAATAAGAACGGACACAAAAATAAAGTAAAACGCATTTTTTTGTGAATATTTTGAATAGAAATATAAAGTTGACTAAAAAACCCATAGAAATTAAAACATATTTTTTTTATTTATTGAAAGTAAAAACAGCTGAACTGTGAAGCTAAAGTAATAAACATACAATATTTTCAACAAAACTGCAAACCCTGAATGTATATAAGTTTTTCAAATACAGATCTTGCTAACATATGATCTGCAGGCACACGTACAGGGTGGCCAACTAAGAATGGAGGCCGGCTCTATCTCAGAAACTACTTATCGTATAACTTTGGGGGAAAAAATCTAATAAGTAAATCGACCAAGAGAAATCGCTGGAAAATATTTTCAAGTTCGAAAAATGCCCGCTAGGGGATGTTTCTCTAATATCAAATCAGAAAACAGGATTTTTATCAAAAATATGCAGGTGAACAGGTATTTTAAATATTACTATTGTAATCATCGAGAAATTTGTATTTTTTTTATCTAGAGTATTTTGCTCTATCTCATAAAATAAAGTGGTGGGGGAAGGTTAAACTTGGTTTTAATAAAATAAGGATAACTCTGGTTTGGGTTATGCGATTTAAACAAACTACGGCTCGTTTAAAAGAGCTTTTCTTCCTTAATGATCTCCCGTATAAATTTAGTTTCCACAATTTTTTTCGTAGTAGCTAGAGGGCGCTGTTTGACATCATAACAGATATTGCGCTTTTGCGTAAATAAATTAAATAGGAGGCTATATTTCTCTTTGCACTGTTAAATAGAGCACAAAATTTCCAAAATATCAGCGCAAACCGCAACTTTCTATCTTCTCTCTAACCGGAAACATTAAGAGAACAAATCATGTTAGGCTGTCGCTTAGGATTATATGGTCTAAAAATTATAGCAGTAGGCTAGGAATCAAAAAGAGGTAAATTGGTTACGTCAAAATATCAAAAGGTTTAAGTTCAGTTTTCATGCATCCGAATTTCGGGCATTTTCTTAAAAAAAAATGACGTCATAATTATTTAAACGTGTTTATGTAAGATTATCATCCATCCATATAATTTTCACGAATTTATTGGTTAATTATACGTAAGTAGTTCTCAGATTAAAATGTTCGAAAGTCGGACAAACAATCATTTTATTAAAATTTCTAGAAATTTTGTGCCACCATATTACTTTTAACAGAAAACTATCGAATTTCGTATGATCGAAAACTAGGGGTTTATTTCATGTAACGTCATTTAGTTATTAATCCAAGTTCGTCCTTGATTTCACTTGTTTTCGTGTTTTACCTGTTGTTTGTGTTATTTATTATTATATTATAAAGTTTATGTCGTTTGGGTCACTTTTCATATAGCACCGAACGAAGTTGCGAATCTTAACAATGTGCACTACTGTTCCAAATCTACCCTTGATGCAAGTAGTTTAGCACCAAGACCGTTGGTCGGTAAATGTTTACGCAAGAATTCTAGGATGGCAAATGATTGGACTTTTTTAATTATGTGAATGAAATGAACTATCCATAATTTCTAAGAAATGAATTGCCAATTTTGTTAGGGGATCCATCATGATGAAATTGCAACAAATGCAATTTCATCAGCATGAATGCAGTTGGTGTAGTTGAGGCAGTGGTGCCGATTATTTTGCTATGAATGTATGGGGCTTCTTGGATACCACTTACTATAGTAGATAGCGACGCTGGAGCGGCATATTTCCATGGCCAGCTAGGTCATCGGATTCAATATGCCTGGGTTTTAATTATTGGGTCGAATCAAGAACGAACATTGATAAATAATAATTAAATGGCATTAAAATGAAATTAAAATATGTTTTGATATTTTGACCTAAACAATTTACCTCTTTTTGTTTCCTAGCCTACTACTATAATTTTTAGACCATATAATACCAAGCGGCAGCCTAACATGATTTGTTCTCTTAATATCTCCGGTTAGAGAGAAAATAGAAAGTTGCGGTTTGGCGCTGATATTTTGGAAATTTTGTGCTCTATTTAACTATGCAAAGAGAAATATAGCCTCCTATTTATTTTTGTTATGCAAAAGCGCAATATCTGTTATGATGTCAAACAGCGCCCTCTAGGTACCACAAAAAAAATTGTGGAAACAAAATTTATACTGGAGATCATTAAGGAAGAAAAGCTTTTTTAAACGAGCCCTAGTTTGTTTAAATCGCAAAACCTAAACCAGAGTTATCCTTATTTTAATAAAAGCAAGTTTAACCTTTCCCCACCACTTTATTTTATGAGATAGAGCAAAATACTCTAGATCAAAAAATTTACAAATTTCTCGAAGATTACAATAGTAATATTTAAAATACCTGTTCACCTGCATATTTTTGAGAAAACCTCTGTTTTCTGATTGGCTATTAAAGAAACGCCCACTATGGGTCATTTTTCGAACTTGAAAATAATTTCCAGCGATTTCTCTTGGTCAATTTACTTATTAGAATTTTTTTTCCCAAAGTTATACGATACGTAGTTACTGAGATACAGCCGGCGTCCATTCTTAGTTCGCCACCCGGTACATGGATGGTGCACATTTGTTTCAGGAGATTTTTTTTATCATTGTCTAAATGCTAAAAGTAAACATTTAATGTCAGTTTAAATAGTGCTTAGGGTCCCCTAGACTCCCTTTAATGTCAGTTTAAATAGTGCTTAGGGGCCCCTAGTTTTAAAGCATAAAATTGAATAAAAACTACTAGGTACGTTGATTTATGTCATAAACTACTAGGTACGTTTATTTATGTCATAAAATATATATGTTTCATTTCAATTTGTGGAGTAAACATTTAGTTGAGTCGTCCTGTATACCGTGTGGTGGCATCGGTACGCGAGAAATCCCATGTAAATTTTGAAAAGGTCAAATATTATCTCCCCAGATGATTTTATGCAAGAATTGTATTAGACTTTTTTGACGAGGCGTTAAAGTTGTACTGTCGTCCAGAATTTCGTTTTATTTGGAATAGGCATCTAAAAGGTATTTGCAAAAATCTGCCTTCAAATTACTAAACATGTTAATACGGCCCAGAGAAAGCTACAATTAAAATACCAGCAAAAATATAATTTTGTCATTGTCAAATTCGATGTCACATTTTTTTGTTTACAAGAATTTCTGTGGTTTTAAAAAGGCAGTTAATTTTTTTCTAAATTGGAATGATCATCTAGAAAAGAATTAGATAAACTGAGAATAGTATTCGCGGTGTATGACTTGTTTGCTGTTCATGACTCGATCACTCGCAGGCTTCGCTCATACCACATACATTCAAGGGATAATCGAAATATTTGTAACACAAGGAACTTTATTAATATATACTAATTAATAAAATATTTACATAATTCCCCATTTACAACCAGACAATATCCCAAATGATTGTGAAATTCACGCATCACAATGCAAACCTGGTTTAGGGGAGAATCTTTAGCATTCCACAGAGGTGTTGTTTTCAGTCTATCTAAATTTTTGTTTTTAATATGCCCATAAAGCGGTTTTTGAGTGTGCTCCACAGGAAGAAGTCGTTCGGCGAAAGATCCTGTGGTCTTTTCCTACTGTATCTCCAATAAACGGGAGTCAATGTTTTTCTTTTCTTCAACATGAAGAATATTAAAAAAAAATCCTTTATGGGTATTTCGCTACTGCACTGCAAGAAAACCTACAAAATAAAATAGTTATTTTTTGTAAACACTTCTGCGTTAAACCTAAACGGACACTGCTTGTCAGAAGTTATGTTTACAGTTATACAAATTTGCCTCACATCACACAAATTTGCATAATCATGATTTTAACAGAACATCAATGGTTTCTTGTAGACGTATCTGTTTTAAAAAAGTAAAGTGTTCCCGAATAGTTGAATTTAAATATTTTAAATAGTTTTTTTCTTATTCTGTGTATTTTTTTTGCTTCAGACGACGGAGAGAGATAAACTTTCCGAAACGTTAAGCATTTTTTTCTTTGTTAGGCAAATTTGTATAACTATAAACATAACTTCTGACAAGCAGTGTCCGCTTAGGTTTAACGTAGAAGTGTTTACAAAAAATAACTATTTTATTTTATAAATTTTCTTGCAGTGCAGTGGCGAAATACCCATAAAGGATTTTTTTGGAAAGATGAATCCGCCACGTAGGTATAGACATTTTTTATGAAGAATATTCAAATCATTTTTATTTTCTTCTTGTTCAATTATTTTTGACACTTTTAGTTTCAAAACTTCGGTTTATTCTTTAAACTGTTGACTATATTGGTATAGTCTTTCCGGAGACTGAGCTGTGAACACAACTAACACAGCGGGAATACTATCCCAGCAAAATGCCTTTTAACCATCGTAACTTTTTCAGAAGTTGCAAAATTCATAATTATTTTATACAACATTACTCTGTTTGGCACCTTCAAATTATTGTAAACAAAATGTGACATCGAATTTGACAATGACACAATCACATTTTTGCTGGTATTTAAATTGTTGCTTTCTCTGGGCCGTATTATAAATTTTACTAATTTGATGGTAGATTTTTGCAAATAACTTTTAAATGACTATTCCAAATGAGACGAAATTCTATACAAAAGTACAGCTTTAACGCCTTTTTAAAAAAGTCTAATACAACTTTTACATAAAATCATCTGGGGAGATAATATTTTACCTTTTCACAATTTACATGGGATTTTCTATGTCCCTTGTTCCAACACACCACACGGTATATTATTCTTAATAATGTGTTCCACTGAATTTGGTTTTAAAGCAACACTTGTTTGAAAATCTATGTATAAAAAAGTATAAAGAATTTACTATACGGGTGCGTTTTAAAAGTGGCTCACCCCTATAACTTTCTTATTTTTTCAGTTAAAAGAAAACAAGATTTGGTATGTTAGTATATGACATAAATTAGGATTGATTGACGTATTCAATTGTTTTCGGTCACTTCCTGTTTTACCGGAAATGACTAAAACTTTTGATTTTTAAATGGCACCCTCGGTATTTTTTTACTTTATTCGATAGAAAATAATACTCTGAATAGCTACTACTCTGATTAGCATATCATCTGTCAACATATTCACATATGGTTTATTTGAAATTATAATTTGTGGTTCGTAACGAAAATTTGACTCGAAATACCAAGTGTATGGTATCAAATTAATCGTAAAAAAATGCTTTTTCCAAATATGCTAATGAGCCATCCTCGTTCCATTTGAAAAATTTGAGATATGATTAAAAATACGATTTGGGCATTTTCTAACTGGCTAGGACAAGACACTAAAAATATTAGACAATCAAATCTATTTTTCCAAGGCTTCTTGATTAATTAGTGTTTTTGTTCATGGCACTCTAGATTGAAATTTAAAATACAATTTTTTATTAAGCGAGAATGTCAAAAGTTGACATAAGATATGTCATTCTATTCAGAATGTGATTTTCTATTGTATAAAGTAAAAAAAATATCGAGGGTGTCATTTAAAAATCAAAAGTTGTAGTCATTTTCGGTGAAACAGGAAGTGACCAATTGAATACGTCAAGCAATCTTAATTTATGTCATATAATATACTACAATCTCGTTTTTTTATCTGAAAAAATATTATAGGGATGAGCCAGTTTTGAGACGCACCCGGTATTAACTTAGGAGAGCTTCAATTTCTTACAAAAATTATTTTAATAATGGTTATATTTCAGAAACCACTCGGCATAGATTATAATATATGGTATTTTTAGAATAGAAATTTTATGATTAATCCACTGAGCGAAAAAATATACAGTTTTTGATTTAAAACATGAAATTGTTAAATATTATGTGAAAAACTTTACATTTTCAACATAGGAACTTTATCAATGAAATTGCCCTTAATGTTAATATAATCCAAGAGTTTTGTTAATTAATATCCAACATATTTTTTATTTATTTATTATCAAACTTTTTTGTGCTTCTAGTGCCATCTTGGGGGAATTTGACTCTTCCACAATTAACGAAGGCCATCCACTGGATTGTGCAGAGCCAGCAGATTCCATTACTCACAATTCTCCAAATGATAAGTCCAGTATTAATGTTGTTTGGACTCCACCTAGGGAATACGAAGGACCAGTAATTTTCAAGTAAGTAGATAATTTTGCATATCAAAATTAGAAAATTAATGGCTTTTAATGTATTTGGATATACCACAACTGAACAATTAGAAATCTACATTAACTGTTCCATGTAAAATAATAAACTCACCAACAAATTAATTAAAAATTAAAGATTTTGAAGATACTTACTTACTGCCATTACTCGCTCATAAGTATTTGACACGCATCAGAAGATAGTTACGCAAGGCGTGTTCTTTCGTCAACTTTCCTCTGACTGAAAAGCCCGATACTTGATGTTATCTCTCTTCCGCACTCTGGACATCAAAAATCTCATTTACTTTGTTGCTTCTTTACTTTTTTTTTGTCGTTGTTAACTGACTCTCCATTGCGTTCTATTGTGCGCTTCTTCCTCCCACTGATTCTGCATGCTTATCTTTTTAAGTTTTTGTTTAAAATATTCTTGTACCTTTTGAGTTCTCCACCCGGTTTCCTCTTACCGTCTGCAAGCTCACCGTAAAGAAGAGATTTCGGTAGGAGGTTTTCTTCCATCCGGCATACATGACCAGCCCATCTTAAGCGGGATTTAGTAATCATGACTTCAGCGCTTTTGCAGCTAGCTTTTTCAAGGACCGATACGTTTGAGACATGATGGTATCATTTGATTCTTAACCGTTGTCTAAGATGTCTCTGTTGCAACTTGTTTAATGCGTTCGTGTGCCGGTGCCCATGTTTCGCTTCCATATAACATGTTGGGGATTATTATTGCTCGGTGCACTGCAAGGCTCGTTTTTGTACTCAAGTCATGATAGTAGAAAAACTTGTCTTTTAATTTCCAGAATGCTCTTAAGGCGCTGCTAATCCTGTGCTTAATTTCAGAGTCGATATTGGTCTTTTCTGAAACCAAACTGCCGAGGTAATTGAATTCCGCTATACATTCCAATAGTTCTTCTCCGATTTTTATAGCATTTTTGTGATCTTCCACGGGAGTGCACATGATTTTAGTTTTATCCATGTTCAACTTAAGGCCCAGGTATATGTGTTCAGCCTTTCTTGTAATAGCTGTAACGTTTTTGCAACTAGAGCACAGGTGAGGTATAGGCAATTTATTAGCGAAATTCAAGCGTATTTGGTATAACATTTCTTTCTAAATTATGGAAGAACGTTGTTAGATCTTTACACTTGTTATAAATATTATTGGGAAATTTTGTGTGCGTCATCATCGTTATATTTTTCAGAAAATAAATCAGAATCATGTGTATAATTTGAATTTAATTATAGAAAATAAAATTGTTAAACGCTGGGAATTTACACATTCTATTATTATTAATTAAGATAATAAATACTGTTAAAATAATTATGATTTGTATAAGTAATTTATCTATAATTACAGGGTGTCCCAATATTCCGTGGACATAGAACTACTATGTATGTTTGGAATAAAAATAAGTTAATTGAGCACCATTCACCTCTATACAAAAGTGCTTCGTTTGTCCGTTAGAGGTCATGAAACTTTAGAAAAATAAACACATTTTATAAGATATTTTAAGAACAGTTATTCCTATTTGAATGAAATTTAGGATGCCTATGTTTTGTTAAGCGCATCATTTGCTTTTCACAAAAATCAAGAAAAAGTACAGGAAAACTGAAAACTACACCCACCCCTACATGCATTTTAGTAGAAATATTTTACAACTCAGTAACATGTTGTTTCTAGTATTTACTACAATTTTTATATCTTGTAGAAGGACGTCACATTCCGGTAGTTTTTGAGAAAAAAAAAATTCCGAGGCTCCAAGCTATGTAGGCGCATAAAATTTGGTATGCGTTAATAATCTAGTTGGTGAAAATATGGAATGTTATGTTAGTATCACAAATAATATTTGATAATAAGCTTCATAAATTTTATATTAATTAACGTTCGGGTTTATTTTTGATTGATGGCCCTCTATGGCAGAGCGTTTCATAACCTTTTTCAGTTCGCGGACCCCTAAAAAATCAAGCACAACTTCAAGGACCCCCCTAATTAAAAAAACGCAGAAATTTTAGGACAAATTATTTTAGTACAAAAAAAATTACGTTTTTATAAAAATTAAAAATACTGTATTAATGTGAAGGTTGGTGCTGATTTCTTGCAACCAAATTAGTAATATGCGGGTTGATGTTTTTACTGAGTTGTAATATCAAATCAGATTCTAATTGTAATCTGTCTCTGTTTTGATGTTGTTTTTGATGTATACAAGAGTAGAGAATGCCTTTTCATAAAGGTATGTGGATAAGAAAAGCAGTAAATCTTTCAGTGTTTCTTCTGATATTTCTTTATAAACTTTTTTAAATTCATCCAAAAATTTGATAAAGAATTTGCTGATATTTAGTTATTAATTCAAATGTCCATAGATAAGACGGCGGACCTCTAGGGGGATACATATTAGCGGACCCCCAGGGGTCCGCGGACAGGTTAAGAAACGCTGCTCAAAGGGACAAACGAAGCACTTTTGTATAGAAGTAAATTGTGTACAATTAACTTATTTCGATTTAAAAAATATGTAGTTGTTCTATAACCACGGAATATTGGAACTCCATGTATATTTTGTAGGTCTGTTTGGAAAAAAAATCTGAAATTTTTTTTCTCAAAAATATGCTTAGAGAGGCGTTTTTTTAAGAGGTAAAAAATGTAGTAAATATTAGAAGGACCATATTACGAAAAAAAAAATCAGTCGTCCTTTATGTTGGCAAATATTTATACTAAAATTTATGTAGGTGTTGGGGTACTTTTTACCCTTCCCGTACTTTTTTTATTTTTGTGAAAGTCAAATGTTAAAGCACTTAGCAAAACACAGGCATCCCAAATTTCATTCAAATCGGAATAAAGGTTCTTAAAGTATCTTAAAAAATGTGTTAATTTTTTTAAAGTTTGATTCCCTCTAACACAAACGAAGCATTTTTGTATAGAGGTAAACTGTGTCCAATGATCTTATTTTCATTCTAAAAATACGTAGTAGTTCTATGTCCACGGAATATTGGGCACCCTGTATATATTTTTTTTCTATAAGTAGGTATTTGTATATAGTTCAAAAAACATGAGTACCTGAACTATAATACAGCAATACTCGATATGATACGATAAAAAAGATTTTCTACGAATATAGCTTATTTCTCTGACGGCTACCACAAATCATATATTCGCTGGTAATAGTTTCTTCTTCCGTTTTTTTCCTTACGCTTAAATTTGTGTGTTATAACATTAAAATAAAAACTCATTTACACAACATAGCACCGAAATATTTTGTTCAAAATTATGGAAGCACATTTAATATGACTTGGTGACAGATTAACACAGATTTATCAGTAAGACGGAGAAACTAAATAAAACAAGGATGTATTTGGTCCCTTTAATATCCTGTTTAAGTTTGATTCTCATTATACCTTCCATAACAGCTCCCTTCCGTTTCCCTTCCGTTTACATAAAATATTATATCATATAAATGAATAGAACAATGCACACTATCCGTTTCGTTTCCCTTCCGTTCCATATCCTTTCCTTCCATACATTTTTTTGACGGACGGACTGAAGCGTATCGGAAACAGCGTTGTCAAGTTGTTACATTTGTACCAGCTCTGTTAAAATTTTGCTGATATTTATTTATGCTTTCACCTTTTAATTAAATCTATTACCTTTTTCAAAAGATAAAAATATTTAAAATAAAACTTTCGTAATGATATAAATTGTACAATACAAAGTATGGAACTGATATGGAACGGAAGCGTACGTATATCGTCAATACAACAAAAAATACGGAACGGATATGGAATGGAAACGGAAGGTATAGTGAGAATCAACCTTTAAAGGAACCGAATACAATGCGCATGCATATGATGAATCGCTTCAAAAAAGCTGAGCCACAGATTAAGTATTATTTCAATTGGGAACACATTTTTTACAAAAGGCCAACAATGCATGCGAGAAAAAAAGTAAAGTATATTAAAAGTCCGAGGTCGTGGCGGCGTTTATCAGCAAGATGAAATAAGTGCCACATCTGTAAGTTAATCTGTGACTTGGTAGTATTATGTAAAAATCACTTTTACCTATTGAATGTCACTTTTTATAACAAAAATTAAGGAAATTTATTTTTTTGTGTATCGTTTTCTATTTGTTGCATACTGGACAACTCTTTTAATTTCCTTATTAATTTATCAAGAAAAACTTGTTTATTATGTAGATATTACTCAATATGTTATTTAACATTCTATTCTACACATGTGCGCGCTCGCTTCTCTCGAATAACTCCGATGCGAATTTTAATTCTGTGAAAGGTAAATCTTACCGCCTGGTTAAATTCAAGGTTACTTTTACGCTACATTCCTAAACTCGAATAGTTAAGAAATCCAGTGACGTCGAATTCTTAATGGGTCTTTTATTGTAGACGAATTACTTGTGTTGTAATATGGATTTTTGTTGACATCCTTTTCAACTTGCAGTTTTAATTCTATTTTCGTGTTCTTTTATTTAAGCACAAATAGTGATGTAGTTGCAAAATATCCTTCTTTGACCTGTCATGAAGTGTCAACCTGTTTTAGTTGGTTAGATAAATTGTATGTCTTTTGATTTTTTTGTCAGATTTTGAAACTAAGGTACAAAATAGAAAATATCTCTCTATGGAACCGTATGGAACGGTATACCGGGTGCGTCCCAAAAGTGGCTCACCCCTATAACTTTTTTATTTTCTCAGATAAAAAATCGAGATTTCGTATGTTAGTATATGACTGCGCTCTAGCTGCAGGACCGTTACAGCAATTACAAGAAACGTTGAACACATATACGTGGGCATACGAGGTTTTGGGCTTTAAGCTGAACATCGATAAAACTAAAATCATGTGCACTCCCCCGGAAGATCACAACAATGCTATAAAAATCGGAGAAGAACTATTGGAATATGTAGCGGAATTCAATTATCTCGGCAGTTTGTTTTGGCCAGGGAAAAGGCCAGGGAAAAGGCCAAGGAAGGCCAGGGAAAAGGCCAATTTAGGAAAAGGCCAATATCGACTCTGAAATTCAGCACGTGATTAGCAGCGCTTCAAGAGCATTCTGGAAATTAAAAGACAGGGTTTTCTACAATCATGACTTAAGCACAAAAACGAAACTTGCAGTGTACCGAGCAATAATAATCCCCACCATGTTATATGGAAGCGAAACCTGGGTGCCGTACCGTCGACACATGAACGCATTAAACAAGTTGCAATAGAGACACTTGAGACAACTCTTAAGAATCAAATGGTTCCATCATGTCTCCAACGTATCGGTCCTTGAAAAAGCTAACTGCGAGAGTATTGAAGTCATGGTTACAAAATCCCGCTTAAGATGGACTGGTCGCGTTTGTAGAATGCAAGAAAAACCGCATACCAAAATCTCTGCTTGTCTAATACGATGAGCTTGTAAACGGTTAAGAGTAGGCCGGATTGACAACTCAAAAGGTTCAAGGATATTTTCCACGAAAACTTAAAAAAGAATTTTAAACTCAGTTAACAGCGACAACCAAGAAGTAAAGAGGCAACAAAGCAATGAGATTTTTGAATGTCCGGAGTGCGGTAGACAACATCACGTATCGGGCTTTTCAGTCACGGAAAAGCTCATGAAAGAAAAAACTTTGCGTGACTCTCTTCTGATGCGTGTCAAATACTCGTCAGCGAGCAATGGCAGTATGTATGGCATATGACATAAATTAAGATTGATGTATTCAGTTGTTTTTGACGTATTCAGTTGTTTTTGGTCACTTTCTGTTTTACTGGAAATGACTACAACATTTGATTTTTAAATGACACCCTCCGTATTTTGTTACTTTATTCAATAGAAAATGACACTCTGAATAGAATGACATATCATATGTCAACTTTTGACATTTTCGGATATGGTTTATTTGATATTGCAATATGCGATTCATAACGGAATTTGACTCGAAATACCAAGTGTGTGATATCAAATTAAAGTAAAATGTAAAGATTTCAGTTAACTTCTCCTTTTTGCTGCCAGGGCTAACTGGACGGGGCCTACTTTGTTTACGTGGAATCCGAACCGCGGTCCTCCGAACGGCGTCATATCATGGTCAATGGCCTACCGACTTGACAAGTGTCTAAATCAACTCTTACTCACGAGATATCCGATCTCATCCGGCCTCGAACCGGCGTTAATGAGCAGTGTGTGTCAATAGATTTTACACTTTTGCCTTTATTGGACAACGGCACGATACAGATTTTCGAACCGGTCATCCGTCCATCCACTAGTATCGCCTTACGTCGCTTAACTTCGGTGTTTTAATGGGAACCGGTGTTTCGACGTAGCTGGGCCGTTGCCCTGATATCAAATTATTCGTAATTTTTTTTTTCCTAATATGCTAGTGAGCCACCCTCGTTCCATTTGAGAAAATTTAGATATTATTAAAAAAACGATTTGGGCATGTTTTAACCGGCCAGGACAAGTCACTAAAAACATTAGACGATCCAATCTATTTTTCCAAGGCTCCTTGATTAAAAATTAGTGTTTTTAACACAGCCATGGCACTCTAGATTGAAATTTAAAATACAATTTTGTTTTAAGCAAAAATGTCAAAAGTTGACATATGATGTCATTCTATTCGAAGTGTCATTTTCTATCGAATAAAGTAACAAAATACCGAAGGTCTCATTTAAAAATCAAAAGTTGTAGTCATTTCCGGTAAAACAGGAAGTGATTGAAAACAATTATTGAATACGTCAATCAATCCTTAATTTATGTCATATACTAACATACCAAAGGGGGTGAGCCACTTTTGAGACGCACCCCGTATTTGTATGAAACAGAGCTGCAAACTGACACAAAAATTAGTATTTTTTTTATTTAAATCATTTTAATGACTTAAGTCATTAGATTTTAAGTAATTTTTCGAAAGCTGACTTAAGACTTTAATGAAGTAAAAGAAATAGAAAATGAACCGAAGAAAGAATCTGTAAAGAAAAGAAAATATAAAAAAATATCAAATAGTTAAGCTACCTATAACTATACGTATAACATAGAGAGTTATAAATAGATGTCACAGTTGTTTTAATAAATGTGACTTGCATTTTACATCGCCATTATTGATGCGTAACACTTCTTATTACTAATATAAAATGCTGCAATCAAGTGTGGTCATTTGCTTCACGGTATCAAGGTTGAATCTATAATAACTTGCATTTTTCCGCCTATTTTAATAAACTATGTTGTTTTTGCTTGATTTACTTTATTGGCATTTTTTGTAGTGTGCCATTTAATTGGTTGTTGAAAATAGTTATGGACAAAAAAGTTTTTCAAATACAATTTCAAAGTTAAAAACTTATTGGGTTCATAATTTAAACCTTAGTCTTATAATAGTCTCTTATAAGTATACTTCTTGGCGTTACAACCAGTAAATTATATTAATATTTACTATACTATCCACTAGTGTGGTAATGAAGAGAACGTTTAAATTCGTGATGATGGGACGTTCCTATACCGTGCTGGCAACTCTAACTTTTGGGTCGGTATTTACATGTGTGGAAGTAAATCCCATAGGGATCTTATTAAGTCGGAGTGAGAGTAATGCGACGGTGTGCTGTTGCGGCGTTGTCACATTTTTCCGGCACGCCTTTCTTTATCAAGTAAAGTAAAATCACGATCGCAAACCGCTTATTTTTAAAAGACTTTTTTTTTCGAAAAGATAACTAAATAAAATCATTAGATATGTTTCTGAGCATCTGAAATGGAATTATAAGATGTCTCTTAGCAATGTGCACAGTTTCTCGGTTTATTTTATACGTTTGGCAAAGTTTTTACTTTTCTCTCTTTGTTCAGTACATTATAAACGTATTGTAGGTACTCTTCTTACATACGGAAATATCGACTCAAAACTAACTTTTGAAATTTGGGCTGTTTGATATAATGAAAACTATAGAATTTGACCATCCATGTGAGAAATTTCCTCTTATTTACATCATTAAATTATTTTTTAGATTGAAAATATTTTATGCATTAAAGTTTACAAAAAATAAAGATTTATATAGTCGAAAAAAGTCCGATAGAACCAATAGAAATGTAACTATTTTGTCACATCTTTAATTAAATTTTGTTAAATAAATTAATTTTTTATACTATAAATATCTTTTTTTTCCTAATCTCCTACGAGTTGATATAATATGACGAGCAATCTATTAAATTACTGTGAGATTATACAGAAAAGTCCACAGACTTTGAGACATAGGAAAATCAAGTCCATTTAGCGTGTGTCCAAATTTTGACAAGTTTTCAAAAATGACAGTTTTGTTTAGACTGACGTTTAATTTCACCTGACTTCTCGGTGAATGATTTCTTTTTATGAGGGTACATAAAATCTAAAATTTACGGCCATGAAGAAATTCAAAACTTGGAGCAGTTAAGGCAGAAAATATTTAATGCCTTTGACACTGTCACCCCTGATATGTTATCCAATGCGAGGAGGGATTTATGATCGTTTGGGTTATTGTTTAATGCAAGAGGGAGGCACTTTTGAACAATTTTTGTACTTTTTAAATTTCATTATCCTGTTTTTTACCGTTTACCCATTACCTACCTTGACGAACATGGAAAACGAAGGTCCTTTTCAGGACCACAAATATTTTGATTGAGAAAATTGGTAACTTTTTTTGGATTAAAAAACAAAAGTTGTTAATATAATACCAATTTAAAAGTGTTTTAGTAGTTTTAATACACACTATGATATAAAATTTATTATTATTATAATGTACATTATTAATACTATTGTTCATTCGAAATGGCATTAAGGCCCAATTGCAACAATGATTTAAATTTTTCTTAAAGATAAGTAGAGCCAAGTAGAGCTTAGAATGAGCTGTATTTATATTTACTTTAATATTCACCTTAAATGAGGGAATTTGACTGATACAATTTTTGAATTTGAATTGTTTTTAATGATACTAACAATTTTAGTTCAATTTTTAATAAAATTTATTTAATATTAATAGAAATCCAAGAGATTCGAAACCTCTTTTAGCGATTTATAACATTCTCAAATGAATTACAGGTGCCCTTATTAAATCACACAGCTTTTTTCATAGTCGCTGCAGTTGCTATAGCTATAAAAAACTAATTTTTTAAGGTGTGAAAATTGCGACACACGCTAAATGGACTTGATTTTTCGTATGTCTCGAAGTCTGTGGACCTTTTTGTATGCCTCGATAACATATTGGTGCAGATTATTTTCACCCAAACAAATAATAACCCAAACTATACATTGATGCGGATTGTCTATGAACTCTTTCTGAAGGTCACAGAAACCTGAACGCGTAATTCGGTGTTCTTTCGCATCTGTTATAGGTAATTTGTGCCATAGTATAATAGCAGGTATGAGCACAAATGAGCATGTATAAGCACAAAGAAAACGTTCCCTACAAACATTTTTAATTCTTTTAAGGTAATTCTTTATTTTTGAATCTAAATAGCACAAACTTTACGTAATAGTTAATTCATTTTTTAATTATCTTTTGCTTCTTGTTTCAGCGCTACCATAGCACAAGCCTACGATACTTTTTGGGTCGGAATCGAGTCCAACCTTGTGCCTATTACCAAAAGAGGTGCAAATGATCCTACCTTCAATTTTCCTACCGAACCCAGTTCCAGAACACCTCCGAATTTTGTGCCATACCAACCGAAACAGAGTTCGACTGAATTCGATCCATTTTATGATGGATGTGCTGTGAACAAATTGTGTTTTGGGGCTCCAGCTGATTGCGTTAGTTCGAAGAGCTGTAAGGCAGTAAGTATAGTGGAGTTTTTTTGCTGTGATATTTATTCCAATTTTTGAGAGACAGCATTGATGTAGCAAATTTAATAAATAATAAAATTGATTTAAGTATACTGGGTCGCTTTTATGTATGGAAACGGTCGATTATTAGGTAAAATATAGGAGGTACCGCAAAAAGTTAAATACAAAAGTTATACGATTTTTAAATATCTATTTGCGAGTAATAAATATAAGTATACAGGGTCGTTTGTAAAGTCGTGGCACATCAAAGTTTCATTTTTTTAAATAGAACCCCCATGTATTATTACATATTTCAATTCTTCCTTCAATTCTAAGCAAAAATCGAAATACACACAATGTACTTCAAACTAACCATTTCCGAGTTATCGACTTTTGAAAATATCCTTAAACAATTCGATTTAATTAATTTCGATGTGTTTGGTTTGATTTAATGATGCCATTCTGCCGAAACTGTGATACTGTTGTAATGGGTTTTTAAATTCCTATTAGCTACTAGTAAATTTAAGTATACAGGGTCTGTCATAAAGTTGTGTCACATCAAACTTTATTTTTTTTTAAATGAAACCTCCTGTATATTATTGCATATTTCAATTCTTTCTTCAATTTTAAGCAATAATCGTAATACACAATGTACATACACTGAAGAATTGAAATGTTAAACGAAACTTTTGTAATTTCCAGACTTGATATACTCTTATTTTATACATCTATAATGTATAAATAATATATATAAAATAACAAATAAATGTATAATGTATATATTCGTTACAATGCTAACTCGAGAATTAATGTCAAATATTATTAAGTATCACAGGTTCGGCAGAATGGCATCGTTAAATGAAACTGAACATATCGAAACTAATTAAATCTAACTATTTAAGTGATATTTTCAAAAGTCAATAACTTGGAAACGGTTGGTTTGAGGTACATTGTGTCTATTTCGATCTTTGCTTAGAATTGAAGGAAGAACCAAAATATGCAATAATATACAGGGGGTTCTATTTAAAAGAATGAAACTTTGATTTGCCACGATTTTAGGACCGACCCTGTATATTTAAATTTATTACCCGCTATAATAAAATAAATTTATAAATCCTATAAATTTTATATTTAACTTTTTGCGGTACCTCCTATATTTTATCTAAAAATCGACCCTTTCCATACATAACTGCGACCCTGTATAGTTGAGTCCACTCAGAGTTAAAGAATGGCAAAATATTGCTCTCTTTAAATTGAAAGTATATAATAATAGTGTTCTTTTTTTAATTGATTTTGATGCTCCCAAAACCAAAGCAGGAACCGGGATATGAGTATTGGTGCTAAAAATTAAATACTCCGAACCAATGGGCACCTACTTCAGCTTCCTTCGGGCAGAAATCTACGCTATCAAAAGATGCATACAACTTATCTGAGATAGGAACTATTAGAAACAAGAAATAGTCATCTTATCCGATTGTCAAGCAGCATTAAAAGCGATCAACTTAGTAACTATCAATTCCATGTGGGTCAAAGAATGCCTAAGGAAGCTGAATTAAATTAGGCAAAAAAATAAAGTCCTCCTACTGTAGGTGTCAGCCCACTAAAGAATGGTCAAAAGTTTTTGACACTGTAAACAGAGATGCACTTTGGGCTTTTATGCAAAAGTTCGGAGTACCCAACAAATTTCTTATAGTCACATCATAGATTACTGAGCGATCCCTCCTTGACAAATATAGGAGTTAGGCAGGGATGTGTCTTAGCTCCTCTCCTATCCAATATATTCATGGCAGCGCTCTCTATTACAGTGGACAGCAAACTGCAGGAAAGAGGAATATGTGTTAGATACAGGTATGACGGCGATCTGTTCAACATAAAAAGACTTAAGGCAAAAACATGTATAAAATTCATCACAGAACTTCAATACGCTGATGATTGCGCTCTAGTTGCAAAAACGTTATAGCAGTTACAAGAAATGCTGAACACATATATACCTGGGCATACGTGGCTTTGAGCCTTAAGCTGGATATCGATAACTAACTAACGACTAAAATCATGTGCACTCCCCCGAAAAATCCTGTGCTATAAAAATCGGAGAAGAACTACTGGAATATGTAGCGGATTCGATTACTTCGGCAGTTTGGTTTCGGAAAAGGCAAATATCGACTCTGAAATTCAGCACAGTATTAGCAGCGCCTCAAGAGCAATCTGGAAATTAAAAGACAGGGTTTTCTACAATCACGACTTGAGCACAAAAACGAAACTTGCAGTTTACCGAGTAATAATAATCCTCACCATGTTATATGGAAGAGAAACCTGTGTGCCGTACCGCCGGCACATGAACGCATTAAACAAGTTGCAACAGAGACATCTTAGGCAACTGTTAAGAATCAAATGGTACCACCATGTCTCAAATTTATCAGTCCTTGAAAAAGCTAGCTGCGAGAGCGCTGAAGTCATTATTACTAAATCCTAAGATGGGCGGCCTCGTATGCAGGATGCAAAAGAACCGCCTACCGAAGCCTCTTCTTTACGGTAAGCTTGTAGATGGTAAGAGGAAACCGGGTGGACAACTCAAAAGATACAAGGATGTTTTCCATGAAAACTTAAAGGTGATAAGCATTCAGAATTAGTGGGAGGAAGTAACGCACAATAGAACGCAATGGAGAACAATTCTAAACTAAGTTAACAACGACAACCAAAAAGTAAAGAGGCAACAAAGTAATGAGATTTTTGAATGTCCGGAGTGCGGAAGAGAAATAACATCACGTATCGGGCTTTTCAGTCACAGAAAGGTCATGAAAAAAACACCTTGCGTAACCCTCTTCAGATGCGTGTCAAATACTCGGCAGCGAGTAATGGCAGTAAGTAAGTAAGAAGGCAATGAAAAAGCAAACGATCTAGTCAGAAAAGGACGCTAACTGGATCAGAACAGTTCTGCTTTCCTGCTGTTGTTAAAGCTTTGAGACCGTATGATCAGTTATAACTCAAGATGGGGACTTAAGACACAATAGATCTGTAAGGTCGCGGTGATTAACCTACTTCATATACATTCTATATCTAGGCATTTGCGGAGGAGTCTTGACTATACCTTTGCGCTCATGAGATCTTATGTGCTGTCTGACTGTCTCTTCTATGGTCTAGGTCTAGAATAATTAGTTTATATATATTATAAAAATTATATTATTATAAGGTACTTTCTATTGAAAAATTATGGTATTTCATAATTTGACTAGTAACTTTAATGTAGTAGGTACAGTTTTGCTTCCTGTTATTTTCAGGTGGTTGGAGTGATAGTTACTGGTGATAGATATGACTTTGAATTGAAGGCGGACAGTAATGCAGCCTGGGTTGGAGTCGGTTTATCTGACGACGACAAAATGGGCGACGACTCAGTCATCGAATGTGTGAAGAGAGGAAATGGTGTAGCCGCATATATGTCTTACACTACCGCTCCAAATTATGGTGCGCCCAGATTAGCTAATGTAAGTTAGTTTTCTATTTGAATCAGGGACAATATTGTTGTGAAGTTTCTATTTCGAATTAATTCTAAAAATTATTGTTCGTTTTTAATAGCTTCGGTTCCTCAAAATTAATTCTTTAAATTTGTGAATTTGGTGGGTTGTACCCGATTGTTATTTTTTAACGATCACTTAATATTAGACACTTCTTATTTCTTGTTACAGCCACAACTTGGAATTCAACTATTAAACAGCAGTTTGGTAGATGGTACGATATACTGTAAGGTGCGAAGAGATGTTTCCACAAACGTTAATGGAAGGTTTTATGATTTAGTTAGTGGAAAATACAATTTACTAATTGCAGCTGGAAGTAGTGTAAAACGTAAGACACCAGATAATACACTTTAAATACTAATTAAGCCAAAAAATAATTTTAAGCCAAAAAAAAGTTTATAAAAAACTGAGTTTGTGAATTGAAGTTGATAGATTTATATACAGTTTGCTAGAAAATTCGTGAAAATAGGGCTAAAAGTAAAAAAAAATATAATATTTTAAACTTGAAAAATTTTTCTGTTGCGTTTTTTTGCCTCTGAGTGTATAAATGCAAAAATTAAATCTTTATTAACATAATTACATATGTTTTGTGGTTATTGCAATAACTTTAATAAACATCTTCTATTTAACATTCCTACAGAGCAATATCTATTTATTTTTTTTAATTTAGTATTACATAGGTACATAAGGTGTTTTTACCTTTTGTTTTCCAAAAGCTCTTGCTTACTAAATGTTTGTTCAAATATTAGAAATATCTAAATGTTGGATGATTCAAATACTTTTGTGCCTGTTACTTCTGAAAAAATATATCGAAAAAATATTTAAAGCTCTTGAATTAATCTGTAATAACACGTTGTAATTCATTTCTGCATGATTTATTTTCTTTATAATTTTCTATATTTAATTTTAGCTAATTCCGTCTCATTCCACGACATCGTTTATCTAGCTAGTGCTGAGCCTCAAGCGTTAGCTGACGTTTCGGCGTTAGCTGCCAAATCAAAATTGTTGATTCGTTTACACGGATGTTTCATGTTAGCAGCCTGGTTAGGAACAGCTTCAATCGGAATTTTGTTGGCCCGATATTATAGACAGACCTGGGTTGGACACCAAATGTTTGGAAAGGATATGTGGTTTGCAGTAAGTATTATAAAGCAATGTATCATTTTTTTGTTGTAAATGTAAATAATAATTTTAATATAAAACTAATAAGAATAATTTTTAATATATTTTACTTTTATTCTTGTGAAAATAACCGTAAAAAATAAATAAATAAAGAATAAAAACTTTAGCCTAACATATATCTTTATTGCGTTTAGTATGGAGTATCATATTATTTGTGAATAGTTATTAAAATTTGTTATTTATTTTTTTTATAAATTATTATTAAAATGTTTATGTTGTTTTTAGTGGCATAGAACCTTTATGGTACTCACTTGGGCGCTGACAATAGTGGCTTTTGTCCTGATATTTGTCGAGCTCAAAGCATGGTCGGGTGAAAATAAACCTCATGCCATATTAGGAACGGTTACCACAATATTGTGCTTTATACAACCAATTGGAGCCTACTTCAGGCCGCATCCTGGTACACCAAAGAGAGCTATCTTCAATTGGTTACATTGGGGTATTGGCAATGCAGCCCATATCGTTGCAAGTAAGTTGATAATACCGTATAATAAAAAAACGGTGCTAAAGGCGGCTGGAGAATGACAATCGATGATAATTTTTGCGAGGTCAATCTCTAGACCTCATTTACTAAAAATTGACATAAAACTTCACAAAGAAAATTAACACTAATTATAGAAATATTAAAAAAAGATAGAATGTTTCCAAACATACAAGTTTATTTCCAAAAAAACATAGTTTCTCGAATTCCATTTAAAAAAGTCGGTAGGCAGTTCTTTTAATTTCAATGTAAAGGAATTTTTCCAATTTTGGTCCGCGGTTATTTCCCCTATCCGCCACCTGGGGTCGTGTCCGATGGGAGTTTGGAGTTCTCCACACGGATTTTCTCAAAAACGGACTACGGAAACACGGAATATCTCAAAAACTGCGACTTTGACTGATTTTGATGTTATTACAAATTTTGTTGCAAATATTATTCATAATCTTAAATTGAAAACTGCGTTTCGCTAGCTACTGTAATTTTGGAGTGACGATTTTTTAAAATTTTTAACCCCCTCCCATACCCCCTTACCAACCCCCCACCCCCACCAAAAACTAATGGCCAGATTCTCGGGTGCGACAGTATTTTGGTGCCAAATTTGGTTAAAATCTGTTTAGCGGCTTTTGACCTCGCCAAAATTATCATCGATTCTCATTCCTCAGCCATCTTTGACGCCGTTTTTTTTTTGATCGTATGGTATGTTATAGTGAAAGTCTGAAATTCAGTAAGTGTTAACAATTACTAGAAAATGCTAACAATTACTCAATGGACCAGTGAATTTTCTACTTTAAAAAAATATCTACATTTACTAGTAGATAATTATAATTGTTAGCAGTCGCTAGTGAGAGCAACCTTTACTAAAGGTTGTCAGTAAAAATCTTTATATTGTACAACAGGTGGAAATTAACAAACAAAACTTCTAAGAACATTGAATCACCTCCATATTTAAACTGATCCACTCACCTTAAAATTACAGGAAAACATTAACAAAATAAAACAACCAAAATTAAAATATTTGCCTTTATACAGTACGTCTGTCCGTTCTGTGGCTACGGGGTATCCGTGAGAGGGGAAACGATATTCTCTCGATGTTTTTCGTAAAAAATTAGACGACGCATCCCATCAATAAAAATTCGACAAATTTGCAAGTAGCCAATAAAATGACTGCGCGGAGCGATTTGCGGTGACGTACTCGTCAAGTCGACGTATAAAATATATTGCTGTTTATTTAAATATTTTTTGTCCGCATTCCTTTGATAGACACAGATCCAGCAGACGAACTGTACTTAACCTCAAAAATTATATTCGTCGCTTAATAATTAATTAATTATAGTCGCTACCGGGTAATTGACTCAGTTCACTGACTCAATTGATCAGTCGACAGTTCACGAATGATGTTTTCACCCCTTTGGTTTTAATCATTTCTTTCTTGATTCTCTAGTTTTTTAATTTTAATACAAATTTTATTCCTTTGAAATGCCTGGATATAAATATTGCTCCTAATTTCTGAATAGTAAGTTACAGGCAGCTGCTAGAAGATAGTAGACTACTAGTCAAACAGCAGAATAAATTTAATGCTAGAATTCACTAGAAAAAGTGTTTTTTTAAAATTAGTTATCGAACTTTAACTGGCGTAAACTATATTAGGTTAAAAATTAACTATAGAGCTTGATTTTAATATTTTTAAATAGATTGGTATAGTTTTTCTGAAGCCAATTGAAATAGACTGACACCTTAATTTAGCCACTGTCTTTGTTGGTATTGCCATTGTCGGTATCGTCTGGACAAACGAATTTATGCGCGATTCTTACTACTATAAATACTACTACCTATAAACATTCTTTTATAGGTACTGAATATTTCGTATGATCGAAAAAAATCGTTTAGTTGGCTTGGAAATGACGACTATTGAGATTTACCATAATAATTTAGATAATATGAAATAACAGTGATCTTCATTTCTAAGCCAACTCTGACGTCGTTCTTTGTTTATTTGTTTAATCACATAATATTATATTAAATTGTTTAATGATAGAAAATCCTTATTATTAACGCACTGTACCCAAAATCCGTAAATCTACGGATTAACCCGTAGTTTTGGCACCACTGTCTCCGGCAACCCACTCTGTCGACTGAAAGTTGAACTACGGTACAGTATTCTTTATCCGCTATTCTTCAATGAACGGTTATAGTGAGAATCGCGCCTTAAGAAACCCAGTACTTTCAATTGACTTCGGAAATAGTATGAGAGAATAATTTAATATTTGTCTTTACTTTCTTTTTTTTTTAGTTGTAACGCTCTTCTTTGCTGTCAAACTGACCAAAGCAGAACTGCCAGAATTTGTAGACTGGATATTAGTAGCATATGTTGTAATTCATGTTATTAGCCATTTAGTATTATCGGTAAGTCATTTGTTATTTAGCGTTTTAGTTAAAATTTTATCATATAGTTTAAAATAAATATTTTTTTCTTTAGGTAATGAACTGTGTTGCTGAGAGATCTGGAGAAAATCGAATAACATCATTTCCAATGAAAGATTTAGGCGGATCTGGTAGAACGTCAGCATATACTGACAGAAACCCAGATGCTCCGGTAATATTATTACTTTTTAATTATTAAAAAAAATATATCTAATAACGGTTTCTTTTTCAGTTTTCAACGTTCAGAAAATTCATCTTAGCGATTTATATAGTGATAGTTTTAATAATTGTGATAGCTCTTATAGTCATAACAGCTTTGGCTCCAATTGAGGAAGCGTGGTCCAACTTAAAATCGTCCGTGACGAACAGAAACTAATGAGGAATTTAACAAATTAAACTATTTAAAAGTTCAACTATTACCGTCTTAGCAGAAGGCCTAATATCTCTGACGTAAGAATCTGACGTCATCGAACGAAGGCGTTTAGTTTTGAATGACAATGTGCCTGATTTCTAAGTGATTTTTTGTCATTAAATATATTATATCTTATTCAAGAGTAGATGTGCATGAAGTCTAGTTAGTGTTAGCGGGATATAAAGCAATTATAACTTAACAAAAAAACGATTTGTGGCTATTAATCTAGATGATTTTGATGGGACAAATATAGCTGGATTTTTTAAGAAGTTATTATGTTATCCTAAGTTAGAAAATGTTGATGAATTTAATACATTTTTCTTATTAATAAATACTAGGCATGGTTGCTATTTACTGGATTCTTTAAAGTGGTAATAAAAATAATTATTTTTTAATTTTTATTAACTGTGATGAGAAGTACTAAAAATGTATAAAAATTATCTCTATTCTACTTACTATGTACTATAATACAATATAATCGAAAAAAAAACGGCGTCAGCGATGGCTATGAAATGAAAATTGCTGTCATTTTATATGTAAAATTATATGGAAAATTTTATCGATCGTCATTTCCAAGTCAACTGGATGCCGTTATTTTTATCACGGTATTATCCTTAATTCGCCTGATTATAAAACATTATATCAGAGATTAGGTATCCTATAAGTATACAGATAAAAATCTTGTCCCTATTTCTTGATAATTAACAAGTAAATTTTCTTGTGCGCAAAAATAAACTCCCGTTTAAACAGCGTAATAACTGGGCCGGTCACAAGGCCGGGCAGGCGCTGTGCACAATTTTAGAGGCCATAAGTGGGCGTGCTTATGCGCAAATTAATAACGTAACTAGTGCGCGACTCCGAAAATTGGAACCACGAAAAACAATGCTTTTGACGATAAGTTTATAATCTGTATATTTATAATCTTGAATATTTCGTATGTCTATACTAAATATCTATGGCGTATAGATATATTACGGGAACACGGTTTTATTGTTTATTTTTTTAAATATTCTGATTCCGCTTATTGAGATTTCCGTCCATCACCTTCTTTTGATGACGTCACACATAGTAATACCACAGCGTATTCCTAGATATTCACTTATTTTATGTTACGTACCAAGCGGGATTCTGAGCTTTATTGAAGCTCCGTTTATAAAAAGTAAAGACACTGGTGCTCTGATTGCCTGCATGCGTACTAGAAGAGCGAGTGTAAAAATTAGCTGTGTCTAAAGTCGTCTGGCTGTCTAATGAAAACGCTGTGGTAATACCCTAGGCCTTCTCTTTTTCTCGATGTAACGGTTCAATTAACTTTATGTTTTTTAAAGTGATACAAACTAAAACATATTAATGTGCAATACGCTTTGAGATGAACATTTTGAAATTATTTTTTATACAGCATGACTAAAGTTCAGTAATATAAATATTTTTCTATATTTTTAGAATTCATTAACGACTGATAGTCTTATAATTCATTTATTTTTAAGCAAATTATCTTACTAAGATTATCATTTATTTTTGGATTTTTATTCTGTGTCTAACTAGAGTTATACAAATAAAACAGTACATACCTGTTGTCCATTATATATTATACGTATAATATAAAAATGTAAGAGTTTGAATGTAAGTGCGGAACAAAACCAGTTGTTTTAAATGTGAAGTATGAAGTACGTGAATAGTTTTATAACTACTTTATTAATAACATGTTTGTTACAATAATTGTTAGTTGCATAGGTGAACTAAAATTAGGTATAAAATATGAGATGTAGGTACTTGAAGGATTGATTTTTTACAGCCGACAGTATTTGATATGATTTTGATACTTAAGTATATACAAATAATTTATTAATGTGTTTATATCGCAAAAACAGACCTGTATTAAATGTAGTAAAATTTTATGTAAATATATATTATTTTAATATTACTGGATTTGTGTTATAATTTCCACAATTTATTATGCGATAAATAGAATTTGTAATAGCAAGAATCCAGTTCTAGTACATAGTAGGATTGCCATATTTTGTAGCTAAATTCCGGGAGGGCAAAAAAGAGTTCCCAAAATAACATAAATGACGGTAAATAACTAGATATACCGATTTGGTCATTTTAGAAGTGTGGTCTGGTTTTTAACGTGTAAGATAGTGATGCAGGCAGCTTAATGGAAAATTAATTGTATTAAAAAGAGGTAAAAGTTGGGTTGATACATTTCTTCTATGCGGTATTGCCGGATTTTGCATCAAAAGTTCAAACCGCACAAGTAGGCGTTTATGGAAAATGTTACATCTAGGATTGGAACCTTATTTTTCACTATTAGTTACTCATTTTACTGCAGATGTAATAGATTATATTTAGCTTAGATATATTATCTTCATTCCAATAGTACATACAGGGTCCGGCAATAGTGCGTCGGGCATCTGTAGCTCATAGAATAAAAAACTTGAGAATTTTGTTTAAGTGCAAACCTAAAGTATGTATTAGGATGTATTTCAGGAAAATATTTTAACTTCTAAAGGGTGGCTCAAAAAACTGTGAGTGAACCTGGATGATTTTTTTAAAATGGAACACCCTGTATATTATTGCATTTTTGGATTCCCTTCAGATCACTTTACATAATCCTAAGATATGAATAAATATATTTCGATTAGTTTCAGAGATATTAAAAAATAAATCAAAAATATATATTTTTCAGCTTTTCTTAAAAAAATTATTAAAAATACAAGAACTGTTCTGAAATGAAAACTGTATTAGGTATTTACTTTAGATGGTCTGTTCTTACTTTGCCATAAATATGGTAATCGTAAATCATACAGGATGTTCAATATTCTACGCCAAACTTTCTAAAATATAAAATATTTTTACTTTGTTTTTTTAAACGGAACACTCTGTATATTATATTTTTATTAGATGGAGAGTTAAAAAATAAACATTTTTTTTATTTAGAGTATTTCACAATTTTTAACGGTTTTGCAGATACACGCAGTATTATTTCATATGGCGCTTTCAATGGTAAAGTACGAGAGAAAAATCATTGGGTGGCTTTGATAAAAATTTGCTGTAGAAAATGCCATGAAATATAAAACCGCAAATATCTGCGAAACCGTTAAAAATTTTGAAATACTTTAAATACAAAAAATGGTCACTTTTTAATTCTCCGTCTATTGAAAAAATAATATACAGGGTGTTCTATTTAAAAAAACGAAGAAAAAATATTTTATATTTTAGAAAGTTTGGCGTAGAATTTTGAACATTCCGTATGATTTACGATTTTCATATTTATAGCAAAACAAGTACAGACCATCTAAAGTAAATACCTAATATAGTTTTGATTTCAGAACAGTTCTTGTATTTTTAATAATTTTTTTAAGAAGGGTTGAAAAATATATATTTTTGATTTATTTTTTAATATCTCTGAAACTATCGAAATATATTTATTCGTATCTTAGGGTTATGTAAAGTGATCTGAAAGGACTCCAAAAATGCAATAATATACAGGGTGTTCCATTTAAAAAAATCAACCAGGTCCACTAACACTTTTTTGAGCCACCCTATAGAAGTTAAAATATTTTCGTGACATACATCCTGGTACATACTTTAGGTTTGCACTTAAACAAAATTCTCAAGTTTTTTATTCTTGGAGCTATAGATGCCCGACGCACTATTGCCGGACCCTGTATATTATGAAAGTTTTTAAAATAGTTTGTTTTTTTTTCTACACAAATTTTCCTATAAACGTAAAAACCGGCGACACTGTATGCCGCTTTTGATTTTGTCTCTCTATCAACCAGTCATTTATATTATTTCCTGTCTTGCACATTAGAATCCAGACCACACTTCTAAAATGACCAAATCGGTATAAACGAACGAAGCCAAATCAAAAAATGTGATGGAATAATATTAAGCATAAGTATGTATTTTTACTTTGTGAACTTTATAACATTTCACTTTATAATTTGAGCGACGCTTTCCGGGATTGTACAATGACTTTCCGAAATCCGAGACAACTTACCTTCCCGGATATCCCGAACGTCTGGCAATCCTGCCACATAGTCTATCCAGCTAATCTAACATATCTTTTTTTTGTTGTTTGAACACCGCAGTTTATTTTCTAGTGGTCTATGTTCTAATGAATCGATAAAGGCCGGACAGTCAAAAACTTCCGACCAGATGGCGCTATCTGACAAAAATGTTTTTAAATCAATATCAAACTTAATTATTTTCTTTTCGGTTTTTATAATATCGGTGTTTTGTAAACATTTATTTAATTATTAAATTTGATAACAAAATACTTGTATATATAATTCTTTATTTTCTTATTGACTATCCCGTTGACCACCAAACTCTCAATGGCTCTTTCCAGAATTTTGACGGAAATAATTCTGAATGGTAACCTGGATCGTCAATTTAATACGACAATCTAGCTTGATGTAGCCACTTCAATGTTTTTGTGTGAGCAATCATCACACCTAGGTCGTATTTTGGATTTAATAGCGCTAAAAACGACTTCGAAAATGGCCCTTACCAAAACGATTTCGGATGTAATAGCTGTTCTGATCTCTTTTTTAAAGGGATTGAAATCCAAAAATATTACACATTGCGTAATCAGGTATCTTAATTTATAAAAGATGATGACAAGATTCAGGGTATCTTCTGTGTTCGTGTTTACAACCTTTTAAGAGTGTAAACCTCTATAAAACGGTCTTAGATACTGGTTTCAGAGCTCTAACACTATATGATGAGTTGTAACTCAAGAAAGAGGGATACAATAGATCTATAATGGGTGATTACCCTTTTTAGTGGTTTTACAGAAGTTATTTTTTCCATATCCGATTATCGTTTCGTCGCACTCCGTTATGAAGTTTTCTGCTGGTGTTTCCCCATTTTCAGGGAGAGAGAGAGTGGCCTATTAAAAAACCATGATAATCTCCGTTACGTTACGCAGATGACACCGTAGTGATCGGACAGTCTAAAGAACAGCTACAGACTCTGATGAACATCCTAACAGAGCACAGTACCAGAATAGGTTTGGAGGTAAACGCATCTAAGATCAAAACTATGGTGTTTTCTCGGACCTCTCAAGATCACCCTCAATTGGACATTGTTGTTAATAACACCACTTTACATAATGTAAAAAAGTACTGTTACCTGGGTAGGGAAATAAACAGTCAGCTCGACCACTCTATAGAGATTAAAAGGAGAATAGAAATCGCTCGTGCAGGATTCGTTAAGATGCGAAGCGTACTCTGCAACCCGCGTTTGTCCATAGGGGTAAGATTGAGAACATTCAAGTGCTACGTTTGGCCTTTGTTGCTATACGGGTGCGAAACTTGGACCCTAAAACAGGAGGACCTCAGGAAGATGGAGGCATTCGAAATGTGGCTTTATAGGCGAATGCTACGTATAAGCTGGACCACTAGAACCACAAATGTGGAAGTACTGACAACAATGAACACCCGTACCCACTTAGTCAACACAACAAAAATAAGGAAAACCGCTTACCTCACAGCTTCAGCTAATACTTCAAGGTAAAATCGAGGGAAAGCACGGCATAGGAAGGAAGAAGAAATCGTGGCTTCGAAATATACGAGATTGGACAAATATTTCAAACGGGAATACTTTAATACATCGAGTCCAACATAGGGAAGATTTTGCCATAGTGGTCGCCAACATCAACGGAGACGGCACCTAGGAGGAGGAGGATAATATAATAATAATAATAATAGCTCCCGTACATAGCGTTTAACACCTTGTTAGTAGGCAAGGTACAACTTGACATGCTAGAGTCGTTCGGTATACAAGGAAGGTAATGCGGCTAGCACTACGCTTCAACCGCCTATTATTACTGCAGGATTGTGAATCCCAAGTACTCATTTAAGGCTGAGTCGACCTAGGTACCCAAACTATTTTTATTAAAAATAGTAGGCTGATGAAATGCCGGCTGTGCGATTCGAACCCACAACCTTTGAATTGGTAAACGAGAGCTGTACCTCTACGCCACCGGGCACCCGGAGGATTGTTCTTACTTAAATCAAGAACAATCTTTGATTTTTCTTTGAAATTTCTTCGAGTCTTAGACCGTTGGAGAATTTGTATTTCAGATAACTAATGGATGGTGTCTTCCAGGTTCTTAAGTTCCGCTTTAAGTTGGTTTCCACTTGGGAGGAAGAACGGTTCTGGCCCAATTAGCAAAGTGTTCCTTTTCTAGCTAGATCGTTTGCCTTTTCATTACCTTCTATTACATGGTGGGCTCTCACCCCGTGTAGGAGGACTTTAATTTGTTCAGCTTCTCTAGGCATTATTTGATCAACTTCGTATTGGTTTCTGAGTTGATTGCTTTTAAGGCTCTTAAGACTATCGGAAAAGATGGCTCTATCTTGTTTCCGATAGTTCCTATACAAGTTGTACGCATCTTTCAATAGCGTAGATTTCTCCCTGAAAGATGCAGGGGTAAGTGCTTATTGGTTCGGAGTATTTTTTATTTTTCGGACCAAATACTATTATCTCTCTTCCTGTTTTAGTTTTGGAAGCATCTAATTGACGGGTGAATGGTCGGCTGTTGTAGGTATATAAGCCCAGTAGTTTTAGGATTTAGATTAGTTCACACTTGATAACGGTCAGTGATACTTCTAACCGAAGTGTTGTGTAAGTAAAATAAGTAATGACATAATGGAAGTCCAAAATTCTTTTAGTCTTGATAATATAAACTGTCATAAAAGTAACGGAATAATTTTTAGTGATTTATGAATCTTCAACTTTCAAACAGACAATAATGTTGGTTACAAGCCGTTAACCGAAAATCGCGTCTAGATCTTATTTCCTTTAAAAGCGCCCTTAAAAATCGATAAAGCTTTTCAGCTCAGGAGTTAGATGTCGCCGGCGTAACTTCGGCAGGAGTTCACCCCTCGGCACAGCACACTGCCATGCCAGGCGTGCGTGTTACCATTCGTTCGCTTGGTATTGAGCGCGCGGGAGGCAGGAATATTATTTCAACTCCCTAGAGTCGATTGGGTTTCACGGTGTGCGCGTTATAAGAAAATGCTCGTCCGCTAACTTCTCGAATTTCCGTCATTCATTCGGTCTAAAACTCTGTACATTTAATTAGTAAAGTTACCGTTCGCGGCGGGACATTCAACAGTTGACGCGTTCATGAATAATAACTGTTTAATAAGCGACTCGTGTGTGTGTTAAAGTGGTTTACGGGACTCGAGGGGTGGTTATGTGCGTTTATAGAAACGGCGCTCAAATTAGTGGCACACGGGGCCACTGACGGTGTGCGGGCTGAGATGGGAGGCCTGTTCGGGCCCTTGTGGGGCCTCGTATTTTGTTTGATCGCTGTTGGAATCGTTAGATGCGAGGAAGACATTCAAAAAGTGCAGTTTGAGGCGGCTTTTCAAGGTATTATTCTTAAAAACAATTTTATTTCAAGCTAGTATTATTTAATTATTGTATTAATTACAATTAGATAACGTTCTTTTTATGTACATTAATGTTTAAAAACAATATTAAAACGTAACAAATAGCAAGTAACAAGATATTACACTAAAAAGCTCTTTTTAAAGAGAAAATGTGTCTCACAGTTTATGTAATTGTGCTAAAAAAATAATTGTATGTTAAAAAAATGCATAAATTTTTAATAAATGTAAATTTCAATCTCATTTAGTTAACTTGAATATTAATTGCATATCTTGAAAGAAAAAATGAAAAAAAGTGTGTGATAAAATACATATATCTCAGATAAGTGATTGAAGTCAAAAACATAACCGGTCACTATAAAATAAGAAAAAATTCTAATTCCAATTTCAAATCACAAACAATTTCTAAAAGTGACCATATGAAAATATATGGTTTTATTTTCAATTAACAAAACCATATATACTAACTTATTACAACCAACTACCAACTCAAAATCCAATAGGGAATTTATTAAGTGATGTCTTGTGATGAACAGGGTCGGTCATAAAGTCGTGGCACATCAAAGTTTCATTTTTTTTTAAATATAACCCCCTGTATATTATTGCCATATTTCGGTTCTTCCTTCAATTTTAAGCAAAAAGATGAGATATACAATGTACCTCAAACCATCCGTTTCCGAGTTATTGACTTTTACATTGTACATAATCGTAATACACATACTGTACACCTAATGTAATACACATGTAGTCTACTATCTAAAGCGCCATATTATCAAGATATTATGTTTTTAACTAAAAATAAAATAAACTTAAAATATTTTTGAAAACAGACAACTTGACACAAAAACAGTGACAGTTATTGGCCTTTTAATTCATAAGTAAAATGTATTTACTGTTATTTTTTAGATGTCATTTATCAATATTTTTCCTGACTCTTTGGAGAGGCTTTATATGTCTTAGTATACCTCTTTCCAAGAATTATATTCTGATTATTAAATATACTTTAGTATAACATCTTTACAACAAAAGTAATTAACGTTCAAGTAAAATAAATAAGATTGAAATCATATCTACTTATTATTTTTTTATCATAATTACATTAACTATGATATACATTTTCTTTTTACAAATAGCTTTTTATCTTATGAATTTACTATCTATTAATTAATTGGTATTTGTTACATTTTAACAAAGTAGTTACAAATTACACTTAAATATAAATTAATACAATTATATAATAGCTTGAGATGTTAATATTTTTCTCATAATACGACTATTAAACACAATGTTGAAATATCTCTGGAAGATTTATAAGTGGCATTTTTGGAAAAATATTTGACACATAAACATATTTATATATAACTCTAGCTGTCTAGCTCTGCAAGAAGAATACTTTTAACAAAAACCGATATAATTAATTCGAAATAAATTGAAATTTGTGTTCCTGAGAAGTTTCTATTGTGGATTCTGAAGTCAGATTCTTTTTGAAATAAAACACTTATTTTGATTTTTACATATTTTACGTATGTACTTTGATATAAAATTTAAATATCTGTCTGCATTTGTTGGTTTTCTATAAGCATCTAAAATTAGTTTGTTTTAAAACTTTGATACTAAAACACCAATAAAAATTGTCTATTTCAGAAATGTTATGTTGCCATATTGCAAAAATATCATCAACATAAAGCAGCCATCTTATAGCCATATATTATATGTTAATACGTTTTTATTAGAGTATAGACGAGTTAAAGTGTCATGCATTCCTTTTTTTTATTAAAAATTAGAAATAAAAACTGTCTAAATTTATATTTTAACTTAAAATCCAAAATATAATATGATATATTGTGGGTCTTTTATTTTTTTAAAGATACAAATGCAAATTAAGCGATACAGAAGGGATGGCAAGCACATTTCTGTAATAGGTACCTACCAACACTCTCTGTACAATGCCTTATTTATAAAAATAAATAGCACTGAACCATAGTCGACAACTAATTTATCCATATTTTCTTTAAAATGTTGTTACGCGGACGTTGAACGTTAAATATTGTACAGCTATTCATCAATAAAAAAGTGTTTCGTTCAGATTGCTGATTAATATGTCAGGCTGACAATATTAATGGTGTGTCGGTAAGATTTATGGTAAATTTTTGCCGGAAAAGCTATTGTTTTAGTACGTATCAGGTTCATTAAATAAAGCGGTATGTTTTCCATCAAATGGAAGATTTATGATAGGAAAGTGCAGAGAAGAGCAAATTTGACTGGTATATCACAAGTGCATTATTTTCTGAAATGTAATTCACTTTTAAAAAAATATTTTAAAAACTTTTAAAAACTAAAAACAAAAAGCGAGGAAGTAAAAACAATGTTAGACTGTACTATTTTCTTGTCCAACGACAAAACACTTGGCAGTGATAGATGTGTCTGTCATTTTAATTTTCAAGTAGTTTATTTTATTTTACAAAGAATTGAGTTGGTACAATTGGAAAGCATAGCAGAAAATTAATATATTTTTAAAATTTAAGTGACAAGTGATTACTTCAAAATATTGTGAAAAAAACTGTATACAACTAATAAAATTTAATCGAGTTATTTTATTTAAAAAAAAATGTCGTCGTCGTATCCTTTTTCGGTTTAGGTTTAAAAACCTGTTCCGCTTTACCATCTCTGTATTGGTCGTCCAATGCTTCTCGTTTCTAGAAGTTGATGTCGTAGCATTTTTTGTGGAATTCTATCATCTGTCATTATTTCTACGTTCCTTCTATTTTTTATATACTCTAACTTTTTCTTCTAATGGTTGTATGTTTATTTCTTATTGGTGTCATTCCTTATTCAATTTTCTCTACTTATTCCTTTTAATTTTCGTAAGAACGTCATCTCCTTTGATTCACTTCCGTATAATACTATCGGTACCGTTTTGTTGTAGAGAGCGTCACCTACATATTTTTAAATTGGTTTCAAGAGTAATAACATTTCGCCCGTACCTGTATAAAACTACTGAGTACAAAAAATACATTTTTGCCGTTTTTTACGTAATGGTTCTCGAGATATTTGGAGTCGAAATTATCAATGCCTGTCATCATTGACATAAATTTGAGCATAAATTAAAAATGTTGACTAAATAGTTATTAGACTGAAATCATAAATTTGAAATGTTTTAGTGCCAAAAAATCAACAGAAACTGTTTTATCATTATATTTTCGAAGAAAAATTAATGATTAATTTAACAAAATTTTTACCAAGAGACATTTTTTATGTAAAAAATTACGGAAATGTATATTTTTTCATTCAGTAGTTTTATACAGGTACGGACGAAAAGTAATTACTATTCAAAAGAGTTAAAACACATGTAGGTGGCGCCACCTACAAATAGGAGTCATATTGACATCAAAATCAAATTTCTCATATCAAAAAACACCCAAACACCAAAACGAAACAAAAATGAAACTTTGTATCTCCGAAACTACATACATACATACATACAGCCGTTACTCGCTGACGAGTATTCGACACACATAAAGAAAATGGTCACGCAAGGCGTTTTCTTTCATGAGCTTTTCTGTGACTGAAAAGCCCGATACGTGATGTTATCTGCCTACCGCACTCCGGACATTCAAAAATCTCATTGCTTTGTTGCCTCTCTACTTTTTGGTTGCCGCTGTTAACTGAGTTTACAACCCTTCTCTATTGTGAGCTGCTTTTTCCCACTCATTCTGCATGTTAATTCCCTTTAAATTTTCGTGGAAAATGTCCTTGTATCTTTCAGTTGTCCACCCGGCCTCCTCTTACCGTCCACAAGCTCACCGTAAAGCAGAGATTTTGGTATGCGGTTTTCTTGCATTCTGCATACGTGACCAGCCCATCTTAAGCGGGATTTTGTGACCATGACTTCAATACTCTCGCAGTTAGATTTTTCAAGGACCGATACGTTTGAGACATGATGGAACCACCGGACTCTTAAGAGTTGTCTAAGGTGTCTCTGTTGCAACTTGTTCAATGCGTTCATGTGTCGGCGGTAAGGCACCCAGGTTTCGCTCCCATATATCATGGTGGGGATTATAATTGCTCGGTATACTGCAAGTTTTGTTTTTGTACTCAAGTCATGATTGTAGAAAACCCTGTCTTTTAATTTCCAGAATGCTCTTGAGGCGCTACTAATCCTGTGCTGAATTTCAGAGTCAATATTGGCCTTTTCCGAAATCAAACTGCCAAGGTAATTGAATTCCGCCACATATTCGAATAGTTCTTCTCCGATTTTTATAGCATTGTTGTGATCTTCCGGGGGAGTGCACATGATTTTAGTTTTGCCGATGTTCAGCTTAAGGCCCAAAGCCTCGTATGCCCAGGTATATGTGTTCAACATTTCTTGTAATTGTTGTACCGTGTTTGCAACTAGAGCGCAGTTTGCAACTCCGAAACTAAGCATTTTAGGACATACATTTATACGAACTTTTTTACTAATTTTTATCTTCAGAATATTATGCTGCTGAAGTTTCCTACCACCCTGTATATGACACTTTGCATAATTTACTGTATTACGAGACATATTTTATAAAACTGGTAGTTTGTTTTTAATAATCAGTTCTAAGTGTCTATAGTTTTAATAATAAACTACTCCTACCTTAAAGCTAATAATTAATTTACTATAAATTTAAGAAGAGGTAAGTCGATAAATAATTTGTATTTATTCGACTTGTATGGTTTTTCGCAATCACATTTCCGATCTAAAACTAATT
This sequence comes from Sitophilus oryzae, assembly GCF_002938485.1. Taxonomy (NCBI): domain Eukaryota; kingdom Metazoa; phylum Arthropoda; class Insecta; order Coleoptera; family Curculionidae; genus Sitophilus; species Sitophilus oryzae. The sequence continues at coordinate 1,476,384 of NW_022147469.1, forward strand.
ACATCAAGCAAAGAAAATTGATATTAATGGCGGTAATTTTATTCGCCCTTTCCCTACTACTAGATCTGTATCGCCCTTCTAATGCCTTAATGCATTAGAACTTTGTTGGTCCCTGGAGGTGGAAAGCATATTGTGTTCTCGTGTAACTGCTTGGCTTTACGCGATCTACACAAAGTCGATTATCTACTGTTTAAAATCTAACATTTGGCTTTAGGTATTAACGTACTTAATGAGGTTGTGTAAAATTGTTTATACTTTTAAAATAATATTATTTATGCCTAGTTTAAAACCCCAATCCGTCTTGGTAAGTATATTATTTAAATTTATGTACAATTATGGTCTAGCAATAAAATGTTTAAACGCGGATTTTTCTAAGTAAAATAACTCGGTTATTTTGGATTTATTTGAAAAACGGTAAAGAGGGCGGTTTGAAACGGATGATTTTTCTATGATATATCAATACAGGGTGGCCCATCGAAAACGTTCCGCAAGGCATAACGGCGAGGGTGATTTTTTTCAGAAATTTCAAAAACACGTCAATTTTGTTTGTGGGGGGGACACTTTTGCCCCAAAAATGATTGCAAAATCTTCAACCCGCTAAGCGGGGGTGTCATCCCTCAATTTTTTTCAAATGGGAAGGGGGGTCAAGTGGTACCGCAATAAAAGGGCTTTCTATTCTCTATACTTTCCTGTTTCGTTTTTGAAAATCGGTCGAGTCATTGAGAAAATATAAAGGAATGAAATTTGAAAAGTTTATTTAAACATTTATCAGAGTAAATGATAATTATAAATTCCTTCGACCAATTTGCTGTTTTTTCGTATTATTTCTAGATGTTTACGCATTTTTTCACTTGCCACAAGGTTGAACGATCAGGGGTCTGTAACACAAAATCTACAACTGTAACAAGTGTAGAACTTGTTGAAGATTCACTTGTAGCTACAATTCCTGTTAATTTCTGTAACACAAAGTTCTTAAAATGACTTGTAATAACGGCGAATATTTCTAACAAGTGTAGCTAAAGTGCACAAGAGTTGTAGGACAGACGCACTAGATCGGTAAACGTTCGTTTGTGTATTATTGCGTATGGGGATAAAATACTTGTTTAGACAAGTTCGTTCTAAAATTAATTTTGGTTATTTTATTTTATTTTGGTTGGATTACTGCTGTTTTGTAGCGCCGGGGAGAGGTCTTCTACGAGATCCTAGCATTGCGCTCTACTTCGTTGAAATCGCTCCTCAAATTCTTTATCGGAGAGGAATGCAAAGTCAGTTCTCTCTCTGAATCGATATGGCAGACGAGGTTCGTTTTCGTCATCACTTGAACTTGACCACATTGCGCGAGACATTGTGAATAAAGCAACGACTTCTTCTAAACTGATTCTTGTAGAATTTTGTACCCACCTTTTAAGCATAGTTAAAATTTTCCTACAATTGTAATGAAATGCGTAACATAAACTTACAAGTGTTATCTTTGAGTTACAGAACAGAACTACAATTGTAAAATATTTTCCGTAATTATAAGTCCTACACAGGTAAGTACAAGTTGCTGTGTGTTACGAAACTTTACAAGTCTCTATCCAAAAGTGTACAAGTGTAGCAGTTGTAGGTCTTGTGTTACAGGCCCCAGGTGCGGTAGTTGCTAGATAGCTGTTCTGTGACTTGTGCGTTGAAGTTCTTCTCAATATCGTTAAACTTTTTAACAATTATGGTGCATAACAATGGTTTATGGTGCATAACAATGGTTTTTAACAATTACGCTTGCATAAAAAGTGGAAATAATCGAACTTTATTTTAAAAATAATGAATGTATTGGGTTGCGCAGATATTCAATGAATGCCATCCTGACAAACACCTTTATGGCAAAATTGTTCACTAGTTAGTAGCAAAATTTCGCGAAACTGGTTCCGTTATGAATAAAAAGAGGCAGAGGGAAAATCCTGTAGTAAATGAAGCTATGGAGGTATTCGTATTGGGCGAAGTTGCCATGGATAGTACGTTGAGTACAAGAAAATTAGCCAATGAGATCGGCGTGAATCGTACAAGTGTCCAAAGGATATTAAAAAAACACAAGTTCCATCCGTACAAAATTCAGTTGGTACAAGAACTCAATGAAGACGATTTTGATCGTCGCTTGCAAATTTGTGAAACTATGAGTGAATGAGTGGCGAATGGTAATAATTTCCTATTTAATGTGTTTTTCGGATGAGTGTACTTTTTTTTTTTGAACGGTGTAGTTAATCGGCCCAACTGTCGGTACTTTGCTGATGACAACCCCAGGGTTTTTCACGAGGTGCACACACAAAACCCTTAGAAATTGGACGTGTGGGCTGGTATTTTTGGAAATTCTATTGTGTAAATATAGAGAATATAAAGCTCTTTTGATTGCGGCGCCACTTGACCCCCTTCCCATTTGAAAAAAGTTGGGGGATGACAGCCCCGGTTAAAGGGTTGAAGATTTTGCAATCATTTTTGGGGCAAAAGTTGCCCCCCTCACAAACAAAATTGACGTGTTTTTGGATTTTTTGAAAAAAATACCCTGGCCGTTATGCCTTGCGGAATGTTTTCGATGGGCCACCCCGTATATTAAAATAAACACATTTATCGTAAAATCAGACCGATCTGCTAATAACTTCCAAGCCATTAATCCGTCCTCTTTGGCTCGTTCTTCATTTTAAGTAGCTTCACATTTATCTGATTATTTATGAGGCGTAAATATTACATTGTTGGTGAAATATCTATAAAACTTTACAGCCACAAAATTGATGGAGGTTCTACTCTTTGACCTAGTTAAAATATCGAAATGATACATTGTTAAATGTTTCAATAGGGTCAAATATCAGAACAGTAAATAAAAAGATTAATGCTATGCTTGTTAATTTTATTACCATGTGACATATGTAGACTATAAAACTGTATTTTCGGTTGTTTTGTAAATGTAGTCTGTCAAAATTTTTCCTGACCGGAACCTTTATTTTTGTCAAAGATGGCTGGGGAATCATAATAAATGATAATTTTCGCGAGGTCAATCTCTGGACTTTATTTACTAAAACTTGACAGAAAGCTTTTAAAAAAATTGTAAAAGAACACTAATTATATAAGGATTAAAAAAGGATAGGACGTTTCCAGACACGCAAATCTGTTTCCAAAAAAAAGTTTTTTTTTCGAATTTTAAACTACACCATTTAAAAATAATTTTTACTCAACATAAAATTAGATTACACCTTTCTTAAGACCAACGGGCACTAAGCGTCATTAATAGAAAAGTACGGACCATGTATAGCATCGTCGAAATTGTCATTCCCCAACTGTCTTTGACGCTATTTTTTTAAATCATAGGCATTGGCGTAACTACAGAGAGGCCCAAGGGTGCCCGGCCAACTCCAGGTATTGCTGGGCACCCCCCAGAGAAATTTTGAATTTTGACTGAATTATGACTCTTGACTAAATATTAATTTTTATTTGCTTGTGATGTAGTCAAAATTACTTTTTCCAGTTTTGTTTAGTTAATACTATTTTTTTGTTATATTATATTATTTGAAGATGGGTTCGAATAATTTACTACCTACATCCGCATAATTAATTAGTTTTGAAATTGAATTAGTTTTGAAACAATAGTCTTTATTTGACACTATCTCGTTGGACACACTATACACTGATAGAAAAAAGTACTTTATTATTATTCCGTCATGGATTCCAATAGTATTTATTTATCATGAATAAAATTAATTTTATATTAATATTTTAGGCTTCTAAATAGTAAATTGTTAAAAGATGTGCATGCATATGCATATATCTGTACTATTTAATAATCACCCCCTTATTACTTACTGATTTATTTGTTATTAATCCAATATATTTCTAAAAAACAGTTTTGTTTATCTTGTTTAACTATTAAACCCCAATATATTGTTATTTAATATACATAATAATATTATGTATTTATTATTAAAGAATATCTTCTCTAGATCAAACAGACTATTTTTGCATCTAAGCATTATTGATTAATAAATAGCAGTCCTGTCTCACCAATAAATCTACATAAATTTATGAAAGCTCCATTGTATTTATAATAAAACAAAGATACTATATTGTAATCTAGGAATTTTTAATTCTCGGTAATGCCTATAGCAAACCTATAGCGTCGCGTCCTAGTCGTGTCTTTTACGTTTAAGATAGAACGACGATTTTAACTCCATTTAAAAAATAAGCATAGGCGATATTCCCGAATTTTGGTTTCACTGCGGTTTGTGTGGGTATCTATATTGGTGTTCGGTGATGGTTCTTCAGTTCGTCATTCTGACTTGTGCGGATTCATTTTGTATGTGTTTACTGTTGAGAGCGTAAGAGATAGCCATTAAGCCATAAACCTTGTCCTTGGGCGTATAATCAATAACGGACTATGAGTTTCCCGAAGAAGTGTTGCATAATTGGTTTAGATGGTCGGGTGATAAAAGATTTACATGATTTGATGGATACTTCGGCAGCTTCGGCTTCCGAGTTACAAACGACGGCGGCGGCCATGACGTTGACAGGGATCGAGATATTTTTAAAAAGTAATGGTATCTATGATGAGATTAATCCTATTTTGGAAGTTAACTATATAGGGCAATACAGGTTTAATTTATGTATTTTTAGTTTTTTATATTTTTTAAATGTTATATCATTTGTTTTGTATTTATTACCTTATAGGATAATTTAGGTAAAAGTTACTGTTCTTTGTGTTTTTTATACATTCTATTTTAATAAATATTTTGTTAAATAAATTTTACACATTATTTTAATTAAAATTAACTTAGAAAAACCTATAATATAGGCTTATAAGATATAATTATTTTAAACAAAGAGTATTTTGTTGAAAATATAGATGTATTTAATATTAATACAAAGTTTGTTTCTAAGGAACTCGAGTTAGCTATTAATGAATCAAGTACTCGTTTTATAATTAAACAATTCCGTTTTGATCCATGGTATATTAAATATAAATACACGTTGATTATGCCATATTTCAATCAGCCATGGCTTAACAATTAAGCACGTTCATTAATAATAAATAAACCTTTCTATCAGTGTACACGGAAAAAAATAATTTCTATATTCAAGAACAATCATACACTTAAAATTTTACACTTTCTTTAAGGATAGTATTCTTTCCATGAGTACAACAAATATTTGGAACTCTTTTACGTTTACACTTGCTTTTTAAATATAATTATAGTCACTTTAAGTAATTTTGAATCTAAAAAAAAAAGAATAAAATGACTTATATTTAAGAAAAACTTATATTACTATCAAGTGATCCTTTAGCAACGAAGATACTTTAATTAAATGAAGTATAAATGCTTTTAGATAATAATAAGTCGTATTCTTAACTTTTTTAAAACTTTTACTTGAAATCGGTGTATTAAGACTTTAAATAAGTATATTATTCTCGGCGCGAGAATAACACCCCATTTCCAAAAGTTATTATTCTTATATTAAGTGACCATCCCCAACAGCAACAACGCAACAGTGCATTCCTGATTCCTATCTTCATTTCATTGGGTTTCTGTGTCTCTTCTGCGACACGAGACGCGCCGGGTACTTTATATAAAGTTTTTTTGTTATCGTTTGTGCTTGTGATATGTTAAAATGGAGGACCTTTTTCAGGCATGGGAGATGACGGATTTGATCCCAAAATTTCAAGGTAATTTTAGCAATAGTCCTACATTATTTGATGACATTGGTTTGAGGTTAGGGGGACTCCATTTTAATATGCATTATTTCTTATACACTGGTGTTAAACTAGGTATGTACGCTTTTGGAATGATTCAATTATGTTTTAACAATTTTTATTACTGTTTCTCGTTTTTAATTAGCGATGCCTCTGTTCAATATCTACCTATATTGGGAAATTACACATTTTTATTGTATTTTCTTATTACGAAAAGCATATAATTTGGTAGGTGATGTTTGGCTAATCTAATTTAAAAAGTATTAACCATATTCGGGGTTATTCTGGTGATATTTCAAAATTCCATACTTATTGTAAATGAAAATTAAGAAAAGATTTTACCTAAACAAGAGTTTCTAACAAGATCGAACCCGAACCTCCGAAAGCATAGGGAACACGTTACCGAATTTTGTGAGAACTATATAGTTTTTCGATCCTACTAAATTTCGAATTCGTACTAAACTAGTTTATCATAAAATCGGGTTTGCCCGGTAACATACATGAATATAATAGAGTTGGGACATGCTAAAAATTTTAATTTCCATTTCCCCCTAACCTCCAACCAATGTCATCAAATAATGTAGGATTATTGCTAAACTTACCTTGAAATTTTGGGATCAAATCGTCATCTCTCATGCCTGAAGAAGGTCTTCCATTTTCACATATCACAAGCACAAACGATAACAAAAAAACTTATATACTTATAATTTTATAAACTACCTAGTCGGCGCGTCTAGTAACTAACCTAAAAGTAAGAAGAGGCTTTATTTTATAGTAGGTGATATTACACTTGAATAAAGTAATTATTACATGTACACAAAGAATTTCTATACTTAATGCAATAATTTGCTATTTACAAATAAGTATAAGTAGTACTCGAAACAAGATTTTATCTAGAATTGTCTGGAGTGTAGTTATAATCTTAATTTCAATACTAGGTAAATCTTAAATAAAAGATAAATTTTCTTAGCTTCTAAGGATAAGGTTTTCTTGAAAAGAAGTATAACTAGATTTGCGGAATGGGGAAACTAGCATATCGTTGGTTCAAGATTAATCATCTTTAAGCCAGTTTAGCTTTTTTTCCGTGTACTATCGAATCACTCTGTATTTGGCGTCTATTTATCCAAATTCAAGTATATTTTCGTCATATCTTAAAAGATATTTTTAGAGCAATAAAAAAGCAATTTTACTTCTACATGTTTGTGAACGTATCTAAAAGTAAATATATTCTGACATTTTAGGATCCCATTCCTCCTACTATTGCGACATTTTTCAACAATTTAACAGGGGCGCTTTCAGCTAGGCTTGAAGATGTAACTGTGTCAATTTTAGCAACATTTTTTTATTTTCAAAATTTATTGGTAAATTTTACACGAATTTGTTTATAAAAACATAATTAAACATATATTATTAACGATTGTTATATTTAAAAATGCGTAGCATATTTATTTCTCTAGACCCCAACTATGTGCGTTTAAATTCTACTATCGATTTGTTTGAATACTGTTAAACAATTTTAATAAAACTGCCTACGTAATTTAACGGTTTTAATAAACGACACACAGCCTCTAATTTTCCCTGTCGGAACAAAACGCTATCCTAAATTATGTAAGGAACATTCACCCTTACACAAAACTTCCACCCTCCTCATTTCAGCTTTTAATTTTCTAGCACGTCAGTTTCGGAAATTTTCTTGTTTACGTTCACTTATAAGGCAACGTTTAGTGTTAATTTTTGTTTAATAGACAACGATTGTATGACATTTCCGTAAAATTCTTGTTTAATCTGACAAGGATCTTAAATGATATTTCTTACATCAAAATGGCGAGAGATATTTCACGATAAAACTTTGTGCTATGACTTTTTGGAATAATTAATGAAAAATGTAACATAAAAATATAAAATATATATGCAGGGTGAGTCTTACATAAGTGTAAATATTTTCAATGCTGGCAAATCTCGATAAAAGAAACCAAACCAAACCTTGTCTACCAAATTGTATTATACTATTTGTACCTATCTCTTCAAGTTTTCGTAGAAAATTCATTTTCTTATAATTTAGACCTCATTTATCAGTATACCCGTGGAATATTGACATTTCAGATTATTTTTAGGGATGTAACAAATTTTTAAAGAGTACAGATACCAATATTGTCGATATAGTTCGTTTATTTCAATAAAAAATAAAAAAAAAACTGTTTAAATGTTTGTTAAAGACCAATTAATATGATTCCAGTATTCAAACTACATTAATTGACTGTTTGTGTTGATTAATAATAATTGCTCCAAATACTAAAAAACTGAATTTTGTATCTGTATTAGACAATGTGGTAAAAAGTAACACCTTAAAAATTTTATTTAATTTTTTGACGAATGCTTATTTATATCAACAGACATGTTCATTTTTATAACTTATTATTATATTGATTTCTGATACAAATCCAGATTTATTTAGAATAATTTATTAACTAACACAGTTATGTATGTAATTAATTAATATTTGGGCCTAAATAATGGTGGTATAATTAATTAATGGTATATTCTTTTATAAAGATTTAAATAATTTTCTTTTTGTATACAAATGGGCTAGTAATATTATCGTTTTTAGCACCTGTATATTTTGTACATTTGTTACTTTAAAAACAGTCTAAAATGTCAATCTTCCAAGGGTATATTGATAAATGAGGTCTAAATTATAAAAAAAATGTATTTTCTACGAAAATTTGAAGGGATAGGTAAAAAATGGTATAATACAATTTGATAGCCAATCAAATTGTGCATCTGATTCTCATAAAATATACAGGGTATTCCATTTAAATTAAACAAGTTATTGCCGTTTATAGCTAGTAATTGTTTAAAATAATTTTTTAGACACTCTGTATAACGTAGTATTATTTTTATTATTGCAACACAATAATTGATCAATAAATAAACTTCAGTAAATATTTAGCATTAAAAACTTTGATACCCTTGGTGAAATGAAGCCTTAAAATTTTTATTGCAATTTCACAAAATTGAAAATATTTCAAAAACGGTAAGGTTTAAGTGTGATAAACCTTAATCAAATTGACCTTTATTTTAATCGTAGAAACTAAAAATATAATAATATACAGGGTGTTCCATTTAAAAAAATACAACTTTGATATTTTTTATTTATTTAGGACACTCTCTATCTTGTAAAAATATTTTTAAATTGTAGCTCTAATAGTCCTTCAACAAACCCAAAACTTAAAATTTGTAAAAATCTCATCGTTTAGCTACAATACTCCGTGTCGTATGTGGTGAACAACCCTGTATATTAAGTTTTTTAAAGATGATTTTTGGCTGGAATAGTCAGTTGTTCTTGAGATTCAGACTAGGTAGGACAGTGCTCGGTTTGTAAATTCTTAGCAGACGTTGAGTATTAAATTTTGTATATTTTAGCTATTTTCTGTATTCGATGCATGGATTTCGTCAGAAACAGTGAGATAATCATTGCAATGGTTGTCTTTCAATAAATTCGTTCATACTTTTCGAATTTCGGAATGAAAAGAAGCAGTGATTATTAAGTATTTATTTTTTATTTTGAACACTTTAGTTGTACTGAAATACACAATTATTGTATTCAAATACAGTGCGTCGGGTATCTATAGCTCCTAGAATAAAAAAACTTCGGAATTTTTTTCCAGTCCAGGCCTAAAGTACATATACCGGGTGCGTTTCAAAAGTGGCTCACCTCTATAACTTTTTATTTTTTCAGATAAAAAACGAGATTTCGTATGTTAGTATATGACATAAATTGGGATTGATTGAGGCATTCAATTGTTTTTGGTCACTTCCTGTTTCACCGGAAATGACTACAACTTTTGATTTTTAAATGGCACCCCCAGTATATTTTCAATTTATTCGATAGAAAATGATATTCTGAATAGAATGACGTATCATATGTCAACTTTTGACATTCTCGCTTAATAAAAAATCGTATTTTAAATTTTAATATAGAGTGCCATGGCTATGTTATAAACATTAATTCTAAATCAAGAAGCCTTGGAAAAATAGATTTGATCGTCTAATGTTTTTAGTGTCTTGTCCTAGCCGGTTAAAAAATGCCCAAATCGTATTTTTAATCATATTTCAATTTTTTCAAATGGAACGAGGGTGGCTCATTAGCATATTTGAAAAAAGCATTTTTTATGAATAATTTGATAGCACACACTTGGTATTTCAAGTCAAATTTTCGTTACGAACAGCAAGTTATAATTTCAAATAAACCATATGCGAAAATACCAAAAGTTGACACATGATATGTCATTCTATTCAGAGTGTTATTTTCTATCGAATAAAGTAAAAAAATACTGACGGTGCCATTTAAAAATCAAAAGCTGTAGTCATGGCTAAAACAGGAAGTGACCGAAAACAATTGAATACGTCAATCAATCCTAATTTATGTCATCTACTAACATACCAAATCTCGTTTTTTTAACTGAAAAAATAAAAAAGTTATATGGGTGAGCCACTTTTGAGACGCACCCGGTATACTAGGATGTATTTCAAGAAAAAAAAATGAACTTCTACAGGGTGGCTCAAGTATGAGAGTATATTTCAGTAGTTTTAGAGATATTAATGAATAAATAAAAAATATGTATATATTTTCAGTCTTTCTTAAAAAAAATATTCAAAATACAAGAACTGTCCTGAAACTAAAACTATATTGGGCATTTACTTTAGATGGTCTGTATTTACTTTGCTATAAATATCGTATATCATACAGGATGTTCAAAATTTTACTCCAAACTTTCTAAAACATAAAATAATATTTTTAAATGGTTTTTTAAACCTAACCTAACACCCTGTAGGTTATTTTTTATTAGATGGAGAATTAAAAAATGATCATTTTTTGTATTTAGAGTATTTCAAAATTTTTAACAGTTTCGCAGATACTTGCAATATTATTTCATATGGCTCTTTTAACTGTAAAATACGAGAGAAAAATCATGGGGTGGCTTTGATAAAAATTTACTGTGGAAAATGCTATATGAAATATAAAACCGTGAATAACTGCGAAACCGTTAAAAATGTTGAAATAATCTGCAAAAAATGCTCGTTCTTTAATTCTTCATCTATTAAGCAAATCATATACAGTGTGTTCCATTTAAAAAATGAAGAAAAATTATTTTATATTTTAGAAAGTTTGACGTAGAATTTTGAACACCCTGTATGATTTAAGATTTCAATATTTACAGCGAAGTAAGTGCAGACCATCTAAAGTAAATACTTAATATAGTTTTGATTTCAGGACAGTTTTTGTATTTTTAATAATTTTTTTAAACAAGGCTGAAAAGTATATATTTTTTATTTATTTATTAATATCTCTGAAACTACTAAAATATATTTGGTCATATCTTAGGATTATGTAACGTGATCAGAAATGAAGCCAAAAATGCAATAATATACAGGGTGTTCCACTTAAACAAATCATTCCGATCCACTCACACTTTCTTGAGACACCCTGTAGAAATTAAATTATTTGCCTGAAATACACACTAGTACATACTTTAGGTTTACACTTAAACAAAATTCCCTGGTAAGTTTTTTATTCTAGGAGCTACAGATGTCCGACGCACTATTGCCGGACCATGTATAGTATTTTTTCTCATTGAAAAATATGTCGATTTTATAAATAACAAAGTCAAAAGTTTTAAATTTTCAAGAAGACAGAGATAAGCCAACAAGAATAGATGTCAATGAATTGACATAATTTGCTAACATTTTTCAGACAACCATGAATTTTATTTTCGAACGAAAGTACAAATAGAGTGTAGATAAAATTCCCTAAATATTGGATGGGTTCTAATAAACGACTCCAAAAATATTTCTTTCCAAGATAAAATGTTATCGCAAGTTATGAAAGGAACATTCACCCCAACGAACAACTTTCACCCTCCACGTTTTAAGGGCTAATTTTCACCGGGCACGTCAGTTTGTGTATTTTTCTTGTTTATGATCTCCAAGAGAAGTCCGGGTTTGTTGATGGAAAGCTTTGAGAAGAGCAGGCCATGCAATTAGGCTTTAGATGAAAAGGTGTTATGTTTCTAAAGGTCGGAATAGACGGGCTAGTTTGTTCAGAATAGATTTAGGTATTTGCTGTTAATCATTCTGGTTCCCACGTACATTATCGAATGTATTGATGCTTAGTTTTAGTAATAGTGTAATTTAATGAAAAGCAATATTGCACATTGAACAAGAATATTTGAATATGATGTTTGATGAATATTGATGGTTCATACTTTTATTCTCTACAATCTTTAAAAGTATATAAAGAGTCCATTTCAATAGTCCGAAAAAGTAGCAAAATAAGCGTTCGGCATTTAACGTTTTATGTAAAACTGGCTAGGTATTTTTACACAAATAAAGAAGGAAATTAAAGATTGTAGCGTTTTTTATAAACATTACCACTGCGAACGGCAGCTTTTCATCGGAGAGCAGTCGTGGATAAGGTATTTCACTAGAGAGAAAACTAATCAATAAAAATAAACAACAAAATATAGATATTGGGCGCTAGGCATGTATAGAGAAAGAAAACACAGTTGTTTATTACTTAAAACTAGTGACTATATTCATTTATGATGTATCCTGATGGTAAATAGCATTGTATAATTTTAATAATTATTATAGTGGTTATATGTCGAGTAAAAAAAGCTATGTATGTAAATAATATTAAATATGTTCTTAACAATCTAACCACTAAACAGAGTCTGTACGATATTACTTAAGATGTACGTTATTGTTTAAGACTGAAAATATAGAAAATCTAAAGCATAAAAACTAGAACGTAAATCTACACTTAGCTGTTCTTTATGTAATCTTGCTTCAAACAGTAGCAGCGTGAGGTGGTCTCGCATCTCTGCACTTGGCCATCCAATACAACAAAAGGGGCCAGAATGAGGACACCATGAATTGATACAGCCGTAACTACTAACTGGCTTATAGATGGGAACGAAGCAGCATGGCTCAAGCTACATCCACGCTGGAGCACTTTATATGTAAGATAAATCACTCTTACTGGGGACACTCGTCCACGGGACATCCGTCCATAAGATAATGGTACAAGGGAACACTACCCATACCTTGGAACACTACTAGGACCTTGGATAATGCCTGTATCTTGGACACAGTCCGTCCATAAGACAGTACAGGGGAACACTACCCGTACCTTGGATACTACTAGGACCTTGGATAATGCCCGTACCTTGTAAATAGTCCGTACCTTGGACCCTCGAATTACTTCCGAGGGCTCAATAAAAAAACAAAGAAACTGTCCTTTCTTCCATGTAACAGTCTGGAGGACAAAAGAAAATGGACGCGAACGTGCCAGCAAAATACAAATACAAGTTAAGTTGGGACATCCAAAACTCTACCCTGTTGGTTTGAAATAGCAGCTGATTCAAATTATACAGCAAGATTTAAATTATCACAATTTCTAAAAGCCGGGATACAACAGAGCGGCAAAACAAAGTGAGGTTAAGCACGGAGAGAGTTGACAGAAGCGATGTTGACAGCGCCTCCTCAGAGCGATAACAGGGTTGTGTCAAACGATAACAGGGTTGGCGACTAGGGAACGTAAAAATTACGCCAAGCGTGCCAAATAAATTATCAGGCCTGCACGATACGGAATCCGATGACGATACGCCAGACATCATATATATCATATATAAAAAAGACATGTAACGAACTAAAAACGTTACAAGATAAAGGATTATACTGTATCCGTATTGTAGCACATTTTTAGACAACTTTCTTATTTTTAATATTTTGATGGTCAAACATCAACAAAATATTTCTTATGTTTGGACTAAATTTTCTCGAAAATAAAGACATAATCAAAATTCTGATACAATACGGAAATACATTGAGGTTTTGTGATTACAGTGATATATAATTTATATGGTTTTGTAACAAATTTCTCGCTATTTTATGGCAAATGCTGAAGCTTTTGAAACCTTAATCAAGCTTTAATCAAAGCAGGTGTGTTTGGAATTATGGGTTTGGCTTATACTCCAGTCAAAATAGACATTTCAATTAACAATAATTCGCATAGAGCTGAAAATTGGTACAGGTCTTAAATACACTATTATAAATGATATCTGAAAAATCCCCACCCCTCCCACGTCTGCTAAAAAAATTATTTAAAGTCAGAAGTCAAAAATATGTTTTTTTGCTTTTTTCTCCTAAACGGTAAGCGCTATCGCAAAAGTACCTTAAACAAATGTTGTAGACCACTAAATTTTGTACAATAATGGTTCTTATACTTTTTTCTTACGAACCACCATTCCTGAACTCATATTTTTCATAATATGCACACATTTACTACGCACCACCTGTGAGTTAGTGTACTTGACGCGTTTTTTTTAACATGGTTGCCCCTGTAGGCCTAGTCCACGATCTATTGTGGTTCAGTTTTATTACACATTATACTATTAATTTAAAAAAAAACGGTGCTCTTGGTAATGATTATAGTCGAACGGATTATTGTTGATTTTGGGAGAATTTTAATCTGAGTGGTAATCTTCAAATGACACTTCTTCGCTTTCTTCTTTCTCATCTTCTTGCGGAATATCTGGAAATCCATCTATGACAAATGCATCAGTTGTCTCCTCATAAAAATCCTCATAAAAATCCTCATCTGTATTTAAGTCAATATTGGAGCAAGACTGACCTTGGCAATTAGTACATATTGGTGTAGAAAACAATACGACTCTTTTACAACCACAGTTTTCGCTACAACCCTTTTTGCAATTGCAAAAAATTGTGTTAAGTAGTTTTTCTGGAGCAGGTGGAAGTAAAGTTATAATCGGCTCTAAAGCATTATCTATAAATTTCCAACTCCAGTCTTCTGGGTTCAGTTGATTACCTAGCCACAATTGAACTTGATAGTTGAACAATCGAACACGATATAAGTGTTGACAGGCAGAAGCAGATGTTGGAGGAAGACAAGAATGTTGTACCATTTTATTGTTCCGAGTATTTTTAACAAAACTTAAATATCTATACTTGTCTATAGAATCAATGTTTTTTGGAGCACCATATATAGCAAGAAGCAAGCGAATCCACTTGTGATGACTTGTGGAGAAGAATCAATCTTTTTGAATACGTCTGCACAATCAATTAAATCATTACGTGTTTTAATTTATATGGGCGAAACCCGTTACAATATTTTTATTAAATTGAGCCTCCTATGATGTATACCGGCCGAGTATGTGTGCATATTAGTATTTTCGATGTTTGAAATCGCCCTATCTCAGAAAAAGTATAAGAACCATTATTGTAGAAAATTTAATGGTCTACAACATTTGTTTAAGGTACTTTTACGATAACGCTTACCGTTTAGGAGAAAAAAAGCAAAAACATATTTTTAACCTTTGTCATTAAATAATTTTTTTAGCAGACGTGGGAGCGGTGGTGACTTTTCAGATATCATTTATAATAGTGTATTTAAGACCTGTACCAATTTTCAGCTCTATGCGAATTATTGTTATTTAACTCCTTTTTTTGTTTATTTTGATTGGGGTATTAGGACGACAGGATCGGGCTAAGCTTTAGGCAGATATCTGAAATATAATATATATTTCCTTCGGCCACAAACCCGCTTTCCCCGATCCCTGAGAGTGTCCAGAAAGTACATCGTAATAGACTCAACCTGTTAAACCAAACCAAACAAAGCTCATCAATGCTATTCAAATCAGTCATAAGAATGACCACAAAACGGTAGGTGGCCAACATATCTCTATAATGGTGGACAAATTCACCAGGGCAGAGACAGGCGAAATATTTTATAGTAGAACATTTGTCAAAATCACAACCATGATAAGCAAATACAGGAAGTTAGAAATAATAGTCCAAAGGCTTAAGCAGCTAGAATAGATGATGATAGGTATTATCTTGTTTTGTACCACTGTAACAAAATTAAAACGACAGAACTTGTAATTATAAAATTACTTCTTTTGGTGAGTGTAAATATTAAATGTGCTAAATGCTGTTTATATTTTTTTGAAAAAACCGTGCCTCTCTTCGTTAGAGAGTCCTAACAACGTTTTAGCTCACTTCTAACGAGATTGTATGTATTTTACGATAATGACTCGGGACTCCTCGAGTAATATTCCTTCGGGATAAATTAGTCTAGAGACGAGAAGTCGAAAGTATTAATTTTAGGTTGGCATTAGTACCGTATGATAAAAAAACGGCGTCAGCGACGGCTATGAAATGAAGATTGCTGTCATTTTTTATGTAAATTTATATGGGAAATGTCATCGATCGTCATTCCCCAGCCAGCTGGGGAAAATTAAACTGTTTTTGAATAAAAATTAAACGTTTGAAGTAACTTACGGCGTGTCATTTTAACGCCTACACATAAAAGTAAAACATTTTTATGCCTTAGTACAAAAGTACGAATCTACCGCATGATCGGAAAAAACGGCGTCAGCAATGGCTATGAAATGAAGATCGCCGTTTTTTTCGATTATACGGTATTATTAAACTGACATAAAGTGTCAAATTCAACGAGTTGTAACCATAGTTTCTCGATATATAATTACTTACAAGGTATTATACCGGGTGCGTTTCAAAAGTGACTCACCCTTATAACTTTTTTATTTTTTCAGATAAAACAACGAGATTTGATATGTTAGTATATGACATACATTAGAACTGAATTACATATTTATTTTTTTTCGGTTACTTCTGCCCAGTGAGCATTTTATTCCTTTAAGGGAAATGTGTTCTAGGTGACGCCGTTGTTACGTTACCAGGCCCTTCTTGTGCCTAATATAAAGCAATAAAACGTAGATACGTAACTGTTCCCTAATGTTCTCTAAATGTGACAAAACTTTGCATTCGGGCGGTTTCACCGGAAATTACTACAACTTTTGATTTTTAAATGACACCCTCGGTATTTTTTTACTTTCTTCGATAGACAATGACATTCTTCGATAGACAATGTCAATAGAATGACATATCATATGTCAACGTTTGACATTTTCCTATATGGTTTATTTGAAATTGTGGTATGTGTGGTATCAAATTATACCAAAAAATTGCTTTTTCCAAATATGCTAATGAGCCACCCTCGTTCCATCTGAAAAAATTGAGATATAATTAAAAATACGATTTGGGCATCTTTTAGCCGGCCAGGACAAGACATGAAAAACATTAGACGATCAAATCTATTTTTCCAAGGCTTATTGATTAAAAATTAATGTTTTTAACACAGCCATGGCAGTCTAGATTGAAATTTAAAATACAATTCGTTTTTGAGCGAATATGTCAAAAGTTGACATATGATATGTCATGCTATTCAGAGTGTCATTCTCTATCAAATAAAGTAAAAAAAAAATACCCAGGGTGCCATTTAAAAATCAAAAGTAGTAGTCATTTCCGGTGAAACCGGAAGTGACAGAAAACAATTGAGTATGTCAATCAATCCTAATTTATGTCATATACTAACATACCAAATCTCGTTGTTTCATCTGAAAAAATAAAAAAAGCTTAAGAGGTAAGCCTCTTTTGGGACCCACCCTGTATATAACTTTTTTATATTATTTGCAACATTTTAAATTAAAAATTGTTTTAAATATTTGTTATAAAAAATAGCATGTTCTATTCAAAGCAAAAATGTCGGAACAGCCTCGCCACAAAAAGTATCATTTTTACTCATAATAAAACTATATACTTATATAAAATATCAAATAAATTTTTAGATTAAAATATAGGAGTTATGAGCAAATACTATATAATAATTCAAAACCAATCAAAAGTTTCACTTTTTGTTACACTCACCCGAATACGAGAATTTTTAATTATAGCATATTGAATCACACCCCCTTCAATTACAGTTTTCTATCGGTCGATAGCACCGCCCAACTTGTTAAAGTATAGTTTAGAAGTTTAAGGTTAGGAAGGGATACACCTCTCTAAGAACTTTTAAGTTTCGATCGCCTGGGGAGAGAGTAGATAACGACTCCGTTGGGTTTAATCAGCTTTAGAAGCGATCCAGAAGGAAGTATCAATAGGATCAATTTTTAACTAACGCAATTTAAAAATTACGATTGAGATAAGTCCGGTTTAGTAGATGTTAGTAATAACTATGTAACTAAGAAAATTTGTTGGTCAATTAGATAAATTGAATTTATAAAATATTATTTTCACATTAGTTTAAAAAACATTGTGTGTAACTGACCAAATAATAATAACTATAACTTCCAATATCGCTCACAGAACAGATTTTCTGATACCATATTTCTGAAGTCACAAAATCGCTGATATTGGAAGATTTATTATTATATTCTTTATTATTATATTATGATTATCTCTACAGAAAAATACTAACTTAACTTTCTCTAAACAGCCTGTAAAATGCAAACTAGTAGTAGAAAACAAAATTATTGAGCAAGTATCACAATTTAGATACCATAAAATTATATAAGAGTTTCTTGCCTTGAACTGCTAATATAGAAATTAATTCCACGCTGTGTTCGACATAATGTGGATCAACCTGCTCTCACTACCGGTTTCGGGGCCCTACCCCATCATCGAGTGAGCTTGGGTCGTTTCCAAAATATGTCGAGCACAGCGCAGAGTATATAAACACGACTTGTCGTAAAGTAGCGGTAAGATATTAAGGCCTGCATCACGAGATAGCGGCCTGCGTGCAATGGTAGTACTTTCGTACCACCGAGGCACAACTATCGATAGTAAATAAAGGCTTTTTTCGGCTAGCCCAAATTATATAATGGAAAATAAATTTCTTGCAGTTTTTAGGTATATAATAAAATTATATAAGAGTTTCTTGCCTTGAACTGCTAATATAGAAATTAATTCCACGCTGTGTTCGACATAATATGGATGTATCTTACCGCTACTTTACGACAAGTTGTGTTTATATACTCTGCGCTGTACTCGACATATTGTGGAAACGACCCAAGCTCACCTGATGATGGGGTGGGGCCCCGAAACCGGTAGTGAGAGCAGGTTGATCCACATTATGTCGAACACAGCGTGGAATTAATTTCTATATTAGCAGTTCAAGGCAAGAAACTCTTATATAATGTTATTATATACCTAAAAACTGCAAGAAATTTATTTTCCATTATATAATTTACATACGTAGTGATAGATATGTCGTACTACCATGATCCAGAGAAAGATCTGAGAAGCCAAATAAATAGAGCAACGGCCATGCCAGGATGTCTCAGGCAAATAGTGTGGACAAACCCCATCCCCATGCGAACAGACAGCAAAATTAAAATTTAACGAAATCAGAGAGGAAACAAACAAAACCAAAAGCATGTTAAGAGTCGCTGAAATGAAAAACTGACAACCATAATGGGGAAAACTAGAAGAGACAGCATTAGAAACACAAATGTCAGACAACGATGTGGAATACAGGACGTAGTGAGATGGGGTAGGCAAAGAAAAAAATGGTTGGCACACGTAAAACGCATGGAAGAAAACAAGCTACCACGCATAGCTCTTGAAGAGTAACCCATGGGTAAGAGACAGCCGGGAACCTCCAAAAAGTTGGAAAGACAGTTGGCAGTCCATCTCCCAAGAACTCCCACAGAGGCAATGTTAAAACTAACAGATCGACTAGATCTCAAATAAGTAGAAGAAGAAGAAGAGGAAACTATTATGGACAGATCATTATTAAATCATAGGATTGGTAATAGCAAGTCGAATAATCAAAAAAGAGTAAATTTTAGAAAGAAATGGCAGCAAGCCACAAAACATTTTTTATAAAATCATTTGGCTCATCAATATAGCTCTTTCAAATTCTGTCTTTGAACTCTTTCTCACAAATTGATATCATACCCAATTAAATTATGATAGAAACGTTTTTAGATATTTATTTATAAAAAAATATATTTTATAACCACGTTACAGTGAATTGGAATTTTTTACTATATTATTTAAATAGTAGAAATCACCTCTCAACTTGTTAAATTATAGAGTCACATTCACATTCAGTGAATTTTAGAATAATTTTGTAAAAGAAAAAACCTTCAATAATATAGGGAAATATAGATAGCTAGGGCATTTGGGTTTAATCAGCTTTAGTAAAGAACCAAAGAGTATTATAGGATTAATTTTTAAGCAGGATAAGTATTAAAAGTTAATCATGGAAAGACCTACTATTGATTAAAGAGTTATTAAAAAAATAATGTTAATGAAAATTAAAAATGTATTTAATTATTATTAAATAAGTTGTAGTTTATACATACAAAGATAGCTAGTGTCATATATTTTTGAGACATATATCAGTCATTAATTTTATTATACAGGGTGAGTCTTATGCAAGTGCAAATATTTTCAAGGCTGGTAGATCTCGATAAAAGAAACATATTTTCTGTTTACTGTTTCAAATACCAAAAGCCCAAAATAATCGAGTTATTCAAGTTTGAAAATTAAAAAAAAATGGTTTATTTTTAAAAAATGTTGAGAGCCACCGGATTTTTTCTGTATTTGCATTCCTTTTAATGCGGTAACTAAATTATACAGGAAAATTTAAAAGAAAATGCACGATTTTTATAGAAGTGTTCCTGGGGTCGAAATGTACCATCCCTAAAATATTTGCACTTATTTAAAACTCACCCTGTATGTTATATTAAACAAATCTACTATACAAATTGTTTATAAAAGTGATAATTCACATAATTTAAATAAAGGAACAAACACTTCTACACAACGTATTTACCGTATTACTTATATTTTTTCTTTCCATTTTTGACAGAAATTTTATATGGTAAAAATTCTAGAAATACATTATAACGGTACCTAGTAAATAATTTATTTAAATTGATCATCGCTTTTACTAATTAACTATATTGTATTTTATTAAACAATAGAAAATTAGTATTAATTATAATTTTCATAATTAAATATATCTTATTATTATTATTTTACGAAAATATAAAACATTATTACGGTTATTGTTATATTAAAATAATGAATTCGATAGAAGCATTTGTATTTTGTTGAATAGTTATTGATGTGATGGTATTTAATGGAATAAAATTAATAAAAAAAATCTCTCTGTCATAACTGGGACTGTCGTAAAATGCATATTTTATAAATTTATTGTTTTTTAGAATGAATTTTTGGGCTGTTAATGAATGGGGGCCGGTGTTGAATTTTAATTGCCATTAAACCTAGACCAGCCATATTTTGAATGTTTTATTTATTGTTTTTGCTTTATTGGGCAAATGACAAGAAATATCAGTTACATTTATTATCAATATTTATTTTTTATTACTTTAGCTTTATCGGTTAGTATAGATTATTATTAAAAAAAATAATCCGTCAAAGAATAAAAACGAAATTATATTACCGTAGAAACGCGTTTTGATTTTTAGGACTTAAAAAAATTCAACTACATTATCATGTTTTTTTTTTAATTTTTTTTAAACGGTATGGAAATTTGGAAAACTATGAACGGGATTAACCACTTTAGCACAAGCAAATATTTTTAGTAAAAATGCATTTTTCTCAAAATGTCAATAATAAAAAAGTTTTTCCTTTTGTAAAGAAAATCCGAAAACATACTGTATATAAAATTTTACTTTCACTATAAAACAGCATGATGTTAATATTTGATGTAAGGGCAAACTTTTTATACGGCCTCTGAGTCTGCTCCACATATATAGAAAGTCTCATGCGCTTTTCCAACTCAGGCTATTTAGATATACGATACGTAGCAAAATTTAGGGCTTTCCTGCTTTATTTACTACCGCTAGCGGAAACCTTACGTACGAATATTTAAGCCTGTGTGTTGCTTTTAAAGTTTTTAGCTCTGGGGAACGGCTGCAAGAAAAAGTAGAAACGGTGATTAATTTAAAGTTAAAGGACGTACGGAAGGAAACTATAATGTTAAATGGAGAGAATGCTCTTCGTGTTACAGTGTAAGTGTAATGCTTAAGAAAAGAAATGAGCATAAAAGCCTTTTTATTAAAGTTCCTTTTCGCTGCTGTGTAACAGTGGATGGTACCTTTCTCGGATCAATTCCCAGACGTCATATTATTACAAGGTCATGTTTCGAAATCTAATAAAAATCCGATTAGTTCTGAAGATATTTAAGGTTGTGACGGACCATGGTTTTTTTTTACTGGATAAATGAAAGAAACAAATTATTAATTAACACTTGTTTTATTGTCTAACATATACATTACTTTTTGTATTCTAGCTGTAATCACTATTTATTAAACTTTTATTCAGCTCTTCCAAATGGCCTTGCAAGGAACAGGGCTCCATACAGTCGTCCAACTTAAAAATAGAGTTGCATTAATCAAAATATCCACTTTTACTAAAACTACATAAAAAGCTCTTTCATTTAAACGAAAAATTAAATGCTTAACATATTAAAAACTTCTTTAAATAAAAATCGGTCAAGTGCAAGTTGGATCATTCATTATCTGTACAACATTAGACACTACATTATTATAAACATTTTTTTCCGATTTAGCTGAAATTTTGAATGCGCGTATAACTAATTTAAAAAAAATGAAGAAACACATTACTAAAAATTGTATTAATCAATAATAAATATGTAAAAAGTAAAAAAAACTAGGATTCCAACCTGCTTTACTACGGCTCTAACGTCATAGTAAAGTTCTAACGCTTTAACCACGCGGCCACCGAGGACTTGAAAGATTCTGTGTAAAATTCTTACTTAAAAGATAATGTTTAGTGAAAGTACTTTTTTATTTATAAACATTTATTTAATTCTGTTTTTAGTATTTGTTCTTATAGCGGCAACATAGATACATTATCTGTAAAAAATTCAACTGTCTAGCTATAACGGTTCATAAGACAGACCTTTGTGACAGACGGACGGACGGACGGACAGCGAAGTCTTAGTAATAGGGCTTCCCGTTTTTACCCTTTGGGTACGGAACCCTAAAAACACCACGAACATTCCTTAAATACAATTGTATAACTAAGAATATATTAACGGAAATTATTTAAAAATTATAGGAATGAGAATTATATCGATAACAAATAAGTTGCCAACGCGTTTTAGAATGAAATTACAAAAAGAGGCCTTCTTATGGGTTTGTTCTTTGTAAGGCCAAATTGATTTTTTAGCTAAAAAGTTGAATAACACTTATAAATAATAATATTATAAGCATAAACATTGTTTCAACTTTTCCAGACGTATTTTTATAACTATAAACTAAGTGTGCATATTTTCATGATTTGTAAATGTTCCTAGTAAGGCCCACGTACCCTAGCAAGGCCAACCGTGTTCTAAAATGGTTAATCCCGTTTATATCTCTCCAAATTTCCATATCGTTTTAGAGAAAATTAAGAGAAACATAAAAAATATGGTGAATTTTTTCTTCTTCTTCTTTTACTTATTTGAGATCTAGTCGATTTGTTAGTTTTAAGGTTGCCTCTGTAGGATTTCTTGTATCTCATAAATTTTGGATCATTTCTCTGGATCATGGTAGTGCGACCTAAGTAATAGGGCTTCCTGTTTTTACCCTTTGGGTACGGAACCCTAAAAACACCACGAACATTCCTTAAATACAATTGTATAACTAAGAATATATTAACGGAAATTATTTAAAAATTATAGGAATGAGAATTATATCGATAACAAATAAGTTGCCAACGCGTTTTAGAATGAAATTACAAAAAGAGGCCTTCTTATGGGTTTGTTCTTTGTAAGGCCAAATTGATTTTTTAGCTAAAAAGTTGAATAACACTTATAAATAATAATATTATAAACATAAACATTGTTTCAACTTTTCGAGACGTATTTTTATAACTATAAACTAAGTGTGCATATTTTCATGATTTGTAAATGTTCCTAGTAAGGCCCACGTACCCTAGCAAGGCCAACCGTGTTCTAAAATGGTTAATCCCGTTTATATCTCTCCAAATTTCCATATCGTTTTAGAGAAAATTAAGAGAAACATAAAAAATATGGTGAAATTTTTCTTCTTCTTCTTTTACTTATTTGAGATCTAGTCGATTTGTTAGTTTTAAGGTTGCCTCTGTAGGATTTCTTGTATCTTATAAATTTTGGATCATTTCTCTGGATCATGGTAGTGCGACATATCTATTCCTAGGTATCTGAACTGTGATATTTGCTCAATAATTTTGTTTTCTACTACCAGTTTTCATCTTACCGGCCCTTTAGAGAATTATTATGTTATTTTTTCTAAGTCCTAAAAATAAAAACCTGTTTCTATGGTAATATAACACCGTTTCCATTTTTTATAGATTGTTATTCATAGAATTTTTTAATTAGCGTAATATTTTTTGTTGTTTTAAAATGTTAAAAAAGCACAAAATTGATTTAGTTCAAAGCTACGGAAAGGGCGATGATAGTTATCGGAAAATGTGATACTTTAATAACAGCAAGATATGAAAATTAATAATATCCATCCATGAAAGGATGAAATCGAATTGTATTACCATAGACACGCCTTTTAATTTTTAGGACTTGGAAAAAATTCCACCATAATTTCATGTTTTTCTTAATTTTCTCTAAAACGGTATGGAAATTTGAAAAAGTATAAACAGGATTAACCATTTTAAAATAAGCAAAATTTTTTATAAAGAATGTATTTTCTCAAAATGTCAATAATAAAAAAAGAATTCGGAGACATACTGTATAACACTGTTATTTTAATATGAAAAATGTAAATGTGAAAGTGTGGCGTGATTTTAATAGTGTTCTATAAGCAAAATACGTGTCACAAAGCTTATTATTAATATACATGAATAACACCGAGACTTTGTTTTTTTCTCGTTCTTTATAATTTAAAAATATAGATAATAAATTAAAACAAATTGCAAATATATTAGTCTCAATAGTTTTGTACAACCAAGATTGACAAAGAACTCTTACTTTATTTTACTGTTGGGCGGTAGAAAGTTAGCCGAGTCAGCTAGTATCGAATAATCACAAACTTCGTTTAACAGATTTCATTCGCGGATAAACAGTTAAATACGAAATCTCCCCCATGTAACACGAAGCCCTCTCAATACAGCTCTCTAGAATTTCGTTCTCACATCTCCCCCAATGCTTGACGATCTCCCTCGAAAAATCTTCCTTGTGTCTAAGTGCCAGATTAAGGACTCTTCGCTTTGTATGCGCCGTATAGCTCTCTTATACGTTTTTCCTGGAGACGCAGACGTATAATAAAACTAGGCAATATGACAGGGCTTACGCTCAAAGTCCGGCAAGTTAAGTTTACATTTGGAGTACTTAGGGGATGATGAAAAATTGTATAAAATGGGGAGGTTTAGACTATATTTTTCAAGTATTTATTCTGTTTAGGGTTATTGTGATAAGGCAATTTCTGCACCTTTAAAGATATTGTACAGAGTGTCCAATTTTCGTATCTTTTAAGGTTGATTCTCACTATACCTTCCATTTACATTCCACAACCATTCCATATCCGTTCCGTATTTTTGGCTGTATTCACGCTGTACGTATGCTTCCGTTCCGTATCAGTTCCATACTTTTTATTGTAGAATTTATATAATTACGAAAGTTTTATTTTAAACATTTGTAGGTTTGTTCTCACAGCGTGTTCCCAACATGTTTGTGACATGTTTGTAACTTCTTCCAAACCGGTGTTAATGCGCAGGTCTCAAATAATGCAGTTTCTGATCGATTTCAAACTGTCTGTGAGAACAGCGAATCCCCTACTCTTCTTTTTTGATCTAATAATACAACTAATTTTAACTCCTACGTAATACCGAATAAAGAAGAAAACGAACAGGGAATTAACCAAAGACATCTTTTAATGTTTTTGGTTTTGTTCTTTTTAATGTTTTGTAATTTTGATTCTTGGGCCTGACCCGTTCCTCCATCAGCTCTTCTAGGTCTGTTTCTGTATCCGAAAATTCGGACGCCTCAGATTCTTCGGAAGATTCAAAATCGCTTATTTCTTTTCTTTATTTTTTGAAGAAAAAAAACACTAAACAAAAACAACACACGTTTTGTAGGTTCAGTTTACCTAGTAATGACGTTGGGTCGCAATACGCATGCGTCGGACACTTTACTTGCAAAAGATCCTGCAAAGTCTGACTGCAAGCTAACAATCAGAATTTTCTGTGTGAACAGCGTACTGTTGGTTGGAAACCAATCAAAAATTTCTGTGTGAACGCGTTTTACCCTATTGCGCATGATTATCTGTTGGAAATATGCTTCTTACAGCTGTGAGAACAAACCTTGATCTTTTGAAAATCGTAATAGATTTAATTGAGAGGTGAAAGAATAAATAAATATCAGCAAAATGTTCACAGAGCTGGTACAAATGTAAGAATTTGAAAACGCTATTTCAAATACGCTACAGTCCTTCTGCCAAACAAATGTATGGAACGGAAGGGAAACGATATATAACGGATATATAACGGGGAACGGATAGTGTGCATTGTCCTATTCATTTACATGCTATAATATTTTATGTCTAATCAACCTTTATGGGGTTTCTCGTTTACTCGTTTATGAGTAGAGGTACAAAGATGCGTGACATCACGTCACTCTGCTACATTTTTACGAAATTAAATATGTTACACATAGATTTGTCCTAACCCCCTTGGTTTTTGAAATACAGGGCGAATTTGGAAATGTGGCATTTTTCGACACCCTTTCTATCTTGGTTATAACTTAGAACTTATCGGAAAGACGAATATTTTCCATTTCGCTCTGTATTTCAGGCACTAAGAGGTATAGTACAAATCTGTGTGTAGTATCTTCAGTTTCATAAAAAAGTAGCACCGTTATTGCATACACGGCTGCCAGAGCGATCCCTTCCTGACAAATACAGGAGTAAGGCGTATATATATATGGTAGCGCACTCTATTATAGTGGACAGCAAACTTCAGGAAAGAGGAATTGGTGTTAAGGTGCGTTTAGACTTCAGCACGCACGAGCTGAGCGTACGCGCACGGCATTCGTTCGCGCTCTCGACTCCGTTTAAATTAAAAACTTATTTTTCGACGAATGAAGTGATCCATTTATGCGTGAACAGCATAGTTGTGTTGGTGAAGGCACGCAAGCACGCAGAGAAAACAAATTGCCGGTGCAAACTGAGCGTTCGCGCACACATAAAATCCCTTTAAGTACGGACCAAAAACAGACACCAGACTGTTCACGTTCGCGGCTGCTCGCGCCCAGACAGATTCAAAGTAAGCGTGCGCGCATAGCCGTTTACACACCGTTTTAGACACTTGAGCATTCGCGAAGGATCAGTGCGTGCGTGCTC
Organism: Sitophilus oryzae; assembly: GCF_002938485.1. NCBI lineage: Eukaryota > Metazoa > Arthropoda > Insecta > Coleoptera > Curculionidae > Sitophilus > Sitophilus oryzae. Next base: position 1,503,348 of record NW_022147469.1, read on the forward strand.
AAGTCTAAACGCACCATTAGATACATCAGGTATGATGGCGGTTTAAAAGACCCAGGACCAAAAAAAAATACGTATAAAATTTATTACAGAAGTTCAATACGCTGATGACTGCGCTCTAGTTGCAAATTCGTTACATCAATTTCAAGAAATTATGAACACATATACATGGGCATACGAGGCTTTGGGCCTTAAGCTGATCATCGATAAAACTAAAAATCGTGTGCACTCCCCCGGAAGATCACAACAATGCTATAAAAATCGGAGAAGAACTATTGGAATATGAAGCGGAATTCAATTACCTCAGCAATTTGATTTCGGAAAAGGCCAATATCGACTGTGAAATTTACCACAGAATTAGCAGAGTCTCAAGAGCATTCTGGAAATTAAAAGACAGGGTTTTCTACAAACATAACTTGAGCACAAAAACGAAACTTGCAGTGTACCGAGCAATAACAATCCCCACCATGTTATAGGGAAGCGAAACCTGGGGGTCGTACCGCCGGCACACGAACGCATTAAACAAGTTGCAACAGAGACACCTAAGACAATTGTTAAGAATCAAATGGTATCACCACGTCTCAAACGTATCGGTTCCTGCTAACTGCAAGAGCGTTGTAGTCGTGATTACTAAATCCTGCTTAACATGGACTGGCCACGCACGCAGGATGCAAGAAAATCGGCTACCAAATTCTCTTCTTTGCGGTGAGCTTGTAGAAGGTGAGGAGAAACCGTGTGGACAATTTAAAAGAAAGAAGGATATTTTCTATGAAAACTTAAAGGGGCTAAGCATGCAGAATCACTGGGAGGAAGAAGCGCACATTAAAACGCAATGGAGAAGAATTGTAAACTCAGTTAACAACGACAAACAAAAAGTAAAGAGGCAACAAAGTAATGAGATTTTTTAATGATAACAACCAAACCCCTTGCGTAACCATCTTCTGAAGCATGTCAAATACTCGTTAGCGAGTAAGTAAGTAAGTAAGCGGCTGCCAATTAATGACCGTTTTAAGAGACGCACAAATATATTGCGGAAATTTATTAAGTTTGTATAAATTTAAACTATAAATTTAATAAACTTCATTAAGTATCAAGATCAAGCAAAAAAGATTCATATTGTGCATTTCTAAAACTTTAGTGTGACGCAAAATAACTTTTACGGGTTTTAGTTAGAGTAATTATAATAAATCATGTATGAAATTATAGTGGTAAATAAGTACGGTTCTGCGAGGGTTTAAAGTGTCCAGAAATTGTTTAATATGGAGAGAAATGAGGGTACATTCATGACTTTTATTGCTTGCCGTAACAAGTGGACCCGTAATTCTTGTTATAAAAGGACAATTAAGTGAAACTATATTCAGAGAGAGAAGAGAGATGGACGAAAATAAAGAAAAAATTACAAAGGACAGTCTACATAATATGGAAATCTTTGTTAGAAATATTACTATGGGTTCATAGTTATTTTTTATACAAGACGATAAAATGCAATTTTATCGTCGTGTATAAAACAATATTTTTTTCCATAGCGAGTTACGTTTTAAAAAATATTCAGATTAATATTTCAAGGAATTTATTACGAGTAGAAAAAATACTGTGCTGGACTGGCGTAGGTTTCTATGTAATTTGACAAATAAATAAAGTTGTCTCTTTAGTTGTCAGTTTTGAGTCAATATTTTTTAATTCTCTTTCGTGTCGATTGCTGATTGAATTGGAGCCAGAAATGGCTCAAAACGAAATAAGTAAATTACCAACAGATTTTCAGGCTGAGGCGATAAACGCCATATCCAAACTACTTCCAATTAAATCCCGAATAACTTATGAAAAGGAATACAAAAGTTTTCAAAAATGGAAGCAATTAAAAAACGTGCGAGAAGAAATAAAGCTTTTAACCTATCCTCGCTGTTAAAGTATATCATTTAATCTACTCTTGCGGTTAAAGTACTATTTTATCTACTATTTTTGATAGATATAAGGCAATTTTAACAGTTGTTATGGAAAAAAAGACTAATATCATTTTATTTCCATTTTTTATGAAGACGTTGAAGGTAGATTAAAACATTTTTCCGGTACAATTTTTCCGGTGAATATTTATGAAATGCGTAAAATATTTCTTCTCCTCCATTCCATCGCAAGCGTCTCCCTTTTATAAAAATGTAGCAACGTAAATTCTAAATTGCATTACATTTTTACAAAGGACAGCTTTCCGAGCTTCTTCATTTATCGTCGCGAAGTTACTTAAAGAAGATACAATTTAGAGCTCATTTTGAAATATGTATTTCTTTGTTGGAGAAAAGAAGTAACCGTTTTTATTTCTAAAATGAATGGTGGTAGTGTCCGCTAGAGCTGTAAATGGGAATAATTTTTTATAACGAGTTGTCGAAAATTATGTGGAATTAAACGAGTATATCTCATAATAAGATATTTATATAAAAAAAATGTCGCCGGGAGGCTCGTATAGCCGCCCATACTAAAATAGGTTAATATCTCGAAAACTGCGACTTTGACAGATTTTTATGTTATTATAAACTAGGTTTTTCCCGCGACTTTCCCGCAACGTTCGCGTTACACCTCGAATAGTTCATGCATTGATTTAAATGATTTACTTTGTATATAGAGCTAGTGAGCCTTACAAATGCCCTATTTAAACTATGTTTTTAAGAGTTTTAGAGCTACTCGTATTTCATATAAAAGTTATCAATTGTCGATTTTCTGGGTATTATACAGGGCAAGTCTTGAATAAGTGCAAATATTTTCAGAGCTGGTAGATTTCGATAAAACCCCATATTTTCTCTTTACCGTTTTTCAAGTAACTCCAAAATAACTGAGTTATTTTACTTTAAAAATTAAAAAAAAAATTTTTTTTGCTTAAATTTTGAGAACCACTGTAGCTTTTCGGGTTTTTCTGTCTTGTAAATTTAATCTACTACCTGTCTATGTTGCCATATTATCAAGAAATTATGGTTTTTAACTAAAAACTAAAAAAAATCCAAAAGGTTTTTCAAAAAATTCCAAATTTCCAAAAAAAAAAATTCGCGAAAAAACTCATAATTGTGTTTCTGGGGTCAAATATACCTACTACCGCTAAGAATAATTGCACTTATCTAAGACTCGCTCGACAAAAAATCGATATTGTTATTTTTGACTTATTACATATTTTTTACTTAAAATTTATAAAAAGCCGTCAATATTCCAATTTCAAGAGCATTTTTATTCTCTTTAAATATTATTATGTACTTACGAAAATTCGAAAATTTAAAAACCGTTTTTTATTTTTTCATCGCCTGTATATGACTTTATGACACACTTTGTATATCTGAAATAAAAAATCTTAATAATTCTAGAAGTTATCGAAATCAAAGTATTTCAAAGAAGTTCAATTTTGGCCACAAAATGTTTTTGAAATCTTGCTTTTTTTAACACTTTTTTTCAATTTTTCTAACTACTTCCATTGACTGAAACTAATTATGTATGGTTGGATAGAGGGTGGATGGCGATCTTCCAGGGCGGTTTTTTATTTCTTATTTATATATAGATTATTTTCGAAATCGAACCAAAGTCAATTGTAAAGAAATTTTGCAAAATCTGAAAAAATAAAATCTCTCTAAAATAATAAATAGTGAAATGATTATTATATTCCCTCTATAGATAGAACCCCTTCATATGGTCCCATATAAACTGTATTACTAAAATAAATAGTTTTGAAATATGAAGTTTTCAAATGAATATTTGAAATTTTCAATTGTCGCTTTACTTAATATACTCCCTTGATATTTTTTTTTATTTTTCATCTCTTTTTTTGGTTTATTAAGAGCACTAATACTCCATTTATAGTTAATTTTTATTCCTTGAAGGATAATTGAAGAAGAAATATAGAAGTCTATATTATTGATGTGTCACTAAATAAACCCTTGTATAAAATTTTATACTGCTAGATGTTATAGTAATGCATTTTCGTACAGCAAACGTTCATTCCCTATTCTACTCCCTAAGATAATAAATTTCATAAAATCGCTTTATCCAAATAATTAACTCATCTCTTTTAAATGATCCTTTGTGCCAATTTTTATGTGTATAATCCAGAGGTCACCAAGTTTTATATAAATTTTTACTAACTTTACCCGTTTGGTTGATGAATTTCAAAAATCTCTTCTAATTCTTTTTGTAGTATTTCATTCTTCTAGACCACATAGTAAGGAATTTTCATACAACAAATTGTTCCGACATAATTTTACTCTCTAAGAGGATGAATTTCCTAAAATCGCTTTGTGTAGCTAATTCACTAATGTCGTTTAAACGAACCTTTGTTCTAATATTTATGTATCTAAAGCTGGCTGTATGAACTGATCCCTAAATTATCTAAAAACTTGATATATAATCTAACTGACAAACCACTGACAATGACAAATAATTTATTTCTGGAGGTATTGTGTGTAGGTGTTTTTCAGGTATGTTTTAATATTTAGTCGATTTACACAAAGAAATAGCCATTCAACAATTTAAAAATACTTCATAACAAATCTAGACATATATACCTTTCATTTAAAAAAACCGCGTTTCGCTAGCTACTGTAATTTTGGAGTTACGATTTTTTTAAATTTTTAACCCCCTCCCAGACCCCCTTACTAACACCCTCCCCCACCAAAAACTAATGGCCAGATTCTCGGGCGCCACAGTATTTTTCTGCCAAATTTGGTTAAAATCGGTTCAGCGGTTTTTGAGTTATCGTGTTACAGACGGCAGACAGACAGACAGACAGACAGACAGACAGACAGACAGACAGACAGACAGACAGACAGACAGACAGACAGACAGACAGACAGACAGACAGACAGACAGACAGACAGACAGACAGACAGACAGACAGACAGACAGACAGACAGACAGACAGACAGACAGACAGACAGACAGACAGACAGACAGACAGACAGACAGACAGACAGACAGACAGACAGACAGACAGACAGACAGACAGACAGACAGACAGACAGACAGACAGACAGACAGACAGACAGACAGACAGACAGACAGACAGACAGACAGACAGACAGACAGACAGACAGACAGACAGACAGACAGACAGACAGACAGACAGACAGACAGACAGACAGACAGACAGACAGACAGACAGACAGACAGACAGACAGACAGACAGACAGACAGACAGACAGACAGACAGACAGACAGACAGACAGACCAACGGACGGACGGACGGACGGACGGACGGACGGACGGACGGACGGACGGACGGACGGACGGACGGACGGACCGACAGACAGACAGACAGACAGACACCACGAAAATATTTTGTATTTAGGTCATTTATGACCCAAATAACTCATTTTGAGTGAAATCAAACCAAAAACTTTTTTTTTGCCGATCCTAATAGCATACCAATAGGTATGGTAGGCTAATAAATGACTTAAAAAGCAAAAATTGAAATTATGTCTTAACACAGATATCATTATCATCATTTTCAGCATATTCAACCATTTCCAATTATTGTGTAGCCTCCCTACCATATTTAGATATTTTCTTTGTAGTTGGGTCCATTGTTGTCTATTGTTAGCTCTGCGGGCCCCAGTTATCCTTGCTTATTTCCTAATATTATGGTCCCATCTCAGGTTTGGTCTTTCTCTAGGTTTCTTGATTTTTAATAGGATCTTTTAAAAAAATTAATTTTATTTTTCAGAAACTATTTGAGACAGAGTTGGCCAAAAATGTTTTTATTCTTACTAGTGGGTAAATGAATTTGTAGGTATATTACGACATTTTTTGGAATTTTAGTTTCGGAGATATAAATTTAATCGGACCTTTTAAAAAAATTAGCGACTCACTGCTGTACATGTAAACGCTGACCCAAGGCTTTGCTTGCCAGCAGGGTATACACTCCTTAAAGAACGAATGAGATGGATATACAGAGTTTGTAGAATATAGAAAACGAATCGCTTTTAAAGAATGTTACGGGCATAATTATTTATTGTAGAATAATAAAAAAAAATAATTATAGAAGGAAATAGAAAAAAGGTAATTTTGTTATAGCTGTATCTATTAATACGTGCAGTTTTTGAAATTTATTTAGGAGGCACTGCCTCATAAGATAAGCCGCAATATGGCTAATAAAAACCATCAAAGTATCAACTAGAATGGAGTTTTTTTAGAGAATGGAGAATTTTCATCTCAATATTATTTTTCAACAATAATTGAAAAACATAATAAATACTTTCCCTTTCTTTCAAAATGTATATTTTCTCTTAAACTTCCGGTTATGAATATAAAGAAATCGCAGTAATCAGAATAAAACTGAAAGGCCAGAGCCAGAACGAATTTTTCGGTGGTAACTGGAAAGATTTGCGGCGTCTTGAGGCTAGAGCATAAATCATGGAATAAAAGCCGGCGGGCGTCGTATTTTGTACTTCTCTGCTAGTTTTTAAGCTTATATGGCGACAAGAAAGAGAATTTAGACGATATTTCTCTTTTGAACGGCTACATATGGATGAGTTTTATGCTTCGATGCCGTTATTCGATTGTACTTAGATATCGTATATTCAGATTATTATAGGAACCACAATTCTCAAAATGGTTACGTCAAATTTACAATTGAGACAGGGAAAAACCTAACGTCTAGACATGTCGGATTTGTGTATGTGTGTTTCTTGGTGGTTCTGGTGGTTTGGTTTCAATGCGTTTATAAGGAAGTGGGTCTCAAAATAAATTTAGCAAAAACTAAATTAATGTACAACGAACTAGTAGAAATAAAAGGCATTCTAATAAATAACACAACACTGGAAAGAGTACAAAAATATATACAGGGTGCTACAAATTCGAGGTACGAGCATTGGTATCTCGGAAACTGTAATAGATAAGAAGATGGTTAAATTGGGGCAAAGTTGCTCCTTGGGATGTTCACCAAGATGCCATCAAAATAGTTTTAAAAATTTCAAGGATTGCTGAGTTCTTTGGAAAAACAGATTTTTTTGGATATCAATTTTATTTTTTTCTGTCGTTACTTTATAGAAAATCAAAAAACCAATTGCACATTTTTATAGTTACTTTATTAGGGCTATCTGATAATATTTTTAGATTTTTAAATTAGCTGATAATTTTTGAGATACAGAGGCTAACTTAATTTTTTTAAATACGGACCTGCATTTTTTATTTCAGATTTTGAAAGAACTCGGTCTTTTAACTATACCCTAATCTAAACAAAACAATTTAATAATTTCAAGTCCGACTGTGGGTTTTAAATTATTTAATCTGATTATATTCATGGTAACAATATTGATCAGCGCTAATTAACACTGAATATGGAAAATCGAGCTAATTGAATTTAAACATATTATATTTTATATTTTTATTTTTTTGAAGATAAACTTTTTTTATTGTGAAATCTCAGTGTACGACCTAATAATATGCATAATAATAATCGTAGTTATCATAAATAAATCAACTTCTACAAACTAGTTTTTAATGCTCTGCATGTTCGAAAGGGTTACCGCCCTCCCTAATGCACACATTTATTTTTTGTTCAATCTTATTTATAGCTCTTTAAACATATCTTCTTAGACTCCCGAATGCATTTTGTACTCTTTATTTTAAATGTTGAAATGTATTGATTTCACTTTTACAAATGACGTCGAGTAATGCCCCCCCCCCCCTTGGCTACAGGTCCAAGCCATTATACTGCTCTACCATTTTCAATTCATCTTCCGGGGAAATTATTTGATTGTTTATATTATATTATATTTATATTATTTATTGTCCATTTCTTTACTAATTACTTATTTTATATTATTTTATATTTATTGCATTTGATTTTCCGTATTTAATGTTTTACCCCACGTCATTGAAAGGTTATCAATATTGTAATGATAAATATATTATTACCTATTTAAACAAAACAGAGCCTTGAAATTATAGTTTAAATATACAGGGTGTTTCAAAACAAATGCGAAAAACTTCATGGGGTGATTCCTTGTTCAAAATAAAGGGTAGTTTGCTTCATAAACGTTGGGTCAAAAGTCAACCATTAAGGAGATATTGCGGTACAAAGATGGCGGAAAAATAATGTTTTTATTTTTTATCTTGAAAACGAAAAGAGATTAGATAAGAGACTAATAAAATTTTATGGAAGTATTACTGTTATGAAAACACACTTTCTGGTAATTTTTTCACATTTTTAAAATGAGTGGAAGGGGTTGAAATAAACTACCCCTATCATTCTTGTTAACGAAATTTAAAGAAAAATCTTATCAAACACATGCAAAAAAATTAATTTGGATAGTTTAGTTTGTTTAGAAACTTTTTTATCTCTTAGGAGACCGAGTTCTTTCAAAATCGGAAAGAAAAAATGCAGGTCCGTATTTAAAAAAAGCAGCTAATTTGAAAATCTAAAAATACTGTGTAATTAGTTTTTTGATTTTCTAAAAAGCAACGACAGGAAAAAATAAAATTGATTTTCAAAAACCTTCAATTCACTATACCTTCCATTTCCATTCCATATCCATTTCATATCCGTTCCGTATTTTTGGTTGTATTCACGCTATACGTTTGCTTCCGTTCCGTAACAGTTTCATACTTTTTATTGTAGAATTTATATCATTACGAAAGGTTTATTTTAAAAATTTGTATATTTTGAGAAAAGTAATAGATTTAATTAAGAGGTGAAAGAATAAATAAATATCAGCAAAATGTTCACTGGTACAAATGTAAGAATTTGAAAACGCTGTTTCCGATACGCTTCAGTCATTCGGCCAAAAAAAAAATGTGTGGAAGGAAAGGATATGGAACGGAAGGGAATTTTTTGAAAAAAAATTGTAATTTTTTTTAGTTTTCAGTTATAAAACATAATTTGTTGATAATATCACAGATTAGGTATCCTATAAGTATACAGATAAAAATCTTGTCCCTAATTCGTGGTACGAAAATTGTTTTTTATGACTATGTGCAAACGAGTCAAATTTCCTGTGCGCAAAAATAAACTCCCGTAAAATAACAATAAACAGCGTAATAGAGAGATATCGCTAAACCGAATAGCGTGCATGGACGTTAATAAGGCCAGGTGTTATTTCCTTTACGTGAGGTGGTATTAACTCTCTTCATTTATAGTTATCGGATCGGAAAGAATTCTGATCGCGTCGCGTCCGCTATTTAAACTTAACCTAACTTTGAATTTGAAACTTTGAAATTGTTTTGTTTAATAGGTATTTTAAAACTAAAGGGCTAAAGTGCTTATTTCCAGTGCTTTATTGTTCAACGTCTGCCAGTGGGTTTAGGGCAACAGGCAACAAATTCTCTTAGAAGGACTAAGTCGTCATCTGCTGTAAACCTAAGACTCTTTATAGGTTCTTTAGTATTGGAAGAGGTGGAATCTACATATTTTGGGCCATATTTATTTAATTAAAACTAATTCCAGCTACTTAAATATCAAATTACCTAATAAAACTAAAGCAATAATTCAAAACAATTCAAACATAACTTAAAATAAAAGATCTCGCCGGCCGGCTCCGGTTGTCAAATACCCGCAACACATGCCCATTTAAGCAATTTTTAAACGTTATCAGAGGTTATTTGATATTGCATGCTAGTGAATTAAATGTGTTTCAAAAAAACTCACCTACATACGGGTGAGGTTTCTGCCAGTTACCTCGACAATTTCAACAATTTAAATCACGGATAAGGCTACGAAACTTCAAATTTTCAGGAGATAAACAAAATAACCAACTAAACACCAATGCCACAACGTTGCCAATCTAATAACTGTGCCGGTCAGGCGCTGTGCACAATTTTAGAGGCTATAAATGTGCGTGCTATGTGCGCAAACTAGTCACCTAACTAGTACCCGATTCCGAAAATCGAAACCACGAAAAACAACAAAGAAAAAACAAAGATTATAATCTGTATAATCTGTGATAATATGACAACATAAAATATTCTTTTTTTTGGAGATTTTCAAAGTAAAATATCTCGGTTATTTTAGATTTATTTGAAAAACGGTAAAGATAAATTATTTTTCTTTTCTCGCGATCTACCAGCCCCGAAAATATTTGCATTTATTTAAGACTCACCCTGTATATTCCTTTTATAAAGATGTGTTGAAGAGAGACCTAACCTAACTCGCAAAGTTTTTTCTATTTGAAAAAGTACCTAATTTCATTGCCATTTTTCGAGCCCGTCTATTTCCTGCCAGCTCTTTCATATAATTTAAAGTAAACATCGCTTTTTCCTATCCGAAAAGCAATATCGTAGAAGGAAAACATTATTTACGCTGTAGCTTAAATTGATGTCAAGTCGGGGGGCCGCTTTTATTTGAAGTATGAAAGTAATCACGTGGCCTTTTTAAGGTGGAAAATGAATGCGGGCGATTTTCCGATCAAAAGAATTTAATTTCGACGTATTTTCCGGAAGTCTAGATATTATAGTAGGTAGGAGAGATGGGAAAAGTTCCTCTCAAGTTTTCATAAATTTGAGAGGAACTACTTAACATAAAATAACTTTTTATATTCAAGTACTTTCACAAACTTCAAACCAAATACATTTTACGCAATATCTATTATGTTACATGACATTACAGAGAAGCGTAGTACCTGCAGTAGTTACTGCAGAAACCTTTTTTAAAAAAAATTAAAAAAAATAACCTTATACCGGGTGCGTTTTAAAAGTCGCTCACCCCCTATAACTTTTTTATTTTTTCAGATAAAAAAACGAGTTTTGGTATGTTAGTATATGAAATAAATTACGATTGATTGACGTATTCAATTGTTTTTAGTCACTTCCTGTCTTATCGGAAATGACTACAACTTTTGATTTTTAAATTGCACCTTCTGTATTTTTTACTTTATTCGATAGAAAATGACGCTCTGAATAGAATGACATATCATATGTTAACTTTTGACATTCTCGTTTAAAAAAAATGTATTTTAAATCTCAATCTAAAGAGCCAGATGGTTTGTGTTAAAAACAATAATTTTTAATCAAGGAGCCTTGGAAAAATAGATTTGTTCGTCTAATTGTTTTCAGGTCGTGTCCTGGTCGGATAAAAGTTGCCCAAATCGTATTTTTATTCATATCTCAATTTTTTCAAATGGGTAGATCAGTAGCATATTTGGAAAAAAAGCATTTTTTTAAGAATAATTTGGTACACATTTGATATTTTGTGTCAAAGGGTCGATACATTTATGACCATGGCACTCTAAATTTAAAATGTTTTTTTTTAATTGAATATGGCAATGGTTGACATATGACATGTCATTCGATTCAGAGTGTCATTTTGAAGTCAGTGAATAAAGTAAAAAAATACCGAGGATGTCATTGTCATTTAAAAATCAAAAGTTGTAGTAATTTCCGATGAAACAGGAAGTGACACAAAACAATTAATTGAATACGTCAATCAATCTTAATTTATGTCATAAACTAAATCTAGTTTGTTTATCTGAAATATATAATATTGTTATCTGTCCAATAGCAAATCTCATTTTTTATCTGAAAAAATAAAAAATTATAGGGGTGAGTCACATTTGAGACGCACCCGGTATAATCAGAAGGTATATGTATGTATATCCAATCCATTAATTTAAAATCCATGGTTTTCTTATCCTAAACGCGATTTTTTATAGACTTACAAATTAGACTGATAGAGGAGATCAATTAAATGAAATGATAAATCTTTAGCTACTAGAACTGCACTTATACATAATTGTAAAAACTTTTTTTAACAAAAGAAACAATTTGCTGCCAACTTAAACTAAAAATGCCTTTGGTATTTATAATCTATTATGTTAATAACATCACAATCTTTGAATCAAACAAATCCTAATAAACTTACAATACTGTTTTTTTTTAATTTTAGCATAGTACCTATGCCAACTAAAAACGAGTAACCCGTAAAATCATCAACAAAGAAATCAAATTGTAATTCAAAGATTTTTCCTTATAAAATAAGCTTTCAGAAACACAAGAGCGCTAACAACATCGTCGGTATAATCCTTTATAGTTTCCGAGATCCCAATGGTCACCCTCGAATTTAGAACACCCTGTGTATTCATTTATAATCTGTCAAACACAGTTCTAGTTGTCAAAATAAAATATTCATGTCCAATCGAATTATTGGAAGGGAGGTATATCGTAACACTTAGGGTCCAAAGGGCCCTTAGAAAGATGTCCCTTGAGTGACGCTAGCCTGACCATTTTCCTAAAAGGTAATGGAAATATTCATTCTGTTCGACATCAGTTCCGAGGTTACTAGGAATAACCTAAGGGTCTATTTGCATTTTACCGCTGGTATTATCTTTGAATTTTCTATTATATTTGGGCATTTAAGTTATCTGGTTAAAAACTTTGTTTCGTCACTCCAATCATTTTAAAATATGATATGTCATTTTTGAAATAAACCAATACTAGACTAGTTAAAAACAAGAGACGGCGCATGTCAAAAACAACAACCCATCCATAGTTAACTTAAAAAATGTTAGGAACTTTTTTAGTGAAATAAATGGATTGGTATCATTTTTCTGTCATCGTCTGTCGAAATAATATATAAATAACGCTTTATTGTACAAAAACAAAATTGCTTTATCGACAATGCATTTAAAAAACAAACAAAAGCACAAGAAATATACAAATAATAAAAAATATTTATCATACAATACAATTCATAAAATTCAAAAAAAATTACGTCATTAAAATTACAAATAGAACATACATGGATATTGCACACACAAAAAAAGACGTATCAATAAAATTTTACGATAGGAAAATTGTAAGTGGATATAATCATTTAAGAGATATAACATATTAAATACTAGACTTTTAACCAGTGTGTGAGATGATCAAAATTTTAAAATTCAAAGTCGTTCAAGATTAAACATCAACAAGAAAGTCGTTTACGCTATATAGAGCTCTCTCTAGTAAATATGATTTCAGAGCTTTGCGAAATGCGGGAAAGAATGAAAGCGACTTGATATCCAAAGGCAGATAATTGTACATTTTTTGGCATTGTACAGTATTGAGCCTTTAACTAGTTCTGAGCTCAGGGTTGGCAGATAAACATAGTGCTCCATATTCTTAAGTGGATAGTTGTGAGGTCGCCTTTTGGGAATAGCAGATATGTGCTTGCGGATTAAGCAAACAGATTCAAAAATGAATAAGGAAGGAAGAGTCAGTATTTTGAAATTTTTAAAGAAATTCTGGCAGTGAGTTCTACTGTTCAGTCTCAATAAATATCGAACTGCTCTCTTTTGTAGTGTGAAAATACGATCAAATTTTGTTGTGCAGCAACTACCCCAGGATGGAAAGGCATAACAAAGATGCGACTCAAAAAGAGCATAATAGACTATTCTAGAGGTTGATAAGTTAAGTTCATTAGAGACTCATCTTAGCGCAAAACAGGCAGCGCTTAATTTCTTTGAAAAAGCTTCGATGTGCAAGTCCCATTTTAGCGAGTTGTCTTCAAGTCCTAAGAATTTCCTAGACGTTAATTAATAATGGTGTTATTAAGTACAAAAGGTTGTATAGTACTTTTATATGACAAAACTTTAGTTTTTGATAGGTTGAGGCATAGGAGATTATAATCGCACCAAGATTTAATGGTGTTGTAAAACAAAGTAATATCTGACAAACGAATCTAAAACAGCGGAAGGAATTCGGGCAAAAAAAAACGATGTTGTCACGTTTAATTATAGAAAAGCAAAGTTGCTCGATATTACCTATAAATTGAATATATTTTAGTTCATTTCAGCATACATAATTATATATATGCTAATATGTTGACGTAGTTCTTATTGTAATAATGTATATTTATCTAATTAACTGATTTCGTTCATTCTGCCTATTATAAAAGGTAAAGTATTTCCTAAAGATAACGTCCGCTTAGGGTAAGCTGGCAACGCTGACAAAATTCATCATGGCATCCCGAATTCAACCAGTCTGATTGGTCGAGATTCTCGCACGTCTTGTCGCCATTACCCCTAACTTTATGTCCCTCTCTAGGAATAGTAGAAACAGTCACTACTATTGAAAAATCCAGTGGCGGTGTTATTGTATTGTGTTTTATATCTTTAACTTGATTTGTGTTTATTGTAATTAGTACACACGTTTTAACAAATATTACCATATTTGACAAATGAGTAAACAAAATGTAGGTACATTTAAAGTAAAATAACATTAGGTATAAACTTTACTGGTAAATATTATAAAAATTCCTGATATATTTTTATGAAACCCCGCACGCTCGTGGATATGAAATCGCTCATGATTTTAGAAAATTGCGATCCCCTTGCCGTTGCCCCGTTGTTTCAGATCCGTTTGTCAGACTGTATAGGAAGAAGAAGTAGACATTTAGTTCATCAAATCTGACAAATTCATTGAGAGATTGTAATAATTGTAGATAAATATCTATACATCGATAGTTTACAATAATACATCAATGGTAAATGTCGATGTTTCAGAAACATCGATGTATAATTTGCATCCCTACTCGTGAACTGAATTTCTTTAGAAAAGTTTTCTAATCCGTTGTTACTTCAATGCCTGGTTGGTTGAAAATATTATTATTGTTTCAAATGAAAACAACTTCGTTTATTTTTATTTCTTAGTTTCTTGAAAGTTTAGTTGAATATGGGCTTTAATAAAACTTTTCCTCGTTTTGTTGAGCTTCCTAGCTACTAACACAAAGCTCTAAAATAGCAGGGTAAGAGAAGATATCACAGAGGTAGCTTTTTGAAACCGTACTATAAATAATTGTTGTTATATAACAATACATATAGCTTTTAATTAATTAATAAATAAACAGTATTAAAATTTAAATAATTCTCATTTTCCTAAAACAAAATAGTGTCAGCATTTTAATATGTTATTTTACAAGGGTTTTAATTATTAAACATTTACATATAAGCGGAATTTAAATATTCATTATTATCAATTTGCTTTCGTATATTATTTAAGTGTGCATTAGCCAACATATGTTTTATACTACAATGTGCAACTAAACTTTTAGGAAATTTCTTTACCAAAAATCATAGTATCTATAGGGTGATTCACAGTGGTGGTAGATTTTTTACAAAAAGGCATTTGTTTCATATCTAAATTATTTTTCGCTTTACACTGGTGCCTCTTCATTTGAAAACAAACATTAAGTTACTAGTATCCCAGGTTAGGTATACTATATGTAGGGTAGACGCACCATTTGTGGCCATTGACCCTGTTGTAGCCACTTCTTTAAAAAATCTTAAAAATTAAGCTTTTTCACCTCATTGTGACAACCGTGCATCTATAATTTTCTAAATGGATATATCGAGCGCCATACCCATTAGAAAATATTCAAATTTGGTGTAAAAGTCGGCCGTTAAATCAAAAAGTAATAGCACATATTTACTAGATGCTGTTTTCTTAACCCATTTCTTAAGGATAGCTTGGTAAGTAGAACTCAAATTATTAACAATCATCTGTATTGGGGTTAAATTTTCCATGATTTTTATAAATATTATACTTCTGGCAACTATTTTTTAAATTTATTATATTTAAATAATTAATATTTAGGAATTATTTCTGTGGCCACAAAAGGTGTAATTAAATTTTAATTATGTTCTACTTGTAGCCAGGTTGTGTGTGGTGTAATCGAAATCTAGTTGTGGCCATATACTATTACCTTTAAAATGTAAGTGTAAACGACGGACAATATAACATGAAGAACATTTTATTTATTATTATTCAGCTTTTAATAAAAGCTGAATAATACTAGATACCTAAATATAATAATATCCCAAATACAATTATCGACCAAGATTACCAATCTGAACATATACCGTCATCAAGTTTTCCTTCAGATGAGAAAACTCATATAGAAAATAATATAGATATAGAACTAAATGGAATAAAAATGAACAAATGCGGTGAAAATAAAAATTATGAGAATTCAAAGGAATATGATTCAGGACCACTAGACCAAACCATGCAGGAAAAGAAGACCAGACATAATTATGAACTTAAGGAAATTGTTAAAAAAAAACAACGCTTTATTGTACAAAATGCCAAAACAGCTTCATCGACAAAGCAAAACAAAAAAAGCACAAAAACAAATATACAAATAATACAAAAAATTTCATACAATACAAATCAATTCAAAAAAAAAATTACGTCATAAAATTACAAATAAAACATATATGGACATTGCAGAACACAGGCGTATCTAGAAAATTTTACAAAAGGAAAACTGTAAATGGATAAAATCATGTTATAATAACATAAAATCAAGAGTTATAAAATATTAAATACTAGACCTTTAACCAGTGTGTGAGATGATCAAAATATTAAAATTAAAATTCTAAATTGTTCATGATTAAACATCAATAAAAAAGTCGTTTACCGCATATAGGGCTCTCTCCAGTAAGTATGATTTCAGAGCTTTGCGAAATGCGGGAAAGAATGAAAGTGACTTGATATTCGAAGGCAAATGATTGTACATTTTCTTGGCATTGTACAGTATTGAGCCCTTAACTAGTTCTGAGCTCGGGGTTGGCAGATAAATATCGTGCTCCGCATTCCTAAGTGGATAGTTGTGAGAAGGCCTTTCCGGAATAGAGAATATGTGCTTGCGGATTAAGCAAACGGATTCAAAAATGAATAAGGAAGGAAGAGTCAGTATTTTGAAATTTTTAAAGAAATTCTGGCAGTGAGTTCTACTGTTTAGTCCCAATAAGTATCGAACTGCTCTCTTTTGAAGTTTGAAAATACGATCAAATTTTGTCGCGCAGCAAGTACCCCAGAATGGAAGGGCATAACGAAGATGCGACTCAAAAAGGGCATAATAGACCATTCTAGAGGTTGATGAGTTAAGTTCCTTAGACACTGATCTTAGCGCAAAACAGGCAGAGCTTAGTTTCTTTGATAAGGCTTCGATGTGCAAGTCCCATTTTAAAGAGTTTCCACAACAAGTCCTAAGAATCTCACAGAGTCCACGACGTCAATAGTGGTGTTATTAAGTACAAAAGGTTGTATAGTACTTTTATATGACAAAACTTTAGTTTTTGAAAGGTTGAGGCATAGGAGATTAGAATCGCACCAAGATTTAATGGTGCGTAAGTCACTGGATATAGTATCATATAGCGCCGTAACATCTGGGCCGCTCCAAGTGAAACTAGTATCGTCCGCAAAGAGACAGATTTTACCGCTAATCTTTCAAAAGAAAGAAGCTACATCTACCATCAGCCATTACCTATGATAAGTGGATTGAATTAAAGAAGGGAAAGGAGAAAAAAAACAAAAACTGGCAATGAGAACTTTACAAAAAAGAAAACAATTAAAACAAAATTAAAAAAAATAAAGACCTCTCTAGTAGAAATAAAAAAAAAGAGAAACTAACGCCAGCTTAAACTTTTGTGACATCTGCTGAAATAAATATAGGAAATTTTATTATTTTAAAGTACGGGAATCAGTTGTATCCAGGAAAAATATTACAAATTGAAAATAATGAATATTATAGCTGCGCAATGATTCAAATCTGCGGCAATTGGAAGTAAAAATGACTTGCTTTGGTACAAATAACTGAGTGATATAACAATAAAAATTGATGAATCTAAAAAAAATCAATTCAAGAGGGCATATATGTGGTACCTGAACTAACAAATATTGTGATAAATTAGTGTACTTTGCTTATTGTTCCTCATATTAGTATTGATATGTACCTAATTTTTATTTAACATTTGTATAACATAGACAAAAAGCAAAATAAGGTATTAGGTATCACTTTAAATTTTTTTTTCAAAAATAAAAACAATTACCAAATGTCTCTTTTTATGTCTTTTTTTTTAAGAAATTAATAAATTAAATAAATTATTTTTTTAGCTTAGTTATCTGCAAAACTCAATATAGAGAATATTTTTGCAAGAATGTGGCCACAAATGGTAGTAAATGTGGCCACATTTGGCACAAGGTGGCCACAAATGGGGAAAATCGTATGTTATCATAAAATGCTTATTTTCTGTTTATTATGAATACAGATCTTTACAATAAAAGCATATTTTGAAAGAAAAATGTTTGAAGAAGCACCAAAAATTTTGTTTTATCTCCAAAATTAACTACAAATATTTTTTCTGATAAGTCAATCTCTAAAAATCCCTTAACCTGGCCACAACCGGTGCTTCTACCCTATACAGATAAAAATCTTATCCCTAATTCGTGGTACGAAAATTGTTTTTTATGACGATGTGCAAACGGGTAAAATTTCCTGTGCGCAACAATAAACTCGGGTAAAATAACAATAAACAGCGTAATAGAGAGATATCGCTAAACCGAATAGCGTGCATGGACGTTATAAGGCCGGGTGTTATTTCCTTTACGTGAGGTGGTATTAACTCTCTTCATTTATAGTTATCGGATCGGAAAGAATTCCGTTCGCATCGCGTCCGCTATTTAAACTTAACCTAACCATAGCTTAAGTAAAAACCAGCTCGGACAGTGTAGCGTGCCGCTTTGATCTTTTTACGCTCGGATTTGCGATTCGAAAGAGGGGGAACACTAGAGCGGCGAGCTCTCTCGCCAAAACCAATAGCCGCGTAAGCGCCAGTCAGCCCAGAGATGTATTCAAAAAAATTTTACACGTGACGTAAAAAATTATTCGACTGTGCTAGAACATAATTTAGATACACGTTTTTTAAATTGTTGACTTTAAATAAATATGCATTCTCAAAGAAAAACATTTAAAAAACAAATTAATTAATTTATTTCTAGAAATAACAGCAAAATGAAATAAGTACATTGATTACTTATAGTTATTTACGAATGTTTCTAAATTAGGAGCTTTCGGTTTTTGTTTGCTACATTTAAGTTCTTAGTAATATTCTTTAAGGTATAATAATTTCTAACTTTTGCGTATAAATTTAACAAAAAATACATTATAGGAAAATTTTGATTGATGGTTGAATTTAATTGTCTGAAATAATTTAACGAATTTACATAATATATTTTCATTTAAGAAAAGTTCTTCAAAATTGTTCTGAAAAATTTTATAAAAAAACTTTTTTAAAAACAAGTTTTTATTTAAATACACTAAAAAGAATAAAATAAACTTTTTCTTTAGAACTTTTATTATGAACTTATAACGTCATTACACAATTTTAATATTATATAAAAGCTTGTCGCGAGATTTGAGTGTACATTTGCACTCATAAAAATCTGGTACGACAACTTTATCTTGTAATTCCTGGTCTAGTGGTCTATCATAACAGAAACTTTGAGAATGAGACAGGGTAGACACAGGTTTTAGTTAATTTACTTGTTTATCGATGTAGAGAAATCTCGCGGCAAGCTTTTATTATCTAATATTAAAATTGTGTAATGACGTTCTAAGTTCATAATAAAAGTTTTAAAGAAAAAGAGTTTATTTTATTCTTTTTAGTGTATTTAAATAAAAGCTTGTATTTAAAAAAGTTTTTTTTATAAAATTTATTTTCTACTTTTTAGTAATGCTGGTTTCTCAGTGTCACACACTTAAACTCAATTTTTTTCTTAAATAATTTTCTATGGGTATCCTAATAATATGTATATCGATTTTCATTAAAAAAGGAGAACTTAAAAAAAACGACAGCTGTCAAATTTGACAGTTCAAATGTGAGACAAATAAAATGAAAACCGACTATGGGGTAGGGGGCATCCAATATATCGATTTTTATAAAAATCGGACAAATTTAAAATTATTTGACAGCTGTCTCTTTGCTGTCAAACTTTGAAATTTTTTTGACAACTGTCAAATTTGACAGCTCAACATTTTTTTTTCATTTTCGCCCATGGCCGTCCTATATATCAATTTTTATCAAAATCGGACAACTTTGAAATTTTTTTGACAGCTGTCAAATTTGACAGCTCAATTTTTTTTCTTTCATTTTAGCCCATGGCCATCCTATATATCAATTTTTATGAAAATCGGTTGACTTTGAAATTTTGACATGTCATTAAACTGTCATTTTTTCAAGATGGCCGCCCATATATTTTTTTTCATATGTATATACCCACAATATACCTATACAGGTTGTTAAATTGTTCATTACTCGCAGCAAGAGTTTTATGGTTGAAATAACCTCGGCCCGCTCGTCGATAGAAAAATCGAGTCGGTTCGGCAGAAAAATCAATAATGCATGCGTTCTCAATAGGCAGTGTTGCCATTCTGTTTCCCTATAAGTAACTGTCGAGTTAACAACCTGTATATATATATATATATATATATATATATATATATATATATATATATATATATATATATATATATATATATATATATATATATATATATCCATATATATTCATATATATTTATAAAAATCAAAACCTCAAAAATGCCGCCATTTTGACAGCTGTCAAAAATTCGGGTCATGCCTTGCAAAAAAATGTATTGTCATCGGGACTGAACCTACATGCCAAATTTCAATCTCCTACGGTTTGGTAGGAAGTGGAAAGGAAGTGGTTTTAATTTAGCTTACAAGATTTGCCCCGAACAAACATACATACATACATAGATAGTTACATACAAAGCAAGTTAAATAAAAGCTTATAAAAATAGCCTCCAATGAGGAAACTAAATAAAAAAATGGTCACTTGGCATTAGCAAGCCTCCAAATAAGTAGTCTTCATCGTTTTGAAAATCTCTAAAGTGTGAATATACTTTTGAATTGAACATTAATTTTGAATTGAATTGAAAATTAAACAGACTATATTTTGAATTATTTCCATAATTATTTGTGCAACCAGCAGCCGCACATCCCGGAAAACCTTTTCCCATTCCATCAATAAAAATAAAATTGAAATAAAAGCACAAATACCTATGGTTAAATATAAGAAAAAAAATTGAATTAAAATCTTCCATAATACGGCCCTACGCGCCACCGGTGGAGGCTATGCATCGACTGAATGAGGCTGACTGTCGGTCGCTTAATTCAGTTAGCGCATCGTCGGAGTGGGGCGTTTTAAATTCGAGCGTGGGAAAAATTGGCGAGTGTCAAAGCTATGTTATTCTGTAAGCTGTGACGTAACTTTGAATTTAAAACTTTGAAATTGTTTTGTTTACTAGGTATTTTAAAACAAAAGGGCTAAAGTGCTTATTTCCAGTGCTTTATTGTTCAACGTCTGCCAGTGGGTTTAGGGCAACAAGCAACAAATTCTCTTAGAAGGACTAAGTCGTCATCTGCTGTAAACCTAAGCCTCTTTATAGTTTCTTTAATGTTGGAAGAGGTGGAATCCATATTTTTGGCCCTATTTATTTAATTAAAACTAATCCCAGCTACTTAAATATCAAATTATCTAATAAAACTAAAGTAACAATTCAAAACAATTCAAACATAACCTAAAATAAAAGATCTCGCCGGCCGGCCCCGGTTGTCAAATACCCGCACATGTCCATTTAAGCAATTTTTAAACATTATTTAGAAATAGCGCTTGGTGTAATTGATCCGCAAATTACGTCAGGCGGTAACGTTATTAGCGGGTGTTGCGTTAAAAATTGACTCGCGCATATCGTAAGCATGATAAGGTACGCGTAAATACTACATGACGCTATCCGGTTTTCCGATATCTCTCTAATAACTGTGCCGGTCAGGCGCTGTGCACAATTTTAGAGGCCATAAGGGGGCGTGCTATGTGCGCAAACTAGTAACCTAACTAGTGTCCGAATTACCCCCGCTCTCACACTTTGCCAGTTGTAAGTGGTCCACTGGAAAAGCTTAAATTCAAAAATTCGTATCCCCCCGCCCTTCCGTGTTTGAGAAACCCAAAAAAAATTGGATTTGATTTTCTGGTTGAACCGTATGTCCCACAGAAAATTTTATGGAATAAAAAACAAAGAGAATTAAATTTTCTACATTTCTATCTTTAAGTAACAAACCTCTAAAACCTATGGAGACAAAGACTAGAAGGCGCTAAAGTCGCCCAAACGCAGTTTTTTGCATTTTTCCCGGTGAAACCATTTTTTTGCTGTCGCATATTTATATTATTCAATTCAGCAAATTATTTTAAACTGCTTGTTCCCCAGCAATGAACGTTAAGACGTTTTTTATGTGCTTTTACTCTAGTATGTGCTGGTTTTCTATTTAAAAATAGGTCCGTAAACCTTGAACAGCAATTTTCTTTTTTTATATAAATATAATGGATTAATGTATCGAATTGAGGTGGTTTTATGTTGCGGACAGTGACAGATATGTTTGAAACGTTGTGTAAGTAAATAAAAAAGATAATCGAGTTAGAGTTGTTATAAACAGGTTAAGAAAAAACCATGGATATTTTTTATACCGACCATTTTTAATCACAATATTGTCAAAAACAGAGACGGATTTTTTTGAAGCTATTAAAGTTTAGTTTATATAGGCCAGAAAGTTTCGGAAAGGTACCTAAAACAAAGCAAAAAATGGTAAAAAAACTTTTTGTTTTTTAATCAGTGTTCGTACTAGATGTAAACAATATTTTTTTATTTCTCTCGAGACAAAATGACGGGCCCCTTGCACGTGGCGGATAAATTTTAACTATTTATTAATACATTTTTATCTAAAATATACAGGGTGAATAAATAAGTTGCAAATATTTTTAGGGATAGTATATTTCGACCCTAGAAAACGATTATGAGTTATTTTTTGCAAAAAAATTTGAAAATTTGGAATTTTTTGAAAAAATGTTAGTTTTTAGTTAAAAATATAATTTCTTGATAATGTGGCAACATAGGTAGTAAGTTAAATCTACAAGAAAGAAAACCTAGAAAAGATCCAGTGGTTTACAAAATTTAAGCAAAAAATTTTTTTTTTTATTTTCAAAGTAAGTTAACTCAGTTATTTTGGACTAAAGGCAAAGAAAATATGATAATTTAATCGAGATCTACCAGCCTTAAAATATTTGCACTTATTTAAGACTCACCCTGTATAAATTTTGTAGCGTTTTTTTATAAACATTACCACTGCGAACGGCAGCTTTTCGTTGGTAGAGCAGTCCTGGATAAGGTATTTCACTGGAAAGAACTAATTAACAATACTAACTCGAAATTATAAATATTGGGCGCCAGGCATGTACAGAGAAAGAAAACACAGTTGTATATTACTTAAAACTAATGACTATATTTATTCAAGATGAACTTTGATGGTAAATAGCATTGTACAATTTTAATAATTATTATAGTGGTTATATGTCAAAGAAAGTGGTGTTAATAGTTGTACTAAATATCTATAAAAGTAATACCATTACAAGATATAATGTAATGAAACCTAAGATCTAAATCATATTTTAAATACTAAATCGACATAAATGTTCTTAATAATCTAACCACTAAATATAGTCTGTACGATATTATTTAAAATGTACGTTAAGATAAGACTGAAAATCGTCTGAAAATCTGAACCTAAATCTACACTTAGCTGTTCTTGAGGCAATCCTGTTTCGAAGAGCAGCAGCGTGAGGTAGACTCATATCTCTGCAATGTCTCTCGGCTATCCTGTTGGCCAATACAACAAAAGGGGCCAGAATGAGGACACCATGAATCAATACAGCCGTAACTACTGACTAGACTGAGAAATAGGAGCGAAGCAGCATGGGGCTTACGCTGTATCCATACTGTGGCAATATGGGGACACTACCCATAGGTACCTTGGAACACTACTAGGACCTTGGATAATGTCCGTAATTTGGACCATAACCGTGGACACAGTCCGTCCATAAGATAACGGTACAGGGGAACACTACCCGTACCTTGGATACTACTAGGACCTTAGATAATGCCCGTACCTTGTAAATAGTCCGTACCTTGGAAATAGTCCATACCTTGGACCCTAAAAATATGAAACTCTTGTTTAAAACCAAACAAGGTCAAATAAACAAAATAAACCTACCTCGAATTACTTCCGAGGGCTCAATAATAAACAAAGAAACTGTCCTTTCTTCCATGTAACATTCTGGAGGACAAAAGAAAAAGGACGCCAACGTGCCAGCAAAATACAAAGACAAGTTAAGTTGGGACATCCAAAACTCTACCCTAAAAATATGCAGTAATAATATCGAATCTAATAAAGATAATATTTCATCTTTACCTGTTGCTTCGAAATGGCAGCTGATTCAGATTTTGCAGCAAGATTTAAATTGCCATTTCTAAAAGCAGGATTTGCAACCGTGGCCAAAAACAAAGTGAGGTTAAAACGCAGAGAGGCGCCTTGACATAATATGACAAGGATCTTGACAGCGCGCGCCTCCACAGAACAATGAAACGATGGCAGGATTGGCGACTAGGGAACGTAAAAATTACGCCAAGCGTGCCAAATAACTATCCGGCCTGAACGAGAGGGAATCCGGTGATGATAGGCCAGACATCATATATTATATATAAAAAAGACATATTAACGAACTAAAAACGTTACAATTTAAAATCAGTTTTTACAAATTCCATCAGAAAGGTATTTAAATTAATGATTGAAATTGACCAATAATAGTCTATCTAGCAAAAAAAAATCTTCCATTGGTGCTGTTCTTGACAAAAAGCGTTGACAATGCAGACGTAGTGCACATGAACAATATTCTTAGTGTTTTAAAATATAGTGTTAGTCCAAGAGGTCCGGGAATATTTCGACAGACTGCCACTGTCAGGCACACAAGCTATAATTAAAGAGCCATTACTGGATGTCCTTTTGGTCCTAACCAATTGTACTTTTCGTTGGCTACCTGTAAAAGTGCAATAATTTATTTTATTTTTCTTAATTTTTTATATACTTTTTTATTTGTCATTTCATTTCTCATTTGGTATTTTTCAATTATACTTTATTTTTTAATTGTATTTTTATCAGGGTTGGAAAAAATCATGATTTTTTAAAAAAAATTAAAAAAATCAGATTTATTTGATTTTAATTCAAAACAATATTTAAATCGGATTTCCAAATGACTAGGACTTATTTCCAATTAAAGTCCTATCCTAAATGGCTAAATCTTTATAACTCTGCCCGATATCGATAAATTAATAATTCTAGGGTGCGTTTGTCATTTTTCCACATCGGTCACTAATATATTTCTCAAAAAAGTCGCTCGCTTCAGATGAAAAGGATTTTTTTTAAACGTCTCAAAAGTATTAATTTTTGTCATTTTAACGCCTAGGTATAAAAGTAAAGCACTGTTACGCCTAAGCACAAAAGTACAAAAATATATTATTAAACTGATATTAAGTGTCAAATTCAACGAGTGTACAAATTGTTGCTCGATTACTGTTTATATTATTTGCAATGTTTGAAATTGATTATTTCATTCTATTAGGAGTAAAAATGTAATTTTTGTGCTTCCTTGTAACGTCGGAATAGCTTTACGATGGTCCTTCAAATCATCAAAAATAGTATAATTTTTACTCCTAATAATACAATACACTAAGTGTAAAGTACTTACTGCAGATCAGAATGTCGGTAAGAATTTGGAAAAATACAACCGTTTCAAAAAAAATATAAAACAACATATTTCCTGACAACGATTATAGATTCTTGGGAATGAAGCTATAGTCTCTATATCAGAAGAACCTAGTTCTGCACTAGACTGCAAATGATATGTATTCGAACAGCGAATTTTTGTCACTTATACATAAATTTTAAAATAAATCCCTGCGTTTAGCGGTCTAATGGATTCACACGAAATTACTTCAAAAATCGGTCCAACATTTAATTGATGAATAGATATTTTTATATAGTTTTATAACATTTACAATTACTTATCGATTTATTATCTGTTATATCTTTTATAGAAATATTTTTTATAGTTTTTCGATTTTATAGGACAAATTTTTATAACCTTTACAGCTATTTTTTGATTTATAATAAAGTTTCAATAAAATTATTTTGTTTTATTTAAATCACATGGTTAAAATTAAAAAAATCACTTGATTTAAATCATGCCAACCCCGATTTTTACTGTTAAATATTACGTTATCACATAATAAACCATTTTACGATAACAGGTTCTTCAACAATTATTATACTTTAAAATTAATATTAAATGAAGACTTAAACGCTTTTATTATATTAAGCTCCGGTAAACCAGAACGTTCGGTAGTTTATACCAACGAGACAATATTGAAAAGAATAATTCTGGAAAAGATTATATTTTTGAGCCATTATAATAGGTTGAAATTAAATTTAAATAATTATTCAATTGTAGAAATCTTCTGAATAATTTAGAGCTTTTTTCTTAATAATTATTCATTTATGCAACTGCTGGCGGTGGCCTTTTAGTAGAATGTGTGGGAAGGGGATTAATCACCGCGACCTTATAGATCTATTGTGTCCCCTTTTCTTAAGTTATAACTCATCATACAGTCTCAGGACTTTGATAAAAGAGACGGTTTCTGAGACGGTTTTGCAGAGGTTAGTGTTCTCCATCTCCGATATCAGTTGTACTAAAATTTATGGATATCGTCTTGCCGCACTCGGTGAAGAGGTGTTCTAATATTTCCCCATTTTCCACACAGACTCTGCATTTACCGTTGTTTCCTGGCATCAATCTACTGATCGAGGAGACAGTGTCCTGTTAAAAATTCCGTGACAATCCGAAGATTGTTCTTGCTTAAATCAAGGCAAATCTTTTATTTTTGTCGGTCGTAAGTCCTAATAAATTTTTTCGAGTGTCTTAGACCGTTGGATGATTCCCATTCCAGGTTACGGATGGGGTATTCCCAGGTTTTTGAGTTCTGCTCTGTTAAGTTGGTTTCCAATTAGGAAGCAGAACGGATTTTTGGTATTTTTAATATAGGATTGCCATATATTTGTGTAATTCCAAATACAATTTGTGTACAAAATATTATACACTCAGATGCAAAAAAAAGCGCAACGGAGATTTTTTTGCTCAAATTTAAAGTGTCATATTTTTGTTATTTTAGCCCTATTTTCATAAATTTTTAGCAAGCTGTATATAATTATGTGAACTTTAATTCGTAAACTCAGTTTTTTTAGAAATTTTCGTATATGGTATATTATACAGGGTTAATCAAGGGGTTGTTTTTTTACCCTAACTTTAAAACACTCTGTGCAATAATTTCGTGTGTAAATTTTCCTAAAATATAATTTTACGGTCAGAACCATGTAGCCTGAGCATTTTGTTTTTTGGATCATGTCAATACATGCCTTCGTTAATTTTTAAGAGCGAAATATGAACTTGCCACCAACAGTTTGTAATTTTTTCAATTATCATTTTGTTTGAAGTTATTTTTTAATATGACAAGCCGGTTTTGGTGATTATTATGAACTATATTCTACTATGGGCGGTGGGCTAATTACCTGCCGCTCCTTAAAACCTATCAATTAATGAAACTGAAGTAAAAGCAAACCCGACGGATAACTCGATGACGACCTTGGCTACGAATCTGGCTAATGCTAAAACACGATTAAGATTTGGAACTTGGAATGTCAAAACTCTTTACGAACCATCTAAACTTGCTCAGGCAGTAAAAGAGATGAACACCTACCGACTCTAATTTGGGCTATCAGAAGTGCGATGGAACGGACAGGGCCAACAACCAACATCTGCAAAAGGCTCTTACTCTACAGTGGCAGAGACAAAACACAAGCACACGAAAGCGGTGTTGGATTTCTTCTTAGTGATTCAGCAAAAAAAGCTCTAATCTCATGGAAGCCAGTCTCAGACAGAATAATAACAGCAAGATTCAAGGCTAAGTTCAAAAATATTACATTCATCCAATGCTATGCTCCCACAGAGCCTGCTCAAGTTGAAGACAAGCAATTTATTTTTTTTATGGTTTACTGAACAGAACCTTAAACAACTCTCCCAAGACTATCGGAAACAAGAAATAGCCGTCTTGTCTGATAGTCAAGCAGCGTTAAAGGCGATCAACTCAGTATCAATCAATCAATTCTCATAGAGAAGCTGAATAAATTAGGCAAAGAAAACAAAGTCCTCCTACACTGGGTGCCTGCTCACCAAGGAATAGAAGGCAATGAAAAAGCAAATAATCTAGCTAGGAAAGGAGCGAACACTCCACTAACTGGACCAGAACCGTTCTGCTTTCCAAGTGGTAACCAACTCAAGGCGGAACTCAAGAACTTGGAAGATTCCATCCGCAACCTGGAATGGAAATCTTGCAATTGTCTAAGACACTCGAAGAAGTTTCTGAGGGCTTATGATCAAGAAAAATCACAGATCTTCCTGGGTCTGAGTAAGAACAATCTTCGGATTGTCACGGGGTTTTTAACAGGACACTGTCTCATCAATGAACACCTCAGTAGATTGAAACTAAGAAGAAACGGCGAATGCAGATTCTGTGGGGAAGATGGTGAAACACCAGTACACCTCATCACTGAGTGCGCCGAGACGACAACCATTCGTGCCATGAATTTTGGTACGACTGATATTGGAGATGGAGAACTACCCTCTATAAAACCGTCCCAGATACTGGCTTTTGTCAAAGCTCTGGGACTGTATGATGAGTTATGATTCAAGAAAGGGGGACACAATGGATCTGTAAGGTCGAAGTGATTAACCCCCCTCCCACTCATTCTAAATTCTAAAAAAAAAACTCTCCCAAGGGAGACATTACAATTATCATGGGGGATATGAACGTAAAAATCGGTTCAGACAACAACAAGCTAGGGGAAGTAATGGGCAAAAACGGACTGGGAGTGATGAACGACAACGGCGAACGACTCTCTAACTTCTGTTCAAACAACAATTTCGTTATTGGCGGGTCAATCTTCCCGCATAAAACTGCTCACAAAGTAACCTGGGTTACCTCAAAAAGATTGAGGAGCTCATTACTGGATGTCAGAAGCAGACGCGGGGCAGACATTGCAAGCGATCATTTTCTAGTGGTGGGTCAACTGAGAATTAAACTTTTAAAAAAGATAAAAATTTTGCAAAAAGACCGAAATATAACACCGAACAGCTTAGAAAACCTAACGAACTCCAGAAATTTAAGAACAAGCTCAAACAACAAAGGGAGAATACTAACGTAGCTTCGTGGAACGAGGCAACAGACTTGTTTAAAACCCTTGCTGAAGTGACATTAGGCACAAAACGCATAAAAAGCAAAGAATGGCTTAGCGACGATACTTGGAACTTAATAGAACAAAGAGCTCAGATAAAACAAAGAATAAATACAACTTCAACTCACGAGACCAAAACTACTTTACAACAACAATATCAAGTATCGAATAGAGCAGTTAAGAGATCAGCCAGAAAGGACAAACGAGCTTGGCATGACAACTAGCAAACGAGGCACAAAAGCTGCAGAACAACGCAATATGAGGGAACTGTACAAAATAACAAAACACCTGAGTGGACAACGTAGTAACTTCAATACAGTTATTAAAAGCAAAGACGGCAGACCACTAACATCCTCTGAAGAACAGTTTGACGGAAAGAACACTTCAGCAACCTGCTTGGACCAATAAGTAAACAAAATTTCGACAACGAGGAACCGGAGCCAACAATCGAAATGCCTATCAACTGCGACACGCCAACGAAAACAGAAATACAAAAGGCTATTAAAACACTTAAGAACAATAAAGCAGCCGGCCCCGATAGCGTCCCTGCAGACCTCCTCAAAGCAGATCCTAGCACAGCAGCAGACATACTGCGTCCTCTAATTACACGAGCTTGGGTATCTAACATCATCCCAGATGAATGGAAACAGGGTCTCATTATTAAACTCCCTAAAAAAGGAGATACCACTAACTGTGACAACTGGAGAGGTATTGTTTTGTTAAACAACATTCAGAAGATAATATCCTCTATAGTTCATTTAAGGTTAAACTCCTATATAGAGCCTACTCTGAGAGAGAACCAAGCTGGTTTCCGACCGAACCACTCGTGCATTGACCATATTAACACATTGCGCATTATCATAGAGCAGTCAATAGAATTTAGGTCACCTTTATTCTTATTATTCATAGATTTCGTCAAAGCTTTTGACAGTATCCCCATGCGATGGTATGGAAAACTCTAAAAGAAAAAGGTGTTCCGGAAAAACTACTTAATATAATCAAGGAACTCTACAGAAACACAGAATGCAATGTGCTGCACAACGGTAGAACCAGCGAGAGTTTTAACTTAGGGATAGGAGTAAAGCAGGGTTGCACATTATCGCCGCTTTTATTTAATATCGTGCTCGACAGCGTTTTGACTAAAGCCACAGCAAACATTAGGGGAGTACAATGGACTCTGACATAGCATCTGACGGATCTTGATTATGCTGATGATATCTGTCTCACAACGCAATCCTTCAAAGACATGGAAATGATGCTCAGACGTCTAAAAACAGAAGCAGACAAAGTAGGATTAAGCATAAACATCGACAAAACAAAGTCAATGCGCATTAACACAAACAACAACACTCCATTCATTGTAGGAATCAAACATGTCGAGAATGTAACAGAGTTTACTTACCTGGGAAGTATTGTAACAGCCAACGGTGGCGCAGACGCGGATATTGTCAGCAGGATCAGGAAGGCGCAGCGAGCCTTTGGTCAACTAAAATCAGTTTGGACCTCCCGTCAACTCTCCATAAAAACAAAATTAAGAATATTCAATTTCAACATCATACCAGTTTTATTATATGGCTGCGAGACATGGAGAGTGACAAAAATATCCATCAACCGTCCACAGGTATTTATCAATCGCTGCTTGCGGAAAATACT
This sequence comes from Sitophilus oryzae, assembly GCF_002938485.1. Lineage (NCBI taxonomy): Eukaryota > Metazoa > Arthropoda > Insecta > Coleoptera > Curculionidae > Sitophilus > Sitophilus oryzae. The sequence continues at coordinate 1,533,974 of NW_022147469.1, forward strand.
TAAAATCTTTTGGCCAGACACTATACGTAACACCGACCTGCTTCATCTTACAAACCAACAAGAAGTAGGCATTAAAATCCGCAAAAGAAAATGGGGTTGGATAGGTCACACTTTGCGGAAACCTGATAGTAATATAGCGAGATCAGCGTTGGAGTGGAATCCCCAAGGGAAAAGAAAGCAAGGACGACCTGCTCAAACATGGAGACGTTCCATACTGGATGAGCTTCAACAAGTAGGGTCAACATGGACTTCCAAAACAGAACCCGATAGAGAGCTTTCACTGAAGCCCTTTGCTTCGCGTAGGAGATATAGGATCCTATATATATATATATATATATATATATATATATATATATATTCTACTATGAAATACCGTTTGACGTTTGGGAAAATGCTTGGCAGGAAGGTTAGAGGTCGCGAAGCTGTACCAGCATCATTAAATTAATCTCGCTTCGTCTTTAAAGATGAATGGCAAACAAATAACGCATGCGTATTGTAATATGATATATGCGGCCTTAATGACAGTATTAACGGACATATACAGGGCAGTTATAACAGCCAAGGGAGGCAATACAAAGTATTAGGGCATTTTTTACAATTTCTTTTTCTGTTTGTATACTTGAGTTATCCAGATGTTTTCTTTAATATCGTTGGTTCTGTTGTTGTTATTTTAATTTAGTATAGAGTATCCAATGCAGCGTAATATGACGTTACGGCAATAATCACCAAAACCATCGTCATATTAAAAAAATACATCAAAATGTAATGATAATTGAAAAAATTGCAAATTGACCGTAATCAGTTCATTTCGCTCTTAAAAATTAATCAAAACATGTATTGACATGAATTAAAGAACAAAATGCTCAGGAGTCATGGGTCTGACCGTAAAATTATATTTTAGAAAAATTAAAATTATTGCACAGGGTGTTTTAAAGTTAGGGCAAAGGTTAGAGTAAAAAACAATCCCTCGATTAACCCTGTATAACATGACAAATAAAGTTGATATAATTATATACAGCTTACTAAAAAATTCATGAAATTAGGGCTAAAAATAACAAAAATATAACACTATAAATTTGATCAAAAATTTCTTCGTTGCGTTTTTTTGCATCTGAGTATATAAAGCTTTTCAGTAGGTCATAGTGCATACACTGCAGTAACTGAAAAAATTATGTATGCTTTTCTCTAAACCTTTTCTTTATATTTTATCAGTGTCACAATACTGCAACGTAAACTGTCACCACTCTTTCTTTTCTGCCAAGCGAATAATGCAACTAATGAAATCCGAATTTGAATTTTCAAAATGCACCGTACTATATCTTTTATGCCTTGCACCGAAAAAATAGTGAATATCTAAACATATTCGAATAAGCCTGGGCATACAAAATGAGTTGACGGGTTCCATTTGGGTGTAGAGTACAATACAAAGCATATGACGGTGTTCAGCACAATAGTTCTGATTGGCTATTTATTGTGCGTCAATCATTATGTAAATTTAAAGAATATGTAAATGTGTATATAACAGTATGTCCCCTCTTGTAAAGACAACCCTTTACAAGAGAAAAAACTTTTATATTATTGACATTTTAAAAAAAATAAATAAAAATAGGTACATAAAAAAATTTGCTTGTTCTAAAATGGCTAATTCCGTTTACACTTTTCAAAATTTCTGTATCGTTTTAGAAACAATTTAACAAAAACATGAAAATAAAGTTAAATTTTTTCTAAAGCTTCATTCTTAACCTCGCAATTAGTGGAATAAATTAATGATTTCAACAAGCGTAGAAGTTTATTCCTTTAATTTCAATGTAAGCATTCAGGACGTTCAAAGTGGTAGATATTTTGAATTAGTAGAAAAAGTTGTCAATGTTTTAACTTTTTCACTAATTATACTTCAAAATTTGCGAGAAATGTCATTTTGGACTTTGATTATCTTCCGTCAAGAAAAAAGCTTTTTTGTTACACTAGTGCTATTATGAAAGCCATAATGACATCCAAATGACAATGTTAAATGTGTCATAATGACATTGTCGTAGATTAAAAATTTTAAAATACCTTATAGTCTGTCCAACGAGAAGATCCGTGACAGTGATAGATGTGTCTGTCATTTTATTTTCAAAGTAGTTTATTTTATTTTATAAAGAAATAAGTTGGTACAACTGGAACACATAGCAGGAAATTAATATATTCAAAATTTGACTGACAAGACAAGTGATTACTTCAAAATATTGTGAAACAAACTGTATAAAATTGAAAAAATGTAATCGAGTTATTTTATTTAACAAAAAAACGGTGTGTTAATACAAAACAAACAAGAACAAGACACCACATACGAAAAAAATATAAAAAAGAACTATTTCTTACTTCCAAGCTTCATGAAACTTCCGGCATTTATGATTATATTTATCAATATAACTTATGAAATACAAATTTGGAATTTGTAATATTCCACAGGAATAAATAAAACAACATAAATAAAACAAACTATTTTATTAATAATAACACTTACCAAATTTTATACCTTAAAGGTTGATTAATTAACTTTAATCTTAATTTTTTTAAACCAGTACCTTTTGACCAGTACCTTTTCTGCAGTACTAAAATTCACAATTTACCTATCGTGTGATGTCGATATTTTACAGCTACTCCAGTTTGTAGTATGTGTTTAGTATGATCCTCCTACCATATACGAGATGCACTTATCTATGACGAAATGGTATACAAACTTTATTGATGGTAACTTTATTGGTGTATAAGACTTTCTGCCTGGGAAGCGAGTATTAACCATAAACTGTGCTCTGGGTCTACAGTTAATTTTCACTCGGTTTTTCCTCCACTTGACTTCAAAAGACACAAAACACACGTAATAACACGAATCAAAATGCATCATCTTCCAAAACGCAGGGTATTTGACAAAAGTTGACACAAAATTATAACCTTTAATTTGGCAAGACTTTGACAAGCGTCAAAAATCTAAAGGCGAGTTCATACGCATCGGCGTCCGTTTGTCGTTCATCGTTCCGTCAAACCAATAAAATTGAAATACGATCTGTCATTTTTGAAATAAACCAATAAAACTGGTTAAACACAAAAAGAGATGACGTATGACGGATTTATATTTAAACCCATCCATAGTTAACTTAAAAATTATTAGAAACTTTTTTTAGTAAAATAAATAGATTGGTATGGGACGTCATCTGCTTTTCTTCTGTCATCGTCTGTCGAAATCTTACCTGAGAAAAAAAACAGAGTATACATACAACAAATGTTCGTATTTTATATGTATCTAAAAAATAATATACAGGGTGTTCGATTTAAAAACGAGGAAAAATTATTTTATATTTTAGAAAGTTTGGAGTGGAATTTTCAAAAACTCTGTATGATTTAGGATTACGATATTTCGGGTGAAGTAAGTACAGACTAACTATAGTAAACATAAAGTTAGTTTTGATTTCAGGAGATTTCTTGTATTTTTAGTTGATAATTTTCTAATAAAATCTCCATAAAACATAGGATCATCTAATAACTAAATTGAATCTCAGTTTTATAAAAAACATTCTGTAATGAAATTCTTTAGACCTATAAATCAGAGACGTAAATCTAAACAACTTTAGAACTTCCAGCTTCAAATAATCCACTGTCGTTTCCTAATATAGCAAACGGTTATCCGCGAAAGGCGTATGCCAATACTTTAAATTCCACCTTTGCAACCTAACTGCTTATTTGCGATTCAAATAAAATCCATTAAGCTTGGATTCCGTGTTTGAGCAGGATCAACAGGTAAATTTTTCAATCCAGTTTTAGTTTGTTTATTCGAGTTTGCAAACAAGAAATAACTGCAACAACATCGGGATAAACTAATCAATTTCTTTGTGTTTGCAGTACATAAACTAGATTAAAAAAATCTGTTTTTGGGGAAAACTATGATGAAATGAATCAATAATTCACTATATGTTAGTTAAATCGTTTGATGTTAAAATGGGGTTAAAACGTTTAACACTTGACGAGTGGTTTTCTAAGCATTATAGCAGCATCAGCAGATGATTAAAACTGCTTTAACCATCTGCTGAAGATGCTAACATCGTTAGTAAAACGTGTTAAAAGTGAAGTATTTAAGTATCGTAATACGTTTTTGGTTTATACAGGGTGAGTCTTTTGACACTTTGACACTTTGACAATATACCCACCGACAGGAAAAACGGGTACTTTTTTATAGGCCGGTTTTGATGATTTTTTAAGCAATGTGTAGCTAAATTATTTGACTTTCTAGTATCTCCTTCTCAAGTAAAAATTAAACTATCTATCTGTCAGTTATACAGGAGAGGGAAAACATAATGTTGCTATTTTGGTGAAAGTTTCAAACGCCCTGTGGAATATGTACAATACGCAAGGAATTTAAAAATCGTTTCCAGCATCTAAATCATCTACTAGCTTTTTCCCGCGACTACGTTCGCGTTATAACTCGAATCGTTCATGCATGGATTTAAATTACTGTTTACCTTTTTATAGTAAATAGAGCTAGTGAGCCTTACAAATGCACTATTTAAACTATATTTGTAAGAGTTTTAAAACTACTCGTATTTTATATGAAAGTTAGCAATTGTCGATTTTCTGGATATTATACAGGGCGAGTCTTGAATAAGTGCAAATATTTTCAGGGTTGGCAGATCTCGAGAAAAGAAACATATTTTCTCTTTACCGTTTTTCAAATAACTCCAAAATAACCGAGTTATTTTATTTTAAAAATTTCCAGAAAAAATATTTTTTGCTTAAATTACATCTCGAATCGTTCATGCATTAAATATTATTATGTATTTAAAAAAATCCGAAAATTTAAAAACCGTTTCTTATTTTTTCATCCCATGTATATGACACACTTTGTATACCTAGAAAAAAGCTTTTAATTACACCCGTCTGAAAAAAAATAATCTTAATAATTCTAGAAGTTATCGAAATCAAAGTATTTCAAAGAAGTTTTTCAAGATAAACTATACAGATACAGATACACTTAGATGTAAAGTTTTTTTTTAATTCCTTGCCTTGTTAACGCACTCCACAGGGTGTTTCAAACATTCACCAAAATATCAACATTTTGTTTTTCCTCATATAATTGACAGATAGCACCTTTCATTTTTAATTTAGGAAGAGATACTAAAAAGTCAAATAACTTAGCTACAAATTGTTTAAAAAATCATCAAAATCAGTTCCCTAGAATACAATATCTAAAACTTTAAAATACATGAAAATTTTACAGAGCCCATTTTTCATGCCGGTGAGTGTATTTTAAAGGGTTGGTAGATTTGGATAAATGAAATTTATTTTTTCTTTGTCGTTTTTTAAATAAGTTCAGAATAGCCGAGTAATTAAAGCTTGAGAGTTTAAAAAATAGTTTTCAAAAATTATTAAATTCGTTTTTTACAAGTTTCAGATAAATAAATTAATTAATATAAGAAAATTTTAACATTTTTTTAAGTAATTATTTGAAAATGCAAGAAACTTTCTGTACTAAATATTGCAATAATAATTTGCATATACGCATTGTTTTAGGGCCCTCTATAATTCAAAAGTGTATGTTTGAAAAGGGAAATATTAAAACCAAACAAAAAGCGAGAGATGTACAAATTACATGCAGGTAATATATAACCACGTAAATGTAAAATGACGCTGTGAAAAATGCTTTGTTTCGCACTATACATTTGCATTAACAATGGAATAGAAAATGTATATACTTTCCTATTTGTGAAATCCTTATTATGTACTATATTATTTTCATTTTATTTAGAAATAAGTACATACATACATATATACTCTTCGTATACAGTGATATTTTAAGTCTGTTTCATAGATATAGTAAAATTATTAATATATAAAAACAAACTATATATTTTTGAGTATGGAAAGTTAAAAACATGAAATATAACAAAAAAAAATTGAAATATCCTGAAGCCAACATATTCAAACCGAGAATAAGTAAGGCAAAGGATAAAGTAGGACTGTTACCCGGAGCAGTGGATTATTTCAGCTGACAAGGAAAGATTACCATTCATAAAGTATAACATTTCCACTATTCCGAACATTTTTTAAAATAAATGACCGAGTCCGTTGCTTTTCGACGTTGTAAATTTATTTCAAGCCTGGAACAAAAAGTTTCGCTCTTAGAGAAAAATGGTATATCAACTAGCGATGGGAACTATCGAATGAATTAGACTATCGAATGGTTAATGAATGAATGATTTCAACTATCGAATGGTTTTATTCGAATAAAATCATTCATTCATTTGTATACTAAAGCATATGTGACAACCTCGCCGTGCGACTAAATGGTTATCGTTGAGCCACGACTATCGAATGCTTTTGATAAATGAAATTTAGTATTCGTTTGATTTTTGTATGCGTCAGTGCATTATTAGTTCTTCCAAATTTTTGTAACTTCGCCGTATAAATACTGTGCTATTTTTGCGTTTATTAAAATAGTTAAAATACTAAAATAGTAGTTATTTTTTAATTTTATTTATTGACGATTGTGTGCATGTGCAGGTGGTCAAAATTTTTCCGAAAATTTGTGTGGTTTTCCGTAGTCCGATCTTTCAATTATTTAATTTTATATGGTATATGGTCTATTTTTTAATGGGAAATTTTGAGAAGTAGCAATTTTTAAGAGAGATAAGATGAACTTACAATTAATTTTAAAAATACATATTTGTATTTTAGATGTTTTAATAATATGAATTAGTTGAACTTAATAATCATATTTAAGTAATGTGGTTGTATAATCATATTTAAGTAAATGGTTATCGAACTCAAACTATGGGGTGAGAAAATTAAAATGAAAGTTTTATACGTGTCAATTAAAAAAAAAAAGTTAAAGATGTTTGTATTTTGTTTATGCTAATTCTCTTACATGTAGTTTTTTGCGAAGAAAAAATATTTCATTTATTTTTTAAAGTAAATGCCAGTAAAAGTAAATATAATTTTTAAATAGTAATATAAAGCACCTAATATAAATAATTTTGATTTCTAATTTTTTATTTATATTTTCCTTCCATTACACTGCATGCTTAGTAAATTAATAAATGTTTATATTTCATGATTTTAAAATTTGTTGTTAATATAACAAATTAGTTCTGTAATTATTATTATTTAATAAACCAACGTTGCCAAAAAATTTAGAGACTATATTATTTTTAAACAGGATCTAATATAAATAATTTTGACATCTAATTTGTTGTTTATATTTTGCTACTACTTAAAAGAAAATATTTATATTAAATGATTTTAAATTTTGTTGTTAATAGGTATAACAAATTATTACTGTTATTATTATTTATTAAACCACTCTTTGCTAAAAAAACATTAAAAATAATTTTCCTACATCCAAAATAACAAGTATTATTGCAGTGTAACAACAGAATATTAATAAAAAAATGCAGAATATAATAATATAGACATTCTATCCCTAATTAACTAAAGCCAAACAATAATATTCTTTGCTAATATCAACTAATACCAAAATATGGCAACAGCGCCTTTCATAATGTATTTTCTGTGTAAATACTAGCACCTCAATAAAAAAAATAGTGTGTCCTTATCTTTATATGCCTCCGCAAAAAATCAAAGATGCCGGCTTCTTTCATAGCATTGCCACCGACCGCTGTCGGGTTTCTCGGAAAGAAACCTACGTCGCCGGGCGACAACTAAAATTCAGTTAATATTTTATTATAATCGATCCTGACGAATGAATGAATTTCATAAATGAATGAATTTTATAAATGAATGATTTTTGCTGCCGAATTACTAGAATACAATATTTCAAGGCAGATGACGGAACTATTCGATAATTTTTATTCGAATAGTTTTCAACGAATGTTTTCTTACTAACTATCGAATTATTCGAATGAATTGCAACTATGGAATGTTTCGATAGTATTCATTCGATAGTTCCCACTACTAATATCAACTACTAACTGAAACTGAAATTAATAACAAGTATTCAGTGTTTGAGTCATTGAGTCTTAAATAAATGCAAACATTTTTAGGGCTGGTATATTTCGACCCCAGGAGCATGTCTATGAGGTTTATTTCGCCAAAAATTTGTTGAAAATGTTTAGAACTGCCTGTTCACCGCAAATATTCTCACGGTATAATTTCTTAATCTCTAATATTACTATGGTTACGGCTTTATTCTACGGTTACGGCACTAAAAGAAATACAAATACAGAAAAAATCGGGTGGCTTTCAGACGAAATTATGAAGCACGATATGTGTCTGTCCTGCTCGGGACAGGGCCAGGTTTGAGTTGCTTGGAAAAGCAAAATTATGCTGGATCAGACCTCGGTGAGATATCACCCTCGGATATAACAACCTATATTAATAACCCAAATCAGGTCATTTTAGTTTGTCTTAGCCACACAGAAAGCGTCTTTAGCGTTTTGCGTTTTTTGCGTCTCAAGCGCTTTTTGCGATTTTACCGTTTTTGAGCGCTTTTTTCGATTTGTGTCCATTAAAAATACGCAAAAGACGCGGCAGGTCTGCAGTTTATATCAATATGTCAATTAGTAACGTCTCGCAAGCACGTGGATTCCCGGCCCGTCCAACAATCAATCCTGCGAGAAAGAGATAGGCGAGATCGGCGCCGTTAGCGTTGAAGAGACGAAGATAAAAGATGCTGGGATTGAATTGTGGACGGGCCGGGGCTTATATTCGGAGACAAACACAATCTACTGCTAGTGCTAGTGGTGTGTGTAAAAATAATAATTATTATTTGCCATTTATTTTACGAATTTTAGTTTATATGTGTATAGTTTTTTGATGTAGTGTTGCAGTTAGTACTTGTTATAATTATAATATAATAAATAATTATAATTATATAATAGAATAGTAAATATCTCTAGTTGCTAATGCAATTTTAGGACATGATTTATGAAACATTTTGGAGTGAAACTTCTTTACGCGCGCTGGGAGTAAAAATTCAAGGCCGTGACATACGAGCCAGTGAGACGGCCCTAACACACGAGCTCGTTGTAACGAAAGGTGTGAACGGCTTAGAAATACGTAGTGACGTGACGTGTATTTGTGAGCAGTCCACGTGTTTATCAAAAATATCGATATTTTAATACAAATTTTGAAAAAGGGAATCAAATTATTACGCGTAAAAAAACATTTGTTACACGTAAAAAACTATTTTTATTATTTTACGCGAATAAAACTGGTACACGTAAACAACCATTTTTTACGCGTATAAAACTATTTGTTACTGGTATAAAATTATTTTTTACGCGTATAAAACTATTTGTTATTGGTAGAAAACTATTTTTTACGCGAATAAAATTTGTTACGTGTAAAAATCTATTTGTTACACGTAAAAAACTAATTTTTACGCGTTAAAAACTTATTGTTTTTGGTAGAAAACCTTTCTTACGAAAAGAAAAAAATATTTTTTACGTGTAAAAAAACTATTTGTTACACGTAAAAAACTAATTTTTACGCGTCAAAAACTTATTGTTTCTTGTAAAAAAACTTTTTTACCCAAAAAAGTATATTTTTTACGTGTAAAAAACTATTTGTTACACGTAAAAAACTAATTTTTACGCGTCAAAAACTTATTATGGTAGAAAACCTTTCTTACGCAAAAAAAAATATTTTTTACGTGTAAAAAACTTTTTGTTACACGTAAAAAACTAATTTTTACGCGTCAAAAACTTATTGTTTCTGGTAGAAAGCCTTTCTTACGCAAAAAAAATATTTTTTACGTGTAAAAAACTATTTGTTACACGTAAAAAACTAATTTTTACGCGTCAAAAACTTATTGTTTCTGGTAAAAAAACTTTTTTACCCAAAACAATATATTTTTTACGCGTAAAAAACTATTTGTTACACGTAAAAAACTATTTTTTACGCGTAAGAAAATATTCTTTTAATTTATTACTTTTTCAAAATTTCAAACCACACTTTTTCAAACATTTCCTTCAAATTTTTGAATTTAATAGAATCTTCCAAAACAGTAGATGTTCTTTATAAAAATATTTTTAGATAATACCCTAAAATGAAAAAAAAATGCATACTATTTAATTTATTTTTATTGTATTATTAAATATAACGTTCGCCTATGACGGGGTCTCATCTTAGAAAACGCTAAAGACGCTACAGAAAACAAACTGATCTGTTTTCATTTGCGTTTTTTCCGAGACACGCCGAACGCTACACGCTTTTGGTATGGCCACTCCTATATAATCCTGTTATTTTGTTTTAGTCGCTAAAGACGCTTCACGCTAAAAACGCAAAAAACGATTCCTGTGTGGCCGTGGGCTTAGACGATGAAGCTATATTACTACGGCCTAGGAAATTTATAAAGTTCCTATAATGATAAGAACGTTTGGTATGTCCTAGGCCAAACTAAAACGGATATTTCTCTAATATATCCAATATTCGATTTTGAATTAATATTATATTTTTAAAAAATATTATACTTATAGGTAATAAATGTTTAAACAAATTTCCAGTGACCGCGAAGAAAACCTTCAACTAAATATTAAAGTGGTCCGTTACAATGTATTTTTATACTTCGGTATTGAACTGATTCTTGGATACCAACGGAGAGCACTTAAAAGAATCTGGAGTCGTTTGCGACGTGGGTGTATAAAAGGGTACGAAGGATAAGCTACACCGATTGTGTAGCTAATGCAAAGGTCAGCCATACAGCTAAAATATTGAAAGGTTAGGTATATTTTTCAGATACGCCAAAACAAGAAATACAAGAAAACATTGAAGAATATTGAATATCAGATTAAAGATATTGTTACGTTATTCGTCGGTTCCGTGTGGATAGAAAGTCTAATTTATTTAAACACAATTTATTTTACACTAAGTAACGAACAATAACGATAAACGACTTAAATAACTATTTACAAACTATTTATAACTATTTATTTAGAAGGAATTTATTTTGAATTTAGCGCAGCAACTGTACTCGTCTATTTGTTTCTGTCCCTCCTTTGCACAGGCTTCGGGTTATATACCCACACCTAACAGTTCTCGAATAGTCCATAAAATCATTAGGTGCATAGAGAAGGTTTAGAATGTTCTCGTATGTACGCCTCTATTCCAGTGGAACTCGATTGTTCTCGAACGTTCGATGAATCATTACGGTGTCTATTCTTTAATGCGCTTCAGGGCCATATGGGGGCGGGACATATTAGTTAGGTTAGGCCGAGTCCACACGGGTCCGCAACAATATATCATATTATGCTCAACTTTTTTTCTTTCAATGCTATTCCGAACTTTGGTCCTCTATTATATAATTACTTACCGACTAAGTGAGTGTGTAATACTAAGGGCTGGCAAAGGTTAGTTTTGGGTAGAGATTTCCGTATGTAAGAAGAGTACAATGCGTTTATAATATACTGAACAAAAAGAGAACAGTAAAAACGTTGCTAAACGTATGAAATAAACCGAGAAACTGTGCACATTGCTAAGAGACGTGGAAGGAGATATACCCGATTCGTCACGGTCGACCGGTCGACCTAATCAGTACCATATCAGTACTTAAAATTCTATGGAAGAGTGCATGATGTACACTCAGTTCAGCTTCACGATTTAATTACGTCTAGTGATTTTTAATTTTTTTATTTATTAACGAGTTGTAATTTTCCCTATAGCTTGTAAATTTTTAAGTGCAAGTTAGAAACATTTGCACACTTTTGGTAAAAATAAGTTGAATTGAGTTGGTGTTCGACAGTGGTCGCGCTATTAAAACTCTGAATTTAAAAATCGATATCTCGAAATCCATAAGAAATAATTTATTGTAGTTCTTTTAAAAACTTTCTTAATATTTCTGCTATATATTCTTTGCAGACAGTATGTGAAAATCTTTATAAACAGAAAAGTTGCTGAAAATTGCACTGCACTAAAAGTAAATGAATGTTTTTTTTTTAATTTTGAGTGGAAATAAACAAGCCTATCGATTTTTTCTTATTTAAACATCTTTTAAAAGATACGAACTTCAAAATAAAAAAAGTTTCAATATATAAAGTAGTTCTTGAGTTAACGCGTGTTATGTGTTAAAAAGTTGAGTTTTTAAATTATCGCGATTACTGACGTTTTCTCGTTATACAAAAACAGACACCCTAACGATATCCTTATAATTCCATTTCAGATACTCAAAAACATATCTAATGATTTTATCTAGTTATCTTTTCGAAAATAAAAGTCTTAAAAGTAAGCGGTTTGTGATCGTGATTGTACTTTACTTGATAAAGGCGCACTGGAGAAATGTGGCAACGCCGCAATAGCACCGTCGCATTTCTCTCACTCCGACTTAATAAGATCCCTATGCGATTTACTTCCACACATGTAAATGCTGACCCAAAAGCAAGAGTTGTCAGCACGGTATAAATCGAGATATACGAGGTATCCAATTTCTTTTAGACTTTAATCGGCTTCAATAAGCTCAATGCCGCAATATACCTCTCAATATATCTTACTTTTTTGAACAATCCACTGTGCTGTTGTTCTAAATCAAGGGTGTGATATTTAAAAATTATTTATAATAAATTTTAACGTATTTTTCTTAGTTATATAGATCAAAAGGTCGAATAAAAACGGGATTGTATCCACAAAAGCATCGTATTATTTAAGCAGACCAAAAAATTCTAGGCATAAAGTGCGCAGCGTGTTAAAACCTCATATTTGAACTATTCTGGACGTTTTTTATAATTAATGTTTGCATTCATTGTTGTCCCACCGCGTAACTTAACTCGAAACTAAAGCTCTCCGCTATTACAGAAAAGAGAACACATTACGGGCCAAATTAAAAATGAGTGTCATTAGTTTTTCCACACACGTACTCTCGGAGATGGAGTTTTTACGGTCTTGTAAAAAAACCGTATGAATATATTATTCTGTTTCATTCTCATTCTTTTAAATGTCATCATTTAAAAATTATTTAGATGAATATATATTAATTTAAAATTGTCAGTAGAAATTAATTTACTTGTGAAATTTCATACACATACACAAGATTTGACTATTTTTAATTACAAATTTAAGAGATAAAATCGAAAAATTGTTTAATAATTAGACTGCAGTTACAAACGACATGTAAAACACAATGTGAATAACAGAACAGCTTTAACAACTCTTTTTCTCGCACTTAAAAATAGTAAAATAGTTAGTTGTCGAGTAGTAGAATTGAGATATATAGGAGAATAATTTTCACTGTTAAGTAACTATACAGGATGAGTCTTAAATAAGTGCAAATATTTCCAGGGCTGGTAGATCTCGGTAAAAGAAACATATTTTCTCTTTAACGTTTTTCAAACAAGTCGAAAATAACCGAGTTCTTCAAGTTTGAAAATTTAAAAAAAATTGATCCGTTTTAGTGCCGTAACTTTCATGGTACAAAGAAAACAAGGTATGATCGATAGCGGCTCCAATTTCATTAAGTTTGCGCATACCACCTGTGACGTCATACGCCATACAGAAAAATATCCATATTGTTCAATTGCCACTAGGTAATAAAAAAAAGACCTAAAATAGGGAAGAATCAGGACATAACCCCAAAAGTTATGTCAAATTATCGAGCTTGACATTTCAAAAATTATTTTCGCGTTTATTGTGTCATCTGTTTGACAATTTGAAATTGGCGCGCGGAGCTTGCCGACCAATGGTGCCGTTTATCACCTGTGACGTAGTAACCAACCTGCGCAATATCATACCTTGTATTCTTTGTATCATGCGTAACCATTAGTAATATCATAGATTAAGAAATTATACGGTGGTAAAATTTACGGTGAACAGGCAGTGCTAAAAAGTTTTCTAAAAAAATGAAAATGCACGATTTTCAACGTTTTTTTGCGAAAATAACCTTATAGACGTGTTCCTGGGGTCGAAATATTCCATCCCTAAAAATATTTGCACTTATTTAGGACTCACCCTGTACGTTTATTAAACCAATCAATTATGAAATTTAATTAGAATCAATTAATTTTATATTTTTTTCTTGTATTTTAGCTCGTATTTAAACCTTGTCAAAAATAATTAGGATACTTCAGTTTGACTTAGTCGTTTTAGTAGCATATCTGATAATTTTGTTATTAAATATTGTCTATAGCTTATCTATTTTTATTAGAAATATATTTTTTAACACAATTAATAACTAATAACAATAATTATTGGCAACGTATAACAAAACCAGCAAATTAAAGTCTACTCTAGATTATATTTTTACAGGTTTTAAATAAAATTAGTACGGCATTGATGAACCCAAATTTAAATCAGCCATACTAATCCACCACTGAGCCCCTAATTGTGTTTATATTAGGTTCTTTCCTTAATCTTTTTATTCGAAGTACAATACGATTAAAATTATTTTGTACAAAAAATGTGTCATACGTTATAACTATTGTTAAATAGTGCTATTATTATGCAATGCAACTATTATTGTTGAATAGTGCCTCAATGCAACAGAAAGAAGTAGTAAACTTAAGGAAAACTTCACCTCATTTTGTCTACAAAATTTGATTTGACTTATATGTCTTCGTGATACTTTTTGTATGTATGTATGTACCTTTCTTTATGTATGTATTACGTAGGTGTAGAAACATAATTTAATGAAATATGATATGCCGATTATAAAAAAAATTACACACAATTGTTGAATTAACGGATTTGTTATTATATTTAACAATTACATACTTAAAAAAACACTTGTTAATACTTATTTAGAATATAGAATACCCCTATACAATTTTAAAAAAATATGTTTTTATTTTAGACCATACATTTTGCGATTTAACCCATATCGGTTAACTCTTTCCTCTTTAGGATTGATGTGCAACAACAAATCAAGATATTTTTTTTGTGAAAAATGTTCTACTGAATTTAGTGCCGGTAATAAATTTTGCTAGTTTTGTTGCACTGACAATCATTTATTAGAAAATAGTGATTTGTGGTTGCAGATGCATAATATAAATCAATTCAATCCGCAGAATAGTTTATGTGGTAAACGCATACATCATTTTGTTGACTTGCTAGTAATGCACTAGATTTTTTTAATTCTCTAATATTCGTTAATTATGTTTTTTAGCAGGTCAGACATTTAGGAAGGCAAAATTGTATTAAAAATAATATTTATTTTCAAAATATTAGCTCGATACTGAGTTATTGACCCAGATGTGCTGCCTATTGCCATTTGAGGAATGACACTGTGGATGACTCTGTGGATGACTCTGTGGATGACTTTGTGTTCCATACTTTTTGTATGTATGTACGTACCTTTCTTTATGTATGTATTACGTAGGTGTAGAACCATAATTTAATGAACTATGATATGCCGATTATAAAAAAAAATTACACACAATTGTTGAATTAACGGATTTGTTATTATATTTAACAATTACGTACTTAAAAAAACACTTCTTAATACTTATTTAGAATATAGAACACCCCTATACAATTTTAAAAAAATATGTTTTTATTTTAGACCATACATTTTGCGATTTAACCCATATCGGTTAACTCTTTTCGCTTTAGGATTGATGTGCAACAACAAATCAAGATATTTTTTTTGTGAAAAATGTTCTACTGAATTTAGTGCCGGTAATAAATTTTGCTAGTTTTGTTGCACTGACAATCATTTATTAGAAAATAGTGATTTGTGGTTGCAGATGCATAATATAAATCAATTCAATCCGCAGAATAGTTTATGTGGTAAACGCATACATCATTTTGTTGACTTGCTAGTAATGCAAGTTTCGATTTTTTTAATTCTCTAATATTCGTTAATTATGTTTTTTAGCAGGTCAGACATTTAGGAAGGCAAATTGTATTAAAAATAATATTTATTTTCAAAATATTAGCTCGATACTGAGTTATTGACCCAGATGTGCTGCCTATTGCCATTTGAGGGATTTGACTCTGTGGATGACATCTATTACCTGGATCTTTTGTCGTATCCACTCTATTCTTTTACGGTCTTTCTTGGTTACTCTCAGCATATTTCGTTCCATTGAGCGTTGTGCGACCTACCGTTTCCTTATGATGTCCATTTTAAGTGTCCAGGTTTCGCATGCATAGGTGATGTATAAGTTAACTGGTAGTACTTATTGGTCGAATGTTTTCTTCCTTAGATAAATTGGCATTCTAGATTTGAATATGATTCAGTTTCTTGAATAAATACTCCATGCTAACTTAGGTCTGTTGATTTCTTGTAGTAGAGATTCCGAGCTGTGTATTATTTGTCCCAAATATATATATTCTTCTACTATATTCAGTGTTGTGCTATTTTATTAGAATGTTCTTTCTTTCCACTAGCTCGTTGTATATTACTTTAGTTTTTGCTAGATTCATTTTGAGACCCACTTTATTGCTGACTGAATTTAGTTCATTAATTTGTGCTTGTAGTTCTTTAGGACTATTGACAATTAGGACTATGTCATCAGCGAATCTTAGTTGGTTAAGGTATACTCCATCTAATCTTTTGTTGGTCCAGTCCAGTTGACAGAAGGTTTCTTCTAATGTTACTGTCAACAGCTTTGGGGATATCGCGTCTCCCTGTCGTACTCCTTTGCCAGTTGGGAACTCTGGGGTTGTTTTATATATCATTACTCTTGATTTGACTTCTTTGTATATATTGGCGAGAGTTTCTATATAAGGCCTGTCAATACCTTGTTTCGCTAGGGCTTCTATTAGTGCCTTATGATATATCGAATCTATAATATGTTGTGTAATAGAATAATATCAAGCTTGGTAAAATTTTATCTTTTGGTTTGTTATTCCAAGATGGGACCATTTCAGTTTACGAAGTTATCAGTTGACATAGGCAAACGAATTTTAAAAGGCCTAAGCAATTAATCTAATAATATTCAAGACACATAAACTCTCTAAAAGTACGCATATATCCTGAGAAACTAACTAAGCAAATAATACAATCTTCTAAATAATTTAAAGTCACATAAACGAGGGGTAAAAGTAGAACAAACATTCATCCCTTATTATCAAAACTCTATTTGACAGAGTGGTACCAGTTGTGTACCCTAGGGATATCTCAAAATAAACAACGCAGAAAAAGCACGTAGGCATGCTTAACGAAATAAGTAAAATTAAATCATCCCCTCGCTAGAGGTTTTAAATTGAGAATTAAAAGTATTAAATATATGTTTTAAAATCAGAATCCAAATGTTCACGAGATGAATGTCTGAAAATGATAGAAATAGGATTATCTTTTTTCCGTTCCTAGAGTTAAATAGAAATAGACAAATGAATGAAGAAATAAAGATTTCATTTCTAGGCGGTTTTTTTTAAGGTAATCCTATGATTCGGTATCATTTGTATTAGTTAAGGTAAATTATGAATGTTATTCAGCAAATGGGTAAAAGAGTAAGATTTACACGGAAGGGTTTGGAAATTACAATAATTAATAAATAGGACATGCTGATGCCCTCTCGGGATAAGAACCAGAAACAAGGGTGAAAGAAGTCTAGGGATCTTTCGGGGAAGGAACCCTTCGGCCAATTAAAAAGGTGCAAAATATGCATTTGGATGGGTATTCGAAGGTTCCTCAAACAGGGGCGTGCCGAAGATGTAGTAACGCCTTTCCGAGATAGTACCAGCATCAGTATTTTCATCTTCAAAATTAGTTCGGTACTGACTTTTAAATTAGATGGTCGAATTTACTCCGTGTAGATCTTATATTATCCAGTGGTCTTTATAATTGTTTTAGTAAGTTCTCTATCTAAAGATTTTCTCAAATAAATTCTCAAGTTAGGAAAATTCTAAACTATTCATGCTTACAGTATTTTAATTGTTTTTGGATTTTCTCTGATATTTTTCTTTATTAATGATTTAAGACTTTCTGTTTGTTCTAAAGGCTTTAGTAAATTTTAGATGTCATTGCATAAGTGATTATTTTGCAATTGTTCTTTTTATTAAATTCTAATTTAAATTTAATTGTTCAGTGAATATTTTTTTAATATATTAATTTTCTGCCAACGATAATTCTAAGAGAGATTTGAAAGTGTATGCTAATTGTAGATAATTTAAATTGGACTAATAAGAAGAATATTTTGTATTTTTTTTTAACTTTATTATCTCTGGGTTTTAATTTCAATTCTCTAATTGTCATTAATTATTTTGATTCAATTTCTTTCTTTTCATTAATTATAAATGTTTTGTTGTTAAATCTTTTCTTTATTTTTATTTATTTATTTCTTTATATTAAATATAGTTAAGTGTTGTGAAAAATCGGCATTTTATTTCTTTATTTCACCTAATCACTAAAATATTAAGTTATTTAAAAGAACACTGTGATAACCGGTCGAGTGGTTCAATCCAAAGTATGAGTCCAAGACCGAAGAGGTAGATCTACAAGGGGATCAATGAAATCTTCGACAGGTTCTTGTTGTTGATGTATTGCTGATGGATGTTGACGTAATAAGGTAAGTGGCAATAGAGTTTATAGTAACTGAATTTAGAAAGAGCCCTTACCATAAAAGTGCGATGCGTTAATTTCGATTTGTAGCTGGTTATATTTTGTTTTTATATGTAAACGATAAACTATATTTACGCTCTGAAAAGACGGTGCTCTCATTAATCCAAGTTCTGCCTACCGCTCAATAAATTATTTTAATTATAATAATTATATAAAGGCCACACTACTATGATAACGGACAAAATCTTGAAAGTTTTGTCACAGTTGTAATAAAAATAGTATTATTAGTCTCTTTTCTAATTAATACTCGTAATTAGAATAGAGATATTGCACTAAAACGTTACTAATATTATAATCATGCCTGTAGTGCACAAAAAACGCTGGATCAGGGAAAAGCAGAATGTCCACTAGACATACTAATGCTTAGCAGGAATAAAGTGCGGATAACAACAGGCCTCTTGACAGAACACATGGCTGTCAAGTGTTATCTAGATAAGCTCAATCTGTATCAAGAAAGTGTTTGCTGCAGACTCTGCGATAAAGATCCTGAAACAGCGGAGCACATAATATGTTACTGCGAGGCTTTGGATTGCATGCGCACTTTTTAAGTGTCAGTATCAGCTTCTCAAGAAAGGCCATCTCAGACTTATCCACTCAGGAACGCGGAGCAAGATCTTTATAGACTTAGTAGGTTTAATGGCGGATTTATTAACATGACAAAGATAGTCCAAGGAATAAACAAAATATATTTCAGACTACGTTTGTTTAGTATAAAAATAATAATAAATGGGGATTTTCTATGAATTTTATTCAAAAATTATGGTTTGAAAAATGCTTTGAACCTAGTCAAAAAAAGAATACCCATTAGATTAACTGGTCTAAATTAAAGAAAAAACATAAATTGCAATATACCTTAAATAGAGTCTTCAAACTCATTTTGTTCATGACATGATTCACCACCACTTTCTTCTAGTTCCTCTTCACTATCCGATTGACATTAATATTCGGACTTCTTTTGCCGTCTCATTTTTATGTTCCTTCCTTAAATTAGAAACTGTAGCATATGCCAGAACTTCAGAGGTGTAAGAATCTCTAATTCCTAGAAATAAATTGATTTTTAATCTTTGCTATTAATTAAAATCAATAATGCAATATTTGCAGCATTATGTGAATAAAAAAACATGTTTTTTTCTGTAAGATATAAATTAATTCCTTGGCAATATATACTTTCTGATCTCTTTATTTTTTTGGGAGTTGGACAATTCTGAAAAAAAAATTCATCTTGAAGGGCCAGGGTCATCAAAAGATTGATTTTCTTCCATTTGAAGTAAATTTTTATTCAGCCAGAGACAATTGTTGGAAATAAAACTGCTCCAAGTATAATTACATTTCCTCCACTTTTCTGACCATTTATAAACAAAATTTTTAATTTGTTTTTTTTTGATAATATGTTAGGAATATTATTATCACACAAAAATGAAATAATTTTATCAATAATATCCGCTTCTGACCTATTATTAAAACCCATTTTCAAAAACCTCTCACATATTGATCTGCGGCTTATTGTTCCTAAAAATAAAAGAAATAGAGTACGGGTGGAACATGTAAGTCTCTATAGTTACACTTTTACCACTCCAGAGTTACTTAAAAAATATTAGTATAATAATTTAAGAAATTATCCATGGAACAAAAATAAGTCTACTGGTCAATTTAAAATTCTAATTTATATATCATCTACCTCGGGATCTCTTGGGGAAAGATACTTGTGGTAAATTAAACTTGGTATAATACCTTTTAAAAATTATAAAATACAGAAGGGGAGATCTGCGGAGTTCTAAAGATACGCAATTTCAAAGTTTAATTTTCTTCAAAAAAACGCTCCTACTATGTTTGTGGTAACTACTCGCTTCATAAAAAAATATTTAAGTTAATAAAATTCTCTTAAAAAGTACTTACCTTGGTCTTCAAAATCCATTATAATTTAATTTATTTCCAAGTCTCTGAATTAAGAACCAAAATATATTAGCAACACTAAACCATTATCAGCAAATAACTGATATATTTAAACTACAAAATCTAACGAAAACAACATTCCTGTACGCTTTTTTATTACGATTAAAAAGTGGATCGTGATAAATTTGAATAAAGGGACCCATCATCTATTGAAAATAATATCATTGTTGAAATTTTCGAAATTTTTTTCTTGACCCCTATGCGTCGATTTTTTTGAATCTGAACCAATGTGCGCCGTAAAGGACATATATTTTGATAATCGAATTTGATCTTGTAAACACTGGTCTAATGTTTGCTATTACTATATTTACTAATTGAATTGACATTGTAAACATTTTTAAAAGTTTATATTAAACAATAAGACTGACAATGTAATTTGTATAATGTTTTGTATTCTCTTTTGTTTGTTTGTTTGTTTACTTTACCTTTGTCAACAAATTGTGAAATTTTTTGACAATAAAGGCATTTATTTATTTATTTATTTGGGAAAGCCAGGCTAGAACCGGAGGAACTATGCTCCCATCCTATCAAGGACCTGCATAAGTTAGTACAGGGCACAAGGATAGGAGAATGGGTGTGGATATAGAAAGAGGACAACCACAATAGGTCTCACCGGTCGCAGTGTTTCCGACAGAGGACGGCCTCTTGTTAATGAGGGAAAAAATATATCATAATCATAACCCCCAATAGTGATGGGTTGTTATTTAACTATCTGTTATTTTATAACAATTATTTATAAATAACATAACGCAATCGTTACTACTTCTAAAAAATAACAGATATTTAATAACGACACGTAGAGATCGGCCGCTCGTGAAACGAAAAACGAAGTCGGCGCTCTACATCACCACGAAATTCTATGCTGCTCGAAGCAATTCCAAAAAACAACTAGTATGGATGGAAAACATGTTATTTCGTCAACCATCGATACAGGCGGCGAGACAACGGACAACGGAGTGGGGAAAGCGCTACGGCGAACGTAGCTGCTTCGGTCGATACCGTCAATGGTCGTATTTACAACAGCTTAAAAATAATAGGATATAAAAGAAGCAGGTTTTTTGAAACAGTTGAGGGCATAACGCCTGGCGGTGGAGATAACAGGAGTGGGAAAGGAACGCTGCTGCATCGGTCGATTGTCGATGGAGGCTCGCAACGGGTTGGAGAAGCAGTCATTTTAGATATGTTGTTTTTCAACCTGTTACAAGTATAACAGGGCGGCGGACGAGATAATAGGTGTGGGAAAGGAACGCTGCTGCATCGGTCGATTGTCGATGGAGGTTCGAAACAGGTTGGGGAATAACGCATCAGTTGTTTTAGATACATTCTGTTTCAACCTGTTACGAGCATAACGGACGGAGGTCGAGATATTATGGCGCTGTATGGTTCAGTACTTACTTATTAAGTTTCAATATTTAGGTATTTATTTATTCTGAAACATTTTCAGAATAATATTTTAAGATTTTTTAAAAATGTATACAGGGTGTTTTGAAAAATCTGGTCATTGATTAATCACGATCCTGCTTAAAGCCCTTGACGTAAAAAGCTGATTTTTTTTGGAAAACGGATTGACTTTAGTGTGTAGAGGTTCGATAAGAAGGGATTTTCGAAACTCGAATTCTAAGGGGTGAAACTACTCTGAAATATTAGAATATTTTTTATTTAAAACCGGTGAGTTTTCGGAAAAACTCTTTAAAACACGTATATTTTATTATGTTGTTTTACATATTTTCAGATTTTTTAAAAATATATACAGGGTGTTTCATAAAATATGACCATTGAGTAATCACTATTCTGCTTAAACTGCTGGACGTTTAAAGCTGATTTTTTGCAAACGGACTGACTGTGGGGTTGAGGTTCGATAAGGAGGGGTTTCTCGAATCTCAAATTCCAACAGAGTGAAAACGCCCCTCAAATATTACAATATTTGTTATTTATAAAACGGTTAGTCTTTCGGGAAAACGCCTGGACACGCATAATTTATTTTGTTTTTTTTACATATTTTGAAATTTTTAAAAAAATCATACCGGGTGTTCCAAAAAGTTAAGTAATTGATTAACCACGATTCTGCTTAAACTGCTCGACTAAATAACTATAACAGTTTCAACTGTTATCTAAAAATAACAGTTTTGCCCATCACTAACCCCCAATAGTAACCCCAGAAAGTTCAATCTGCTATCTCAAGGAAGGCTATTATAAACCACCTCGAGAGTATATTTATTTATTTTTTAATTTTTGAGGTTTGTCTAATTGCATTATTTGTCTGAGTTATTTCCTGTTTTATATCCCCATGTAAACTGGTAATCCAGGTTTCATAATTGTCGAATCGAATGCTTTAAATACTTCACCTGTATTAATCCGTCGTATTGCTGTAGGGAAGACCGAACGCATTCGCTCTACATCGGTATACATCCAATAAAACTACACGTTGAATTAATAATTCGCGATTTTGGATTGCCGCGTTCCGAACTGTTTTCAATCGCATAAATCATTCCATTCGAATCTCCGCCCTAATTATCGATCTGTAATGAATGGGTCATCCAATTCGCGACTGATAGAGTATTTTTTAATTTTGCCCCGATGATGTTTGCGAAAATAAAGTTGTTGATTACGATTGCAGCTCTAGTCGGAACATTAATTACTCGAACGATATTTTTGATTTTTTAAATGTTTATGATTTTATTAAATTTTTATTCTTTCATAAGAGCTTGCAGTACAGGAGCCAACGACTTTTATAGTTAAAAATAGAAACATTTTTTTCTATCGTTAATTAGATACTTTTAACATATATTTTAGATTAGATAAACAACATAAATAGGTAAAACTTATTGTATAAAACGATGATACCCAATATACCATGACGGCAACTCTTACTTTTGGGTCGGTATTTACATATGTGGAAGTAAATCGCATAGGGATCTTATTAAGCCGGAGCGAGAGAAATGCGACGGTGCGTGCTGTTGCGGCGTTGTGACATTACTCCGGTACACCTTTCCCTATCAAGTAAAGTTGTAACGTTTTTAGTTCGTTACATGTCTTTTTTATATATAATATATGATGTCTAGCATATCATCACCGGATTCCCTATCGTTTCGGCCGGATAATTTATTTGACGAATTTTTACGTTCTCTAGTCCACAACCCTGTTATCGTTTGACACAACCCTGTTATCGCTCTGTGGAGGCGCTGTCAACATCGCTTCTGTCAACTCTCTGTGCTGTCGACTGACTTTTGCTTTTAGCGCTCTGTAGCCTAACCTAACCATCCCGGCTTTTAGAAATGGTGATTATTTAAATCTTGCTGTATAATCTGAATCAGCTGCTATTAAAAATGAGATATTATCTTTTTTGATGCGTTATTATTACTGCGTATTTTTAGGGTAGAGTTTTGGATGTCCCAACCCAACTTGTATCTGTATTTTGCTGGCACGTTGGCGTCCCTTTTCTTTTGTCCTCCAGAATGTCACATGGAAGAAGGGACATGTTCTTTATTATTTAGTGAGCCTTCGGAAGTAATTCGAGGTAGGTTTATTTTGTTTATTAGACCTTGTTTGGTTTTAAACAAGAGTTTCATATTTTTAGGGTCCAAGGTACGGACTATTTACAAGGTACGGGCATTATCCAAGGTACGGGTAGTGTTCCCCTGTACCGTTGTCTTATGGACGGACTGTGTCCAAAGTTATGGTCCAATCTTATGGCCCAGGTTACGGACATTATCCAAGGTCCTAGTAGTGTTCCAAGGTACAGGTAGTGTCCCCATATTGCCACATTTTTTAACGAGATAACGTCAGTAATGGCGATCATTCAAAAACTCAACTTTTTAACACATAGGACGCGAAGTCAAGAACCACATTAGATATTGAAACTTTTTTTATGTTGAAGTTCCGATATTTTACAAGATGTTTAAATAAGAAAAATTCGATAGCTAGAAAATATTTCTAATGGATTTCGCGATATCGATTTTTCAATTCAGAGTTCCTTCAGTCAATTCCACTTCAAGTGTTTCTAACTTGCCCTTAAAAATTTACAAGCTATAGGGAAAATTACAACGACTCGGTAATAAATAAACAAATAAAGTGTCACGTTCTAAATCGTGAAGCTGAACGCATGCGATGTTCACCTTTCCCGATAATTTTAAGTACTGACAGAGGTACTGATTGGGTCGACCGGTCGACCGCGACGAATCTGCTATACCCCTTTCCACGTCTCTTAGCAATGTGCACATTTTCTCGGTTTATTTCATACATTTGGCAACGTGTTTACTGTTCTCTCTTTGTTCAGTATAGATATTATAAACGCATTGTACTTTTCTTATATACAGAAATCGCGACCTAAGATTAACCTTTGCCAGTCCTTAGTATACACCGTTTACATATAAAATGACCATTTAGCCATATCTGTCTCCTTTTTTTCGACCTATTGTATAATGATTTAGCATTTCACACAAAAGTATAAAGATTTTTGCGCAACACATACTTTCGTTTACATACCTTATCAAGATTACTAAATCAACTAAAATTGAATAGAAATTTAGACTACGACAGGAAAGTTGATTCAATTTAAATTGTCTCTTGAAGTACAAAATAGTTTTAAATGCAAATAAAAGTATATACATAGAATTAGGCAGTTTTCCCTAATCGGATTACTTTAGATTTATATATCTGAAATTCAAATCATGAAGAGTAGTGTCTGTAGTGTGTGAGTGTCGTCCACAATGCACTTAGAAATAACACTTTATACTAAATTTTTCCCAATAATGTATGAGCAACTAAATTTGTAATTAGTGTGTTTCGTTAATGTCAAAGTATAACCAATTTTTATTAGGAATAACCATTCTGATTAATTTCTCATTACTCCAAAAGGAAGAGCAATACAAGCATTTTTTATGATTCACTTTTCATTATTTTGTTTTAACGAATGACAATTAATTGACAATTGCTTTATGTCACTCATGCTCGTTTTGAGTCTATATGGAGTGTGGCAAAAGTTGACATATGATATGTCATTCAATTCAGAGTGTCATTTCCTATCGAATAAAGTAAAAATATACTGTTACGTTTTTTCGTCGGTCCCGTGTGGATAGAAAGTATTTTTAATTTAAACACAATTTATTTTAAACTAAGTAACAAATAATAACGATAAAAGACTTAAAGAACTATTACAAACTATTTATAACTATTTATCTAGAAGGAATTTATTTTGAATTTAGCGGGGCAATTTTACGCGTCTATTTGTTTCTGTCTCTTCTTTGCACGTGCCTCGGGTTATATACCCACAGCTAACAGTTCTCGAATAGTCCATTAGATCATTAGGTGCATAGAAAAGGTTGAAATGTGCTCGTATGTACGCCTCCATTCCAGTGGAATTCGATTCTTTTCGAACGTTCGATGAATCATTACAGTGTCTATTTTTTAATGCGATTCCAGGTCATATGGGGGCGAGACATATTAGTTAGGTTAGGCCGAGTCCACACAAAAGTGGTAGATATTTTCGGTGAAACAGGTACTGACCAAAAACAATTGAATACGTCAATCAATCCTAATTTATGTCATATATTAACATATGAAATCTCGTTTTTTAAATGAAAAAATAAGAGAGTTATAGGGGTCATGTGATACATAATAATATGTATCACAGGTCAGTATTTTATTTAAAATTAAATATCGCGTAGTTTTAAAGTTATTCCTAACAATCTCGTTATTTTACTGTTGTAATGCCAAAGGTTCCACCCTCAAATGT
This sequence comes from Sitophilus oryzae, assembly GCF_002938485.1. Classification (NCBI taxonomy): domain Eukaryota; kingdom Metazoa; phylum Arthropoda; class Insecta; order Coleoptera; family Curculionidae; genus Sitophilus; species Sitophilus oryzae. The sequence goes on from NW_022147469.1 coordinate 1,560,145, forward strand.
ATATCTTAAATAACATTTTAAATCCAATGAAATGGTGGTTTCGGCAACAATTTCATTGTCAGCCGATATTATTATTTAATTATTTATTTAGGTCTTGAATCATAACCTAAAACCCGACATTACACATTAATTCTGAGCTTATTGTGCTCGACCCCATCGAAGCTCCTTGTCATATATTTCTAAACTGAATCCGCGGGATTATTCAGGATTATTTTCAGCACCGAACAATGCTGCAGTGAAATTTCCAACCCTTAAGTTCGCTAATACCCACCAGTCATGAACAGAATGGTGGTGAAAGCTTTTCTTAATACCCTAGACCTCAATTTTGATTCCTTTACAGACGGGAAATTGTTTAACAGTAGTAATTAATATACAGGATGAGTTTTAAATAAGTGTAAATATTTTTAGAGGTAGTGTATTTAGAAAAACACGATTACGAGGTTTTTTTCTCGAAATATTTTTTTTGAAAATTTGGATTTTTTTTGTTTTTAGTTAAAAAAACATAATTTCTTGATTTGCAACATAGGTAGTAGATTAAATTTAAAAGAAAAAAAAATCCAAAAAAGATCCAGTGGTTCTCAAAATTTAAGCAAATCATAATTTCGCTAATCGCCATATTCTGAAATACCGAAATAAAAATGTCAAAATGCAAAACAAAACAGGGGAAAAACCAGGGATGTCCAACTAAAAGTTGTATAAAACCTAAATCTAAACTATTATTTTTTTGTTGTAGGAAGAAAATTAATATTTAAGTAAGTTCTGTTTTTATTAGAATTCATAAATTTACTACATGTAATACTAATTGCAAGATGCGTGCTTGTCGCCCATGCGTAAGGACATCTCCGGTTTATGCCATTTACGCGTGGACTACTCTGGTTTTTTCCTTGTACGGCAAAATAACCAAGCGGACTAAGCGTATTATTGCTGTCTTTTTTCTCGAATTACTTTAACATTTGTCTATAACGTTGTATCGCTATGTTAATTTCTATGAAAATGTGACATACCTGGTTTGTCCCGTGTAGTCTTCATTTGTCCACTCCATTTATTGCTGTGAGAACGATTTAGGTATATCGCCAATATTGAAGTTATTAATGTAAATTTCCTTCTATGAGAATAGATAGTAGTTCAGTTTTAAAAAGATGCAACTCAAAATAATGGCGGATTTTTTGAACATTTTCTAAAATAACTTAAAGTGTATGCAGTGATATTATTTTTTTTAAGTTTTAGTTTGTGCAATGTAAATTGTAAGGAACCGTTTAGTTTTAAACTTTAACTGTTTAGTAATATATTCTGACTTTTTATAAGTTATAAATCATAACAGAATAAGAATACCATGCAATCTAATTGAAATTAGCCAAGAAAGATAAGAATTGGCTATAACTAAATTTAACTTTCCTAACATGTCTTGAAAACCGTTCTCTAAAAAACATAACATTCACCGGTCAACGTATCCTCGAAAATGTATGATCAAGAAAAGTTGAACCAATAATTCTATACGCTTTTCTTCATTTGAAAAATTCATATTTACAATTTTTTCTTATTTTAATTTACAAAGTTTGGATGTGACAGCTTCACATTTCTGAGAGCCAAGGCGATTAAGTTTGTTTCCATGGCTAACTAAGTGAAATTGTTTAAAAATGATAAGAATTGGCTATAACTCAGTAATTTTACGAAAAAAACATATTATAGCTTATATCGCTAAAAAGCTTAAAAAATGGCGCTTTTTATGAAATCATGGCCAACTATGGTTTCCATTTAAAAAAACATATATTTGTATCATATGTCAAAAATGACAGGCATTAGAAGAAAACTGAGGACACAGTCTCATTAGGGATGTGATTATCTACAACTTTTATCTGACAACTTTTTGTCTAAAATAGCTTATAATGGAATTAGGGACAATTTTTAAAATAGCCAAAATTTGTTTTTTTCGAAATATCTAGTAAGCCATGAACTTTTTCAAAAATCTGAAAGGCGCATATTTATGACCCCACAAAACTGCAATTCTTTCCCCATTTAAGCGACTCTCTATCTCTAGTAGTTTCCGAGATACCCATAGAGAACATCGTAGGAAACTCACCCTGTATAATCTATTATTGTTTTAACGTTTTAAATTATCCGCAATTAACTCGAAAAACACTACGATCCGGAATAAACGGGACATAACAGTACAATTATTTGCGCAGTCGTTTTTTGCGCATCGACAAGTATAGACAAGGCTGGCCGAGTACACTTGGCAAGTGTACGAATAATTATTGTGATCCTTTGACTCGGGCTATATTTACCGACAGAGAGTGGGGACGCGACGAGTGACCAGGGAAACCGTTTTCACGACATGGCGAGTATATTCAAATAACAAATGTTTGTCAACTACACGTGTCGTGAAAATGCACCTTAACAAATGTTTTTCAAGTACACGAGTCGTGAGAATGCGCCTTAATGGAATCAATTTATGCTGTGAGTAATTTCAGTTTAAAAGTAATCTAAATACATTAGTGTACTGTAAATTCGTGCCAATGTTTTTGGTTCTTTGTGACAATGAGGACCTTGTTGAATGTAATAATGACTGGGCAGTATCTTAGTAAACAACCTATAATCTTCATACCCAAAATAGGCAAAACTGACTGGACAAATCCCAAGTCATTTAGGCCTATTAGTCTCACATCGTTCATACTAAAAACGCTGGAGAAAGTAGTTGACAACCATATTGGAGAAAATCATCTAAAGGTTAAACCACTGCATGATAGTCAGCATGCATATAGAACGGGCAGATCCACAGAAACTGCTCTGTACCAATTAACGGAGCTAATACAGACAAGTCTGGATAGGAAAGAAACAGCAATTTGTGCCTTCTTGGATATTGCGGGGGCGTTTGACAATATACCACATAAGGTGGTCAGGCGATCTCTAGAAACAAGAGGGGTGAACAGAACTATTATTCGCTAGTTTTGGGAAATGCTGTCAACACGAACAGCAGAGGCTCAGATGGGCACCAAAACTGTAGCTGTTAAAACAACGCAAGGAACTCCACAAGGTGGAGTAACCTCCCCCTTTGCTGTGGAGCTTGGTGGTGGATGAACTACTAGATGAATTAACTCTAGCGGGAATACACTGCATTGGGTATGCAGATGACATAGTCATGATCGCTCGGGAGAAACATGAAGGCACCTTGTGTGATATTATCCAAAGAGGACTCCGTATCACTGAGAGATGGTGTAGGACTGTCGGGCTGAGTATCAACTCAGACAAAACCGCGATAGTGCCATTCACCAGAAGGCGAAGTCTGAAAAACTTGAAAAGAATCCAACTAGATGGAAAGGAAATACTGCCAACACAGGAAGTTAAATACCTGGGAATAACCCTGGACAGTAAACTCCTGTGGAACAGGCATATTAAGAACACTACCAGCAAAGCCATAAAGGCTCTCATGATATGCAGAAGACTGGCCGGAAATAGATGGGGCTGCTCCCCTAACATTTTGCGCTGGATGTATACCATGATAGTAAGACCCATGATTACTTATGGAGCAGTTGCCTGGTACACAAAACTAGAGCAACGGACGGCAAGGCTAAACCTATGCAAAGTCCAGAGACTAGCATGTGTTTGCATCACAGGAGCCATGAGAACCTGTCCAACAGCAGCAATGGAGGTCATTCTAGATCTAACACCACTGCACATTGTCATTGGTAGATATGCCAATGCGACAATGATTAGAATGGTCACTAACGGAATTAGTACTGGGAGAATTGTCAGATCAGGGCTTGGAACACCCTCAAAAAGGAAATACCACTCCTGCAACTCCCAGTGGACGATATGCCAAGAACGTACAACTTTGACAAACATGTCAATGTAGTATTGAGCAATAAGAAGGATTGGAAGAGCGAAACGCTTGCCCAGCAGTTAAAAAGACCATACCATAACTTGGTATACTGATGCTTCAAAACCAATACGGGAACAGGGATCGGAGTGTTTGGGCCGAGGCTAATTACTCCGAACCAATGGGCACTTACCTAGTATCCTACAGGCAGAAATCTACGCTATCGAGAGATGCGTACAACTTATCTTAGATAGGAACTATCGGAAACAAGAAATAGCCATCTTATCTGATAGTCAAGCAGCGTTAAAGGCGATCAACTCAGTATCAATCAATTCGAAATTGGTCAAAGAATGCATAGAGAAGCTGAATAAATTAGGCAAAGAAAACAAAGTCCTCCTACACTGGGTGCCTGCTCACCAAAGGGGATAGAAGGCAATGAAAAGCAAATAATCTAGCTAGGAAAGGAGCGAACAGTCCACTAACTGGACCAGAACCGTTCTGCTTTCCAAGTGGTAACCAACTCAAGGCGGAACTCAAGAACTTGGAAGATTCCATCCGCAACCTGGAATGGAAATCTTGCAATGGTCTAAGACACTCGAAGAAGTTTCTGAGGGCTTATGATCAAGAAAAATCACAGATCTTCCTGGGTCTGAGTGAGAACAATCTTCGGATTGTCACGGGGTTTTTAACAGGACACTGTCTCCTCAATGAACACCTCAGTAGATTGAAACTAAGAAGAAACGGCGAATGCAGATTCTGTGGGGAAGATGGTGAAACACCAGTACACCTCATCACTGAGTGCGCCGAGACGACAACCATTCGTGCCATGAATTTTGGTACGACTGATATTGGAGATGGAGAACTACCCTCTATAAAACCGTCCCAGATACTGGCTTTTGTCAAAGCCCTGGGACTGTATGATGAGTTATGATTCAAGAAAGGGGGACACAATGGATCTGTAAGGTCGAAGTGATTAACCCCCCTCCCATTCATTCTAAAAAAAAATTCTAAAATCTTAGTAAACAAAAGAACAACCAAAAACAATAAATAGAAAAACTAATAATCTAAAAATATTTCCCAAACCCTTCAACTTTAGTTTCGAGCTTTAAAACCAGAGCCTTAGTATCTGTGAACCTGCTGAACTAACAAAAACTTTGAATAAAATGAATGTGCCATATTTTGAATGTATAATAACCATGGTATGAGGACAGTTTTGGTATTATTATTGTTTCTCTTTTATTAAAGTTCAGAACAGCATAGTTGGATTCTTTGGAATAGTGATCAAGGTTTTCTCTGCCGTCGTTATAATTAAGCACCAAAGAAAGTTAGCTAATCGACTAACTATCCGTAAAACATTAGTAGATGTATAAAATGTTCATTCTAAAAAAAAAACGAAATTCAATTCAATATTATATTATATTATAATTAACTAATGTTTTGGTTTCTAAATGATACGTTTATTTCTTCAAGAAAAAAAAAACAAGTTGGTTCCTATCCTTTTATTTCCTAACGACCTCTAACTTAGTTATTTACTAAAGGTTTAGGAAAACCTAAATCTCTTAAAAGGGTTTATCCACAGCATTACTTAATTGGTTTTAACTTTCGTAAAGAAGGATCTTTACCGAAGGGTCGAGAGATCACAGGGCTTAAAAATGGACTTAAGTATATACGAGTCTATCCACAATCTGAACGAATTAATCCAGATCAATAAATAAAATACTAAATAAATTGACGAAATAAAGATATTATAAAGGAACTTTTTCATTATCTGATATAAAAGGTGGTCCGAATTGCATAAAATCCATAACATCATTTTCTTCATTTCGCAAAGCATTGCAATCTTATTTACCAGACAAGGCTTTCTACGCCGTAAATGAATTATATTTTGATAATCGAATTATATTTACTTTTTTATGTTATTTTTAGAACTTATACAATACACAAATTATAATTCCTTACACTTTTAGAATAATTAAACAATACATTTTTCGTATACTCGCTATTTAAACCCGTGTATTTGTATACAGGGTTGTTCACCACATACGACACGGAGTATTGTAGCTAAACGATGAGATTTTTACAAATTGTAAGTTTGGGGTTCGTTGAAGGACTATTAGAGCTACAATTTAAAAATATTTTTACAAGATACAGAGTGTCCCAAATAAATAAAAAATATCAAAGTTGTATTTTTTTAAATGGAACACCCTGTATATTATTACATTTTAGTTTCTACGATTAAAATAAAGGTAAATTTGATTAAGGTTTATTATACTTAAACCTTACCGTTTTTGAAATATTTTCAATTTTGTGAAATTGCAGTAAAATTTTAAAGCTTCATTTCTCCAAGGGTATCAATGTTTTTAATACTAAATATTTAATGAAGTTTATTTATTGATCAGTTATTGTGTTGCAATAATAAAAATAATACTACCTTATACAGAGTGTCTAAAAATTTATTTTAAATAATTATTAGCTTCAAACGGCAATAACTTCTTTAATTTAAATGGAATGCCCTGTATATTTTAGGAGAATCAGATGCACAATTAAATTGTCTATCAAATTGTATCATATCATTTTTTACCTATCCCTTCAAGTTTTCGTAGAAAATGCATTTTCTTATAATTTAGACCTCATTTATCAATATATCCATGGAATATTGACATTTTAGATTGTTTTTAAAGCAACAAATGTACAAAATGTACAGACTAGAAATATTATCGTTTTTAGCAAAACGATAATATTACTAGCCCATTTGTATGCAAAAAGAAAACTATTTAAATCTTTATAAAAGAGTATACCATTAATTAAATATAACACCATTATTTCCGCCCATATACTAATTAATTACATACTTAATTGTGTTCGTTAATAAATTATTATAAATAAATGTGGATTTGAGTTAGAAATCAATATAATAATAAGTTATCAAATTAAAGTCTCTGTTGTTATAAATAAGCATTTATTAAAAAATGAAATATCATTTTTAAGGTGTTACTTTTTATCACACTGTCTAATGCCCATACAAAATTCAGTTTTTAGTATTTGGAGCAATTATTATTAATCAACGCAGTCAGTTAATGTAGTTTGAATACTGGAATCATATTAATTGATCCTCTTTAACAAATATTTAAACAGTTTTTTTATTTTTTAATGAAATAAACGAATTATATCGACAATATTAGTATCTGTACTCTTTAAAAATTTGGGACATCTTTAAAAATAATCTAAAATGTCAATAGTCCATGGGTATATTGATAAATAAGTTCTAAATTACAAGAAAATGCATTTTCTACGGAAACTTAAAGAGATAGGTAAAAAATGGTATAATGTAATTTGATAGACAATTAAATTGTGCATCTGATTCTCGTAAAATATACAGGGTGTTCCATTTAAATTAAACAAGTTATTGCCGTTTGAAGCTAATAATTATTTAAAATAAATTTTTAGACACTCTGTATAAGGTAATATTATTTTTATTATTGCAACACAATAACTGATCAGTAAATAAACTTCAGTAAATATTTAGTATTAAAAACTTTGATACCCTTGGAGAAATGAAGCCTTAAAATTTTTACTGCAATTTTACAAAATTGAAAATATTTCAAAAACGGTAAGGTTTAAGTATAATAAACCTTAATCAAATTTACCTTTATTTTAATCGTAGAAACTAAAAATGTAATAATATACAGGGTGTTCCGTTTAAAAAAATACAACTTTGATATTTTTTACTTATTTGGGACACTCTTATCAAATTGTACCTCTAATAGTCCTTCATCGAACCCAAAACTTACAATTTGTAAAAATCTCATCGTTTAGCTACAATACTCCGTGTCGTATGTGGTGAACAACCCTGAATACTAGTTGTTTTCGATATTCTCCGATGGTGGCAGCACCGGCAATAAAAAGAATATTTTAATACAACGTAGGTTTCTTTATTTCATTTAAATTGTTTGTTATACAGTTGGCCAAAATATTACCTCTTCGAACGACCTGGTCGTTATACTACACGTTTTTCCTCAGATTTTCCTTTATATGAGAATTTCAAAAATTCGATAATTTATTTATACAGAGTGTCTTAAAACTGAATGTCTCGGATCTAAAGAAATATATTTTTTTAAACTTTTTTTATTTATTTCAAAACCCCAGTTGTATAAACAAAAATCGATAACTCCGCCATGTTTCTTTTATCGTGTTTCCTTTACTGTCACGTAATTTAAGTTGGCGCTGCCGTAGTAAACTTTATTTTTACAGCTGCTTCAATTTGTTCTTAACTTTGTTTCAGGACGGTGCGGCCACGGCAGTCCCTGCGAGCAAATATGTTTCGAACTTCACGACGGGATGTACGAGTGCGACTGCAGGGACGGCTTTATTCTGCGAGACGACGGATACAGTTGTGCGGGTAAGGAAATAATACCAATAAATATTTTGGAAAATTGTAACTAAAGTTATTTTATAGTCTTTGAATTGTGTCCGTACAGGAGGAAAACCTTTTTTTTTTGCTAACATTTTTTTTGAAAAATGCATTCTTCAATAAAATTTTTGCTTGTTCTAAAATGGTTAATTCCGTTTATATTTTTCCAAATTTCCATAACATTTTCGAGAAAATTCAAAAGTAACATGAAAGTACAGTTGAAGTTTTTCTTAAACGTCAAAACGCGTTTCTATGTATGGTAATATAATTTCGTTTTCATTCTTTGATAGATTGTTATTGATAAAATTTTAATTAATGTCATATTTTTTGCTATTTTAAAAATAATGTTAAAGGCGCACAATAATTATACAGGGTGGCCCATCGAAAACGTTCTGCAAGGTATAACGGCCAGGGTATTTCTTTTTTCAAAAAATTCAAAAACACTTCAATTTTGTATGTGAGGGGGACAACTTTTGCCCCAAAAATGATTGGAAAATCTTCAACCCTCTGAACGGGGGTGTCATCCCCCAACTTTTTTCAAATGGGAAGGGGGGTCAAGTGGTACCGCAATGAAAAGAGCTTTCTATTCTCTATATTTTCCCGCTTCGTTTTTGAAAATCGGTCGAGTCATTGAGAAAATATGAAGGATTGAAATTTGAAAAGTTTATTTAAACATTTATCAGAATAAATGATAAGAATAAATTCCTTCCACCAATTTGCTGTTTTTTCTTATTATTTCTAGATGTTTACGCATTTTTTCACTTGCCACAAGGTTGAACGATCAGGTGCGGTCTCAATATCGTTAAACCACAGCTTAAGTAAAAACCAGCTCGGACAGTGTAGCGTGCCGCTTTAATGTTTTTACGCTCGGATTTGCGATTCGAAAGAGGGGGAACACTGGAGCGGCGAGCTCTCTCCCCAAAACCAATAGCCGCGTAAGCGCCAGTCAGCCCAGAGATGTATTCAAAAAAAATTTACACGTGACGTAAAAAATTATTCGACTGGTGCTAGAACATAATTTAGATACACGTTTTTTAAATTGTTGACTTTAAATAAATATGCATTCTCAAAGAAAAACATTTAAAAAACAAATTAATTAATTTATTTCTAGAAATAACAGCAAAATGAAATAGGTACATTGATTACTTATAGTTATTTACGAATGTTTCTAAATTAGGAGCTTTCGGTTTTTGTTTGCTACATTTAAGTTCTTATTAATATTCTTTAAGGTATAATAAATTCTAACTTTTGCGTATAATTTTAACAAAAAATACATTATAGGAAAATTTTGATTGATGGTTGAATTTAATTGTCTGAAATAATTTAACGAATTTACATAATATATTTTCATTTAAGGAAAGTTCTTAAAATTGTTCTGAAAAATTTTATAAAAAACTTTTTAAAAAACAAGTTTTTATTTAAATACACTAAAAAGAATAAAATAAACTTTTTCTTTAAATCTTTTTATTATGAACTTATAACGTCATTACACAATTTTAGTATTATATAAAAGCTTGTCGCGAGATTTGAGTGTACAGTTGCACTCATAAAATCTGGTACGACAACTTTATCTTGTAATTCCTGGTCTAGTGGTCTATCATAACACAAACTTTGAAAATGAGACAGGGTAGACACAGGTTTTAGTTAATTTACTTGTTTATCGATGTAGAGAAATCTCGCGACAAGCTTTTATATATCTAATATTAAAATTGTGTAATGACGTTCTAAGTTCATAATAAAAGTTTTAAAGAAAAAGAGTTTATTTTATTCTTTTAGTGTATTTAAATAAAAGCTTGTTTTTAAAAAGGTTTTTTATAAAATTTATTTTCTACTTTTTAGTTATGCTGGTTTCTCAGTGCCACACACTTAAACTCAATTTTTTCTTAAATAACTTTCTATGGGTATCCTAATAATATGTATATCGATTTTCATTAAAAAGGAGAACTTAAAAAAAACGACAGCTGTCAAATTTGACAGTTCAAATGTGAGACAAATAAAATGAAAGCCGACTATGGGGTAGGGGGCATCAATATATCGATTTTTATCAAAATCGGACAAATTTGAAATTATTTGACAGCTGTCACATTTGACAGCTCAAAATTTTTTCCTTTCATTTTAGCCCACGGCCATCATCGATTTTTATCAAAATCGGACAACTTTGAAATTTTTTTGACAACTGTCAAATTTGACAGCTCAACATTTTTTTTCATTTTCGCCCATGGCCGTCCTATATATCAATTTTTATCAAAATCGGACAACTTTGAAATTTTTTTGACAGCCCAAATTTTTTTTCTTTCATTTTAGCCCATGGCCATCCTATATATCAATTTTTATGAAAATCGGTTGACTTTGAAATTTTGACATGTCATTAAACTGTAATTTTTTCAAGATGGCCGCCCATATATTTTTTTTCATATGTATATACCCACAATATACCTATACAGGTTGTTAAATTGTTCATTACTCGCGGCAAGAGTTTTATGGTTGAAATAACCTCGGCCCGCTCGTCGATAGACGACGCGACGGGACGAGTCGGCAGAAAAATCAATAATGCATACGTTCTCAATAGGCCAGTGTTGCCATTCTGTTTCCCTATAAGTAACTGTCGAGTTAACAACCTGTATATATATATAATTTCAGCCCGATCCATTCATAAATAGAATTTTAAAAAATCAAAAACCTCAAAAATGCCGCCATTTTGACAGCTGTCAAAAATTCGGGTCATGCCTTGCAAAAAAATTTATTGTCATCGGGACTGACCCTACATGCCAAATTTCAATCTCCTACAATAAAAGGAAGTGGTTTTAATTTAGCTTACAAGATTTGCCCCGAACAAACATACATACATACATAGATAGTTACATACAAAGCAAGTTAAATAAAAGCTTATAAAAATAGCCTCCAATGAGGAAACTAAATAAAAAAATGGTCACTTGGCATTAGCAAGCCTCCAAATAAGTAGTCTTCATCGTTTTGAAAAGCTCTAAAGTGTGAATATACTTTTGAATTGAACATTAATTTTGAATTGAATTGAAAATTAAACAGACTATATTTTGAATTACTTCCATAATTATTTGTGCAACCAGCAGCCGCACATCCCGGAAAACCTTTTCCCATTCCATCAATAAAAATAAAATTGAAATAAAAGCACAAATACCTATGGTTAAATATAAGAAAAAAAATCGAATTAAAATCTTCCGTAATACGGCCCTACGCGCGACCGGTGGAAGCTATGCATCGACTGAATGAGGCTGACTGTCGGTCGCTTAATTCAGTTAGCGCATCGTCGGAGTGGGGCGTTTTAAATTCGAGCGTGGGAAAAATTGGCGAGTGTCAAAGCTATGTTATTCTGTAAGCTGTGGTTAAACTGACCCACAATAGAATTTCCAAAAATACCAGCCCGCGACGATCAAGATCATCTTCGTTGAGTTCTTGTACCAACTGAATTTTGTACGGGTGGAACTTGTGTGTTTTTTAATATCTTTTCGACACTTGTACGATTCACGCCGGTCTCATTGGCTAATTTTCTTGTACTCAGCGTACTATCCATGGCAACTTGGCCCAATACGAATACCTCCATAGCTTCATTTACCACAGGATTTTCCTTCTGCCTCTTTTTATTCAGGACGGAACCAGTTACACGAAATTTTGTTACTAATTCGCGAACAATTTTGCCATAAAGGTGTTTGTCAGGATGGCGTTCATTGAATATCTGCGCAACCGGATTGCCACATTCATTATTTTTAAAATAAAGTTCGATTATTTCCACTTTTTCTGCAAGTGATTACATCATAATTGTTAAAAAGTTTAACGATATTGAGAAGAACTTCAACGCACAAGTCACAGAACAGCTATCTAGCGACTACCGCACCTGATCGTTCAACCTTGTGGCAAGTGAAAACATTAATCAAACACATCTAGAAATAATAAGAAAAAAAACAGCAAATTGGTCGAAAGAATTTATCCTAATCATTTACTCTTGTTTAAATAAACTTTTCAAATTTCAATCCTTCATATTTTCTCAATGATTCTACCGATTTTCAAAAACGAAGCGGGAAAATATAGATAATAAAAAACTCTTTTCATTGCGGCGCCACTTGACCCCCCTTCCCATTTGAAAAAAGTTGGGGGATGACACCCCCGCTTAGAGGGTTGAAGATTTTGCAATCATTTTTGGGGCAAAAGTTGTCACAAACAACATTGACGTGTTTTTGGATTTTCTGAAAAAAATTACCCTGGCCGTTATGCCTTGCGGAACGTTTTCGATGGGCCACCCTGTATGTGTAACTAGTGCAAAAAGGACATATTTATTGCAAGACGCATGTGTTTTGCAGTTGGAGACGAAGTCGAGATTTGCAGTCATGCTGAGTGCAACAAATATGCTTTTTGCACATATTGCATACAACGTTTTTTTCTACGATCGAATTAAAATTCTTATTTAAATGTTTATTAAAAAGTTTTTACAGCAATTCAGTGACAATGACACACTAACAATGACACTATAAACAAATAATATTTATTTTATTTTTTTAATAACTTTTTTTGAGTTCATTTTAATTTTAATGTCGCAGTTTGAAAAATTTACTACTAAGGTAATTAATGGAAAAACTGCATTTCCAGTAGCCTCGGGTTCTAGTTCTTCATTTAAAACTCTTTTCCGGCATGTTGTTGCGAGGTGTTCAGTACTGGTACTTGGTTTACCTTCCACGATTTGACAATTTTTTACAAAAATTTACAATTGTTTTTTCTTTAGTAAACTCGTCAATAATTGGAGTTTTTTGCGTAGTAAAAAAATCGATTTTTACTACAGTAGATAGTGTAAAAAATAGCTACTTTTTGCATGATCATGGAAAAAACTATTTGGTTTAATTTTATTTTGCTACGGAAAGGGTGATAACAGGCGCGTGCGGTCCATGGAAGCGAGGGAAGCGGCGCGGCGCGGCGCTTCCCTATACGTTGAAACCAAGCTTTTAAATTAATAATTCATAGCAAGTAATATGAATCTAGGTTGTGGTTTATATGTGATCTGTTAAACATATTTTTCGACTTTTTTTATTAACTTTATCGAATCGCTTCCCCTTGTATAAATTTCACCGCACGCCACTGGGTGATAATAGTTCTTGTGAAATGTGACTTTAATAACGAGTTTCATTAAGGGCATATCATCAATAAGGGGTCCAAAGCCTACTAGTTAAAAGTGGCGAACTTTTAAAAATTCTGTATTTCGAAGGGGATTATAACAAAATATCAAGTGTGCTATATTTTTGGAAAGATAATTTTAAATTCTTTTTAGTTAATTACAAATATAGAGGGTGTCCCAAATAAAAAATCAGTTTTTCTGTTGATAACTCTTAAATTATTAACTTTAAAAAAATTATACTTAAACCATTAAATTCTACGTAAAAAGGTGCTTTGGAAATGTTTTCATAGAAATACAAAATTATCCATAGCAAAAAAATTACAGCGATTTGTTAAAAATGCACATTTTTGAAAAACACCCCGTAACTCCGAAACGGTAACAGATATTGATGTGCGGTTTTCACGATCATATTTTTGATGAAAATTGAGCTCCAGACAAAATTTGACCAACCCTGTACGTGAATTTAGTATGAAAAAAGGTAAAAAATGGTCATCCTATCCAGTGAAATTATAACTACTATATGATCGAAAAAAAAACGGCGTCAAATACAACTGGGGAATGACAATCGTTTATAATTTTGGCGAGGTCAATCACTAGGTGTCATTTACTAATTTACTAATTATAGGAAGAATAAGAAATAATAGAACGTTTAAGACACATAAATTTATTTCCAAAAAAATTTTTTTTCTCTAATTTTAAACTATATCTACCATTTAAAAATCATTTTTATTAAATATAAAAATAAATTACAACCTTTTTATGACTAGCTGGTAGTAAGCGCCATGAAATAATAAAGAAAACTACTGGTCCAGTATATCTAGGGCTCGACCTCGCCCAAATTATCATCGATCGTCATTCCCAAGCTGCCTTTGACGCCGTTTTTTATCGTTTGGTATTATTGCTTAATACCTGAAAATGTATATTACGCAGATCTTTAAAATAACATTCAATTAGATTAACTCAGCTTCAATTGAGTAGCTATGCCATTTATTAGTGTTTGACACCAAATATTCAGTCAAAAATTAATGTTTAAATGGAAATAGTAAAGGTTAGTAAAGGTAAATAGGTAAATTTATTTTATATTTATTAAATTACTTTATATATTTCAAATTTTATATTTTTCTCATAAGAGAGAGAAATATTTTTGTTATATGTATTACTTTTTTATTTTTCTTTTCGGTTTTCGGCTACGAGTTGTTCGATTTCAGAAATTTCAACAAAGTTAATAGTCAGTTTTCAATTATTTCTCTACATTTCAAAAAGCAATATTTCACGCTCCAGCTGCTGAAATTGATAAACTGATAATCTCCCAGGTCTGTCAAGAACAATTTTGAACCGAATTGAGTTAGACCTATGACTTAGATCAATACAGTAAAATAACGAAAATTAGTTTTCTAGATTATATAAAAATACACACATATGCAAAAAAACATCTAAAAAATGTTTGTTCAAGTTTAAACCGTAATATTTTTTTTATTTTTAGTTCTATTTCCTAGATTTTTTTAGCAAACTGTATATAAATATATCAACTTTAATTCGTAACCTCAGTTTATTATAAACTTTATTAATTGACTTATTATACAGGGTTAATCGAAGAGTTGTTTTGACACTATCTTTAAAACGCTATGTGCAATAATTTCGGGAGCAAATTTTCCAAAAATATTATTTTTCGGTCAGAGCCATGTCTTCTCAATATTTTGTTTTTTGACTCATGTTTTGTTTTTTGACATGCCTTGGTTAATTTTTAAGAGCAAAATGAACTTGCCACAAACATTTTTCAATTTTTTCAATTATCGTTACTTTTAGATGTTAGCCCCAATACTCACACTTCGCTCCTTCGTGCCTTCCTCGCGTTACTTCCTCGCGTTCTTTCGTCCCTTCGCTTTCTTCCTTCGTCCATTCGATGCTTGGAAATTAGTCAATTATGCAACAACACACCACAAAATATTTTTAATATAGCAGTTACATGTTTATTACGAAATATCTAGTAACCTCTAAAATTTTTAAAAAATCCGAAAGGCGCATAATTTTTATTTTATAAAACTGCAATTCTTTGTCGTGTCAAAAATAAAAATTAAATTTTAATAATATATATTTTTTTAAATAAATCCGAATATTTCAGTATCATGTACAAGGTATATCAGTATGAATGTACAAGGCGAGTCAACAATAGAGTAAAGTTTATTATGTAATTTATATCGAAACCATGAAATATGACATACTAATTAAACGTTAGTGATGTCAATTCCCATTTCTTCAGATATTTTTGTAAAGGCATCATGCACACTATTTCTATTTTTTTTTATTTTTGTCGCTACGATTACATAAATATGGACATGTACTTTTTCACAAATATGAAGACAATGTTGTTTTTTTTCTTCCATTTTTTAGACTATTGTGTGTGAATTATTTTTATATCGACTGGCGATTGCTAGATGTACGGGATGTCCCTATTTTGTGTGTTTTATGGGGTTTCTGGTTTATGAGTAGAGATATAAAGATGCTGTTTTCACATTTTTTTGTTCTATTAGGACTAAATATGCTACGCACATATTTATCCTAGCCTTCTTAGTTCAAAGTTATTTCCTATTTCTTTCTTTTACTTTTTATTTTTTAATTAGTAGAAATTTTTGCATTTTTCGATAACCTTTGTATCTCGATTATCTTATAACTTATCGAAAAGGTGAAAAGGGTGAGTGATGGGCGGTGGGTAAGTACCCAATTTGTAGATAAATAAAATCTGGGCATATATGTATATACCTGTAGATTTAGATGAACATCCTAATTTTAATAAAAGGAGTTTCCGACGACCGCATAGTAAATACCCGGTATAATACCGGGAATAGAAATATACCATATATAATATCTACAATATATATAAGAAATATTGTAGATATACTCGTATTTCTGATATTACTGGTATTATACCGGGTATTTACTATGCGGTCGTTGGAAATACCTTTTATAAAATTAGACTGTTCATCTAAATGTACAGGTATATACCGGATACCCTGATTTTGTTTTGTTCTACCTATTGAGTACTTACCCACCGCCCGTGTCTCGTTTTTCAGATAGAATGGCAGTGACGAAAGTGGTTCTTCGTTGGGAGCTGTCTATTTCGAAAAATGACTCAAACTTATGTTCTTTTTTTTAAACAGGGCACTCTATACTATATTATTTTTTTATTTTATTTGCCTTGTTATGAGCTTTCGAAAATTATAATATGCTCTATATTTATTTATTTAGGTACTGCTAAACTGCTAAACGGCTCTTATTTTATTTAAGTTAATTTTACCAGATAATTTTGCTTTGCATCGTGATATTTTGATAAACTACACGGAAACTGAACTTGTGCTGCTTTTAAATAACATGCCAATAACCAACATTTTATATATAGGAAAAGTTACTCACGAAATTATTTTACAGGGTGTTTTAAAGTTAAGGTAAAAAACAACTATTTAATTAACCCTGTATAATAAGCCAAATACCAAAGTTTATAAAAAAAACTGAGTTTACGAATTAAAGTTGATAGATTTATATGCAGTTTGCTGAAAAATTCATGAAAATATAAATGCAAAAAATATAACACTTTAAACTTGACGAAAAAATGTTCCGTTGTGTTTTTTTGCATCTGAGAGTATATTAATATAAAATAAAGATGCTCTTTAGTTTCAAACAAAATAATTTATTTTGTTTGCAGTACACATTAAGCTTACATTAAATTTGTTTGTATATAATTTTCCCAAGTAAGCAAAAGCACACTTTGTTTCGTGTACAAAATTTATCGTAGATATTTTCAAATCCTCCAGTAATTAACCGCCAAGTGTTTCCAGGTTATTTCCAAGAAAATTATCGCACTTAATATTAAGAGAAAATTGTTTTTCCTCTCTAGAAGCTGAAGGAAATGAAAGTTTCACGGTTTTACATTTATATTTGCAATATTTCTGTGGAAAAACAATTTTCTAATGTAGTAAAATTCTAATAATTTTAAAATAATAGAATAAACAAAATATTTGCCTTAAATGATTATTGCAGATGAAAAATAATATTTAAAGCTACTAACGGATTTAGTTGACAGACTCAAACATTACAATTAGATTATTTTTTAATTAAAATATAAAATACTAGCGTGTACCAGCGACTTCGTTTTAATTAATCATTTGTAATAATGATGATAAAAAAAAGCAAGAATTTCCATTAACATATAAACTGGATAAATTTTTTTCACATTTATGTCAGCATGAGAAAAAACAATATGGCGATATTATTGTATAACTTGGTAATATTTGAGGGGTAGTTTTATCTCGTTGGAATTTGACTTTCGAAAAATCCGTTTGCCAAAAATAGGCTTTTTACGTCAAGCAGTTTAAGCAGAATCGTGGTTAAGAAATTACCCAACTTTTTGGAACACCCTGTATGTTTTTTAAAAAATTTCAAAGTATGTAAAAAAACCAAATAAATTAATTAAGCTTGTCCTAGCGTTTTCCCGAAAGACTAGCCGTTTTTTAAATAACAAATATTATAATATTTGAGGGGCGTTTTCACCCTCTTGTAATTTGAGATTCGAGAAACCCCTCCTTATCGAAACTCTACACCCCACAGTCAATCCGTTTGCCAAAAATCAGCTTTGAACGTCAAGCAGTTTAAGCAGAATCGTGATTACTCAATGGTCATATTTTATGAAACACCCTGTATAAATTTATAAAAAATCTTAAAATATGTAAAACAACAAAATAAAATATACGTGTTTAAGAGTTTTTCGAAAAAACTCACCGGTTTTTAAATAAAAATATTTTTAATATTTGAGGATAGTTTCGCCCCCTTAGATTTCGAGTTTCGAAAAATCCCTTCTTATCGAACCTCTACACCCTAAAGTCAATCTGTTTTACAAAAATCAGCTTTTTACGTCAAGCGCTTTAAGCAGGATCGTGATTAATCAATGACCAGATTTTTCGAAACACCCTGTATACATTTTTGAAAAATCTTTAAGCGTTTTTTCGGAAACTTGATCGTTTTTTAAATAAAAAATATTGTAATATTTGAGGGGTGGTTTCACCTTCTTGTAGGGCATTCAATCCCGAAAGAAATTTTCAATCCCGGGATTTCGGGATTATAATTTTTCGATCCCGGGATCCCGGGATTGGTCCCGGGATTCACGAAAAAATTAATTACGTTGGAATTATATTATATTTTCTTTCTTTACAAAATTTTATTGAACAAAAAAAACATTAACATAAATTAAACGTCATCCCCATTACAAAACAACGTAACATTAAGTTTATTTAACAAAAAAAAAACATAAAAGGAACTAAAATATACATTTTTTATTTAATTTACATAACCAATCGAATACAGCATAACATACATATACAGCCGTTACTCGCTGACGAGTATTCGACACACATAAAGAAAATGGTCACGCAAGGCGTTTTCTTTCATGAGCTTTTCTGTGACTGAAAAGCCCGATACGTGATGTTATCTGCCTACCGCACTCCGGACATTCAAAAATCTCATTGCTTTGTTGCCTCTCTACTTTTTGGTTGCCGCTGTTAACTGAGTTTACAACCCTTCTCCATTGAGTTCTATTGTGAGCTGCTTTTTCCCACTCATTCTGCATGTTAATTCCCTTTAAATTTTCGTGGAAAATGTCCTTGTATCTTTTCAGTTGTCCACCCGGCCTCCTCTTACCGTCCACAAGCTCACCGTAAAGCAGAGATTTTGGTATGCGGTTTTCTTGCATTCTGCATACGTGACCAGCCCATCTTAAGCGGGATTTTGTGACCATGACTTCAATACTCTCGCAGTTAGATTTTTCAAGGACCGATACGTTTGAGACATGATGGAACCACCGGACTCTTAAGAGTTGTCTAAGGTGTCTCTGTTGCAACTTGTTCAATGCGTTCATGTGTCGGCGGTAAGGCACCCAGGTTTCGCTCCCATATATCATGGTGGGGATTATAATTGCTCGGTATACTGCAAGTTTTGTTTTTGTACTCAAGTCATGATTGTAGAAAACCCTGTCTTTTAATTTCCAGAATGCTCTTGAGGCGCTACTAATCCTGTGCTGAATTTCAGAGTCAATATTGGCCTTTTCCGAAATCAAACTGCCAAGGTAATTGAATTCCGCCACATATTCGAATAGTTCTTCTCCGATTTTTATAGCATTGTTGTGATCTTCCGGGGGAGTGCACATGATTTTAGTTTTGCCGATGTTCAGCTTAAGGCCCAAAGCCTCGTATGCCCAGGTATATGTGTTCAACATTTCTTGTAATTGTTGTACCGTGTTTGCAACTAGAGCGCAGTCGTCAGCGTATTGAAGTTCTGTGATAAATTTTGTACGTGTTTTTGCCCTGAGTCTTTTTATGTTGAACAGACCGCCGTCATATCTGTATCTAATGCCCAATCCTCTCTCCTGCAGTTTGCTGTCCACTATAATGGAGAGCGCTGCCATGAATATGTTGAATAGGAGGCGCTAAGACACATCCCTGCCTAACTCCTGTATTTGTTAGGAATGGGTCGCTCAGTGATCCATGATGTGACACTCTTGACTTGTTGTTGTTATGGGAGGCTTTTACACACTGTAAGAAATTTGTTGGGTACTCCGAACTTTTCCATAATTGCCCAAAGCGCTCTCTGTTCACAGAGTCGAAGGCTTTTGTTAGATCGATGAATGCAACATAAAGTTTAGACTGCTGCTTTTTTACTTTTTCCTGTAGTTGACGGATGGAAAATATGGAATCGACGGTGCCGCGGTTGGTACGAAAACCCGTTTGCGATCCTGGGAGGATTTTTTTTCTATATATGGGTGCAGGCGGTTTGACATTATTTTTGCAAGAATTTTTCCGCCGATAGCTAATAGCAAAATTCCCCGGTAATTACCGCAGTCTGATGCACTTCCTTTGTTCTTAAATATATTCACTATATTCGCGTTGCGAAAATCGTGAGGTACCTCTCCGCTTTCCCATACGACATCAAAGAGAGCCTTAAGATGATCCATAATTTCTTTACTTGCACACTTATAGATTTCCGCCGGAATCGCGTCACAGCCAGCTGATTTGTTGCTGTTTTATGGAGGTCTTTATTTCTGTTCTGTTATTGGGATGTCTAATACATCGAGGCTGTTATACTGAGATATTGTGTTTAATGCTTCCATATTGGGGTTGTTTTCTTGGTTAAGGATATGGCTGTAATGTTCTTTCCAGCGATTTCGGGTTTGTTCTTCCTCTTTTAGAAGTTCGTCATTTTGTGCCATGATTGGGCAGCTTACCTTCTTGGTTGGACCGTATACTTCTTTTACAGCCTCAAAGAATTTACGATAATCGTGATGCGTGGCGTACTCTTGAATCTGATTCACTTTTTCTGACCACCAGTTATCCTTTACTTGGCGCAAGTAAAACCAAAGTCTACCAGTCTCGGATTATGTGGATTTGCAGTGACTGCTTGATGTGCTCTATGCTTTTGTTCCAACAAAACCTGTATATGCGGTTGATTTTTGTTAAACCAGTCTGGTTGTTTCTTTTTGTTCGACTTTTCCAGTACTGCTTCGCTGGTTTTATGAATCGTACCCCTTAATTGTGTCCAGCCTTGTTCAGCTTCCAAGATTGAGATTGAAGTTGTCGGTGGAAGTGATTCTTTGATGGCTTCCCGGAGGGCGTATTGTTGTTCTCTAGACCCCGCATGTTCAATCTGGTCATGTTGTTTTGCATTTTACAGTGTGGATGTTTGGGTTTTAACTGGATTTTCATTTTTAAAATTAAAAGTCGGTGGTCAGTGCCGCATTCGGCATCTATTCTGGCTTTTGTGAGCATAACATCTTTTAGATGCGTCCTTCGAACGATTATGTGGTCTACTTGATGCCAGTGGCCTGATCTAGGATGTTTCCAGGTACCTTTGAACTTGTCCTTCAACATGAACCACGTATTGGTTATGCAAAGATTATACTCTGCGCATGTTGTTAATAAGCGTTCACCATTGCTATTTAGGTTTCCTATTCTATGTTTTCCCAATACGTCAGGCCATATTTCCTGTTGTTTGCCAACACGGGCATTAAAGTCACCTAGCAAGATGATCCGTTCGTGCTTTGGAATTCGTTAGAGTGCGTTTTGTAAAGCTTGGTAAAATTTATCCTTATCCTCAATTTTACAGTCAAGGGTGGGAGCGTAGACACTAATGATGTTGACGTAAGTTTTGTCTGATATGGGGTACCTTAGGGTCATAAGACGTTCGTAGACACCAATAGGTACTTCTGTTAACTTGGTGGCGATTTCGTTTTTGATCGCAATGCCTACGCAATGAATTCTTCTGTGTGTTGCGGGGTGACCTTTCCAAAAGAAGGTGTAATGGTCCTCAGTGAGACTATCTTCATCCGCAAAGCGGGTTTCGCTTAGAGCGGCAACATCTATATTTAATCGGTGGAGTTCCTGTGAGACCAGTGCTGTTCTTCTCTCTGGTCGATTTGAATTTATCTTGTCCAGTAGAGTGCGGACGTTCCACGCCGCAAACGTGAAACATTCATGTTTTTTGTTTCTCCGATGATACGCTCGAGTAGGCACCCCCTCCCGGAGATCCGATTGAGGGGGTATTTTACCTCCGGACGATAATTTTGTCCCACTCGAATGTTACATCATTGCTGTGTGTAAGCTGCGTGAAAAGGTTTAACTGTGGCGGTTACGCTGCCGCACAGTTTTGGCTGCAACTGTAGCACGGGATGGCTATGGCACACTGAGGACCGCGACGATAGTTCCCTTGCGCTACGTTCTCGGCTAGCTAGGTGTAGTTTATTACTCCTTTTCCCCAGAAGATGGTAGGTCTGAGGGTTGTATAAGGTTATACCGCCTATACTCGGACGTCAGAGCCTCGTTTGTGTAAACAGGGTGCACCACGTGAAGGTGAGGTTGACTTTTGGGTAAGCTAGGCTATATGTATCGCTTCAATACCCCTTGCACCCCCACAGCATAACACAGGATTACTAAGAGATACTAAAATAACAACTTATGCAGTAACAAAGATGAGGATCTAAACTTGGTTTTTTTGGTTTTTGAAAAAATTTCTTAAAAAAAACAAGCCGATCAAGAGTATTATCACTCAAACTAGATCTTCATCATCTTCAAACTTGATCAAACATTCAGGGTTGTTTATAAGCGCATATTGTACTATCATGAAAGACTTGTGTACGATTTAAATTAAGGAAAAAATGTAATGATGAATCCCGAAAATCCCGGGATTAAAGAAAAGACAACTGGAATTTCGAAAAATCCCTTCTTATCGAACCTCTACACCCTAGAATCAACCTGTATGGCAAAATTGAGCTTCTTATGTTGAGTGGTTTGAGCAGGATCGTGATTAATCAGTATGTAAGTCACTTAAGGATTTTATATATTAGTATAGATTTGGATTTTCCGTTTGACATTTTTCTATTCCTTTTACTGTTTAAAAATCTAATAAGTTTCAATCGATTCTTGTCAAATTAGACTCAAATATTATGTAATCTGTAATTTTCATTAATTGGTCAGTCATAATACCAGGACGAGTCTTAAATAAGTGCAACTACTTTCAGGGCTGGTAGATCTCGATAAAAGAAACATATTTCTTGTACCGTTTTTTAGGGTTCCGTACCCAAAGGGTAAAAACGGGAACCCTATTACTAAGACTTCGCTGTCCGTCTGTCCGTCTGTCACAAAGGTCTATCTTATGAACCGTTATAGCTAGACAGTTGAAATTTTTACAGATAATGTATCTATGTTGCCGCTATAAGAACAAATACTAAAAACAGAATTAAATAAATGTTTATAAATAAGAAAGTACTTTTACTAAACATTATCTTTTAAGTAAGAATTTTACATAGAATCTTTCAAGTCGTCGGTGGCCGCGTGGTTAAAGCGTTAGGACTTTACGCTGCTATGACGTTGGAGCCGTAGTAACGCAGGTTCGAATCCTAATCAAGGCGACTTTTTTTTTAATCGTTTTTTTTAATTTTTACATATTTATTTTTACTTTTTACATATGTATTATTGATTAATACAATTTTTTCTAAATTACTTATACGCGCATTCAAAATTTCAGCTAAATCAATGAATGGTACGGAACCCTTCGTGCGCGAGTCCGACTCGCACTTGACAAATTTTTAAATAAATCCATAATAACCGAGTTGTGAAAATTTCCAAAAAAAATGATTTGCTAAAATATTGACGACTTTTTGGGATTTTCTTTCTTGTAAATCTAATCTACTACCTATGTTTGCTATATTATCAAGAAATTATGTTTTAACATTGAAAATGTTTCTGTTATCCTATATAAGGGAGCCCAAATCGAATTAAAATGCTACATTTGCCACACCATGACGTCATATATACAAGGGTATAGGAAATCTCGGCGCAGCGGCGGCAGTCGGCCAGCGCGCGCAAAAACCATTACATCGCTAATTGTTTATTGATATATCTTTATTAGTTTAAAAGCAAAAAATATGGGGTTTGCTTTGATACCTTGTCAAGACATAATCGAAACTTTTAAATTGTTTCTTTTTTTCATTTAGGCTTTCGTTTTTCGTTAAATGAAAGTTATATTCAAAATAATTCTATTTTAAACCAAATTTTCGCATGATTGACATGATTATTCATGTTTAAAGTTTTTTTTGGTCATAAGCGCTAATGGAAATGTTTTTTTGTAAATAATTATAAAAAATTACTCCCTACGAAGACTTTATTGTGTACTGGATCAAAAAATAAGTATTTGTTTTCTCTATACGATGGTATTAATATATCGATTTTTGATGATAGTGCCCTTTTACCCGGTCTTTTTTTGTACTACTTTCGGAATAAGGGTCCCCATATCATGTACTGTACTTCCATCCCTGAAAAATTCAGCTTGTGACACCGAAGTGAGAGGTAAAGTCAAAATAAGCTTTAATCTACCTACATCATAGGTAAGTGTAGGTACTCTAGGTATATTCTGCCTAAACAGTAGCGGAACTAGCTGACAGTAGTAATTAATTTGTTATCCGATAAGTAGTTGTCATTATATAAGTTTAATCATCTTATACCTCCTATAACGGTAGGTTTTAGATTTTTCCTGATTGGTTTGTTAAACAAAAATATACTGGGCATATAAATGTCTGTTACAGTTTAATTCGTTAAAGAAATATGTTACACACATATTATTTTAATAATAATAGTATAATAGTAATGGCTATATTATGTTATAACACATACATATGTATTGAATGTACTTATTTTAACCAGGGTCACGACGCGCGACGCCGCCGAAGAAGAATTGGCCTACGTTTGGCTAAACAGGCTGGACACGGTGGAGTACGATATTGGCGAGTCTGAATATTTTATAAAAATTTGCAAAGTAAAATATGTTGGAAAAATAATTAGTCCATACATATATAAAAGCTCAAAGGGTTTTTTTGTTGCATCCATCCCGCCGAAAGCGCTTTACCAATCTTGATGATTCTTTTTTTAAATGAAAGGTATATATGTGTAGATTTGTTATGAAGTATTTTTATAGTGCTTAATGGCTATTTCTTTGTGTAAAACGACTAAATACTAAAACATACCTGAAAACACCTACACACAATACCTCCAGAAATAAATTAGTTGTCATTGTCAGTGGTGTGTCAGTTAGATTATATATTACGTTTTTAGATATTTTAGAGTGAGTTGATGCCGCCAGCTTTAGATACATAAATATTAGCACAAAGGTTCGTTTAAACGACATTAGTGAATTAGCTACACAAAGCGATTTTAGGAAATTCATCCTCTTAGAGAGTAAAATTATCTCGGAACAGTTTGTTGTATGAAAATTCCTTACTATTTCGTCTAGAAGAATGAAATCCTACAAAAAGAATTAGAAGAAATTTTTGAAATTCATCAACCAAATGGGTAAAGTTAGTAAAAATTTATATAAAACTTGGTGACGTCTGGATTATACACATAAAAATTGGCACAAAGGTAAAGCGAATTTATGAAATTTATACCCTTAGGGAGTAAAATAGGGAATGAAAGTTTGCTGTACGAAAATGCAATACTATAACATTATAAACCAGACAGTATAAAATTTTATACAAGGGTTTATTTAGTGACATCATAAGGAAATATATCTTCCTCAATTATCCTTCAAAGAATAAAAAATAACCTATAAAGAGAGTATTAGTGCTCTTAATAAATAAAAAAAAGATGAAAAATAAAAAACATCTATATGTTCACTAGCTCTCTATAAAGAAGTAAAAAATCATTTAAATCAATGCATAAACGATTCGAGGTGTAACGCGAACGTAGTTGCGAGAAAAAGCTAGTAATTTATTAAATTATTTTATTTAACTCATTAATTTTCATTGAAAAGGAATTTTTGTAATTCGCCACTATATTAGTTAAAAACTAAGAAACTCATATCAAATTTAAGTTTTGCGATTTTGACTTATACTTTTTACAAAATCTGAACACATTTTAAAAGAAAAAAAGTTTTTGATAATATTTGTGTAGATTGACTACAAGTTATATAACATAAATTTCTACAACCGGTCTACCTAGTGGTCTGCAGCATCGCCTTGTGGTGCAAACGTGGGCCTGTTAATGTGTGACGTGACGCACAACAGCCAAGAAAAACAGAAGCGTGGCTAAGAATATAGTAATTTAAAAAAAGTCTTTTAGATACAGTAGTATGTATTAAAAAGTTTTGTGTTTAAATGGGGTTTGCCTTTAACAGTTAAAATATTATATCGTAAAGTGTAACTTTCCGTAAGAATTCTTTATCTGTCATTGATCATGATCTGTCATCATGTTAACCTGATGTTTTGTACGTTATTTTGTTTTTTTCGAGCTTTTTTTGCTTGCTTGTTTTACGGATAGGTGCGATCGCATAATTATTATTGATAATGTTTTATTTAATGTTAACATTACTACTTTTTTAGTGAATCTTTAAATCTGATGTTTTTTTGTTAAGTTCGTTATTTAAACATATGTATGTAATACACTCATATTAACACTAATCATATTTTTACGTTTTTATTCATCATTTTCAATGCCCCCCCCGGTTGCATCTTTGTAAAGGACTGTGAATTTTTTTAACTAAAAACTAAAAAAATTCCAAATAATTCGGAATTTTCAAAAAACTTTTTCGCGACAAAAACTCACAATCGTGTTTCTGGGGTCAAAATATACTGTCCCAAAAAATATTTGCACTTAAAGACTCACCCTGAATAATTGTTTAGTTTTTAATTCTTAAATCCAAAAGTGCCAATTGAAAAGTCAAGTAGAACTGTCAAAGATGATGGTTTATGATGTCGATTCTGCATTTTACTCCATCCTTTTTTTTTATTCAAATGTTATAACAGCGTTAAAAAACGTGTTAATCTGTGAAATTTTTTTAAACCCAATTCTAAAATCATCTCTTTTCTCACCAATAGAGTTTTTACAGATTAAAGAATAAAAATAAAAATATAAATTACTTGAACGGTTCAAAACTTAATTACTTTCTAGAATTAATGTTGTCTTATTTGACTTTCTCTCAGTTGAAGGTAGAAGGCGAATAAGAAGGAAATGACTTAATGTCAATAAATTATTTTTCAGAGCTAACTCTGTTTTTAATCATGGAAACTGCCGTTGGAGCACCGAGAAAATTATTTTTCAGAAAATATCTTTTAATGAATGAAGGATTGCTATTAGGGTGGTTGTTAGAAAAAATGTTTTTAATTCTTTATCGAGTGATATAGAGGATTTTAATTAAAATTCAGAAAATGGACTGAAATTTGAAAGGATTTAAATTAAATTTTGTGAAATTTTAAATCTGTAAAATTGAAATGGATTAAATTTTGGTTAGACTGTATTTTTTGTGAAAACACCCAAAAATCTATCTTAGTAATATTGCTTGTTAAGTGTTTACAATACCAGGTGTTTTTTAAAAGTGGCTCAAAACCAAACAAAACCAAACTTTTTTACTTTTTTAGGTAAAATCATGAGTTTTGAAATCAGGATTAATTGATGTATTCAATTAGAAATGTAAAGAAGGCATCCATATTTCTCAAAGAGACCTGGTTTAAATTAAAAAGAAACACAATAAGACTCAAAGTCTCGGTCTCAACGCTAACCTAACCTAACTAAACGTTGAGACCGAGACTTTCAGTCTTTTTTCTATTTCTTTTAAATAGTATTCAATTAGTTTCTATCATTTCTTGTTTCACCGAAAATGACTAAACCTTTTGATTTTTAAATGGTACCCTAGCCTAGGATTTTATTTTATTTGATATAAACTGACATTTAGAATAGAATGACATATCATATGTCAACTTTTGACACTTTCGCTTAGACAATATAGTATTTAAAAATTCAGTCTAGAGTGCCACGTAAAAAATAACTATGTGGTACCAAATCATTTATAAAAAATATTTTTCCAAATATGCTAATGAGCCACTCCCGTTCCAGTGGAAAAAAATTAGTTATGATTAAAAATACGATTTGGGAATATTTTAACCGGCCAGGAAAAGACACAAAATATATTAGACGATCAAATCTATTTTTCCAATGCTCCTAGATTAAAAAACAGAACCCGAATCATCAAAGCAAGAGATGTACTCTAACTACCATGTGTTTTGTGAGTGCGTTGAGTAGAATATAGGTGAAACAAAACGTCCTCTAAATGTAGGATTTAGTGAACATAAAAACCATACGTAAAGAAATGAAATAATGAATTAAGGTATTGTAAACCATGTGGAACCCAAAAACCACAACATAAAATAGCCCGAGTTTTTTACAAGGATCTTCATTGAAAAAGATGTAAATGTAAAGAAACAGTTTTCATAACTAGCAATAGTAGCATCTTTGACATCTATACATGAAAATTGACACAATATATCTACTACTTAAGAACAGTTAACCTAAGAACGGTAAACTAATAGGACTCATCCTCATAAGACGTACGTTCGTCTCTTCCCGCACTTCAGCTGACAGTTGTGACGTCATTGTAGTCCTTGTCATGATAGTGTGTATTATTAGTTGCCTATGGTATACTTATAAAAATAACAGCTGAGAAATTTTGATTATTATTTTAATTATTTTGTCAATGTTAAATGTGAAAAAGTTGTTTTTAAAGTTTTTAGAGCTATAGAGTGTATAAATACGTTCATTTTGTGTTGTGGGTTGTGACAAAGTGTTTACTAAGTGCCTACGATATTGTTTATTAATTATTTTAAAGCAAAATATGGAAGTACTTTAAAAAGAATGCCTGCAAAGGGTGATGCTGGGAACTGCTGTTCTTAAAAATGCATTATCCGAGTATTTAATACGATTTATACAGTTAATTTTCTATACTGCATACACATAAGGTGTTTAAATAAATACACTAAATAATGAACGTTTTGCTCCCGGCAACCAATAATGCACGTGTGTGTATTATTGGTTGCCGGATAAGGACTAATAACCATGACAAGGATTACAATGACGTCACAAAGCGAGGTGTTTTCGCATGCACCTGGCAGACACTTTTGGCTGAATGAGCAGTCCTATTAGGTTAACTGTTCTTGCAGTTAATCTAACACGAATACTCATTTATACGAAAGTGTCTGACAGGTACATGCGAAAATTCTTCGCTTTGTGACGTCATTGAAGCCCTTGTCATGATGATGTGTATTATTGGTTGCCTATGGCAGCCCCGGATCTACAATTTTTTTCAACCAGGGCAAAAAATTGATAGTAGCGCCCCCTCTCTCCAGCGCCAGCGTTTGAAATAGATTAATTTAAAAAACTTACAAATATCTAAATATACAGTTCATATCAAATAAACTTTTAGTCACGTGATTAAGCTTGAACGGCAGAGCGTTGTCCACTTTTATATATTTTCTTTTAATCAAAATATTTTAGGTAACAAAAATAAATTAATTATAAATATATAAACAGTTATTATTTACATCAACAGAACTCACCTTCTTAACAGCACTTAAGGGACATAAAGGGCCATTACTGCTCATTCCCATAATAAATTTGCGATGAGTTTGTTACAGCTATTAAGCTATCTTGTACACTTCGCACTAAAAGAGGTTCTAAAAAGAACAATGTTCGACTGCAAAGTCTGCTAGTAAACATTTTCGAGCTTAAAGTATCAAAACACTCTTTATTTAACCCAAAAACTCGTAATACAAAACTAAAGTGTTAAAACGAATGACAATGCCAGGAAATAAATAAATAAATGTGGCAACTTGACATTTTTTTACAGCAGAGCTACCACCTGAATCCCCAGCGCGAATGTTAAATTCTAGTTAGTCAGCACGAATATGTCCATGGTTGGCACCAATGAATTTAAAAATCGCGCTCTCGATTACGTGACTAAAAAAGGCTAAAAGTTTAATTGATATGAAATATAGGTAGGCATTTTTCGTAAACGGGACAGTTTAGACTAACTGGACGTTTTAAAATTAAATGAATACTTGATAGATGAACGTAAGGTGCATACTAGGCGCTTTGTGGAGCAATTTTTTTGATTTTCAACCATATATTATTATGATTTTGGCGGCCCCTGACACTGGCGCCCCGGTTTGCTCCCCCCCTTAGATCCGGTGCTGGACTATGGTATACTATAAAAATGACAGCTGAGAATTCCTATTTGGAGAATTGTTTACTATTCAGGCTGTGTGTACGTTTGAGTTAATTATTTTGTCGATTTTAATTGTGAAAAAGGTGGTTTTAAAGTTTTTAGAGCTATAATATAACATTTTTATTAGTATACCATAGGCAAGCACAATAATACACATTATCATGACAAGGGCTCCAATGATGTGACAACTGTCAGCTGAAGCGCGGGAAGAGGCGAACGTACCATAGTACAAAGAAAACAAGGTATGATATTGCGCAGGTTGGTCGCTACGTCACAGGTGATAACAGACGCTATTTGTCAGCACGCTCCGCGCGCCAATTCAAATCGTCAAGATATTGTAATGAACCTGTGTTTTTGTTTATATACCGTCATTGAACTATCGCTAAGCAAGTTACTGTAGAGCAGTGCGTGAAGAGTCAGGCTAGGAAGCGAGAGACCGGAGTTCGAATCTCGGCCGGGGTATAACTTTTTTATTTAATTTTTTAAATACTGTTGTATTCTATAGTTTATTTTTGTAGTATAACAAAAGAACTATTTATTGTGTTATTTTTTAATCTCCGGTATTAATATAAATTGATTGTTGGTACAATATCTCATTTAATATAAAATAATATTCTACTTTTTGAAATGTATCGGGCCCTAATTGTGTCTAAATGTAATATATTTTTACAGTGATATACCATATTGTAAACTATTTAATATTTCAGTCACTTAAAAAGTTAATTTGTATTGAATAATTGCCTACCATTAAAGAAATTTGAGCTATAATTCTTGATAGGCATATTCTGGGTATGCAAGTACTTCCTCTAAATTTTGGGTTTCGTTCAACAAAAACTATTCTCACAACCTGAAACATCTACATATAAAAAGAAGCACAGGTCACTAATTACTTATAATAAACTTCACCCTTGGAATTACTTCAACTAATTATAATAAATTTCACCCTTGGAATTACTTCTATTTTCTATTACAATTACAATCATCTGCATTGGCATTTTCTACTTTTTCGATGGGAAACAATCAACTTCCCAACATTTTTTAAATGGTGTAACAATTTCTCTTGTGGTTACTTTTCCATAGATATCCTCATCTCTGTTCCCATAAACATCGCAAACTAAAAACCTAATAAACAATTTTATACCGAATATAGAAATAAATTTAGTATTCTTACCTATTATCGTCCAAATCCATGTTAATAGATAATTAATATTTTGGATTTTTGTCTTTTATTTTTAAATATATTTTTGGAACTGCTGGTTTTAGTAATTATTAAATTAAACGAACTAAAAAGTCAGAAAAAATAAACAATTCTTAACCATAACCCTAAAAAATACAAAAAATGCAGATCTCCTGTCAACTTTCTTTATTTTTTATTTACTCATTATTTTCCTAGTGACGTCACAGGTGGAATGCGCGAAATGAACGAAACTGGAGCCCCTATCGATCATACCTTGTATTCTTTGTACCATGGAACGTACGTCTTATGAGGATGATCAATCCTATTAGTTTACCGTTCTTGGCCACCACTTATAAAACGCACCAATTCGAGTATTCTCAGTGGACAATCTCACCCATGACTGCCAAATGTATCACAGGTGAATAATTTACTCTAGTATATTAGCTCAGTAGTTTTAGGATTTACATCAGTTCACACTTGATTGGTTAGTGATCTATCTGACCGAAACATTGAGTAAATTGAAATAAAGACAATGGAGGAAATTCTTTAAATTTTCAATATAGGTACCGGGTGTTGCATCGTCGAGCGGGATATCAAAAATATCTAAAGTTATTCTTTCGAATGTGGGTTTTAGTGCTCTTCAATAAACTTAAATAGAATTATTCTCTAAAATAATTAGGGAAGTCAATAATTGACCCAATTAAAATTTACATGGGATTTCCTATGTCCCGTCCGACGATGCAACACTCGGTATAATACAATAATTTTCAACTACCTAATAAAATCAGGTGCTTTATCAAAATATTTCTCTAATTTATCCGGGATTTCAAACTCTGTTTTCCTTGGTGGGTTAAAAAACAAATTACAGTGCAGCGCTTTCAGTAATGAAAATAGAGTGCTCTCGACCGACGTAACAAGCGACGGTCTCCCTCGATAACTCGCTCGACATCACTCTAAATTAAATGAACGCTAGTGTGAAAAGACCTTAATAGATCAGATGAGAGAATGATTGAATTAGAAAGCAATTCGATTAAGTTCGAAGTTGCACGGAGACAAGTCCGCAGTATAAAATTAATTTCTAAGTAATGGTTGGCGCGAACGATAACTGCAATTTTTGAAAGAAGTGTTAATAAAACTATTTAAAGTTTGAAGTACCTATCTAACGAATATTTGGTAAAGGCATTAAACTTTTTTTTGCATCTACAGTTATAGTACAGTCAATCTGGCACTTTTAACTCACCATCAAATTACCCACGCTCTCATACTTTGCCAGTCGTAAGTGGTACACAGGAAAAGCTTAAATTCGAAAATTCGTATATCCTCACACCACCGTTTTTAAGAAGCTCAAAAAAAATCGGATTCGATTTTCTGGCTGAACCGTAGGTCCCACAGAAAATTTTATGAAACTAAAAATGAATAGAATTAAATTCTTTTCATTTTACATAAAAAACAACAAGTGTCTCCATAAATTTGGATTGAGAGTATATATTACAATAATAATTCACCATCAAATAACAACGTTCTAAGATCGATCTGAATAAAAAATATAGTTTCAATAACTGTTTCTGGTATATACAGGGTGGTCCGAATTGTATTCCGAAAACTTTGGCAGCATATTTTGCAGATAAAAATAGGTAAAAAAGTTCGTATAAATGTATGTCCTAAAATGCTTAGTTTCGGAGATACAGGGTGTAGAAATTTCATTTTTATTTCGATTTTTTCCAAATAATTTGTGAAGTAATGTCAATATTTAGATGAAAATTGGTGTCTGGGAGCTTTTTGACAAGAGAAATTTGATTTTGATATTAATATGACTCCTAATGGTAGAGGGCGCCACCTAAATGTGTTTTAACTGTTTTGAAGCGTAATAACTTTTTGTCCGTACCTGTATAAAACTACCGAGGGAAAAAATATACATCTCTGTGATTTTTTTACGTAAAAAACATCTCTTTGTAAAAATCGCTACGAGCAACCGTTCTCAAGATATTTAGAATGGAAATAGTCAATAAATAAATTTGGGAAAGTTTTATTTTTTTAAATTTATCATAATTTTTCTGATAAAAAATGATGATAAAACAGTTTTTGTTGAACTTTTGGTACAAAAACATTTCAAATTTTTGATCTCAGTCTAATAACTATTTAGTCATCATGTTTAATTTATGTCAGTGATGACAGGTATTAATAATTTCGATTCCAAATATCTCAAAAACCATTACTCGTAGCGATTTTTACCAAGAGACCATTTTTACGTAAAAAGCCTCGTAAATGTATATTTTTTTACTCAGTAGTTTTATACAGGTACGGACGAAAAGTTTGTAACGTTTTTAGTTCGTTACATGTTTTTTTATATATAATATATGATGTCTGGCCTGTCATCACCGCATTCCGTATCGTTCAGGCCTGATAATTTATTTGGCACGCTTGGCGTAATTTTTACGTTCCCTAGTCGTCAACCCTGCTATCGTTTCGCTGTTCTGTGGATGCGCGCGCTGTCAAGATCCTTGTTATATGTCAAGGCGCCTCTCTGCGTTTGAACCTCACTTTGTTTTTAGCCGGTTTGCGACACGGTTGTAAATCCTGCTTTTAGAAATGGCAATTTAAATCTTGCTGCAAAATCTGAATCAGCTGCCATTTCGAAGCTACAGGGTAGAGTTTTGGATTGACCCACCTTAACTCGTATTTGTATTTTGCTGACACGTTGGTGTACTTTTGCTGTTGTCCTCCAGAATGTTAAATGGAAGAAAGGACAGTTCTTTTGTTTATTATTGAGCCCTCGGAAGTGTTTCGAGGGTCTTATGGACGGACTGTGTCCAAGGTATGGGCAGGTGTCCCATATCTATGTATTGAGTACAGGTACAAGCATTATCAAGGTACAGGCATTATCCAAGGTTCTAGTAGTATCCAAGGTACGGACTATTTCCAAGGTTATATTCCTAGGTTATGGTCCAAGGTACGGGTAGTGTTCCCTTGTACCATTATCCTATGTACGGATGTCCTGTGGACGAGTGTCCCCAGTAGGAATTATTTTTCTTACATATAAAGTGCCCCAGCGTGGATGTAGCTTGAGCCCCATGCTGCTTCGCTCCCATTTCTAAGCCTAGTCAGTAGCTTCGGCTGTATTGATTCATGGGGTCCTCATTCTGGCCCCTTTTGTAGTATTGGATGGCCGAGTACAGAGATGCGAGCCCACCTCACGCTGTTACTGTTTGAAGCAAGGTTACATAAAGAACAGCTAAGTGTAGATTTACGTTCTAGTTTTAATGTTTTAGATTTTCTATATTTTCAGTCTTAAACAATAACGTACATCTTAAGTAATATCGTACAGACTATGTTTAGTGGTTAGATTGTTAAGAACATTCATGTTGATTTAATATTTAAAATATGATTTAGATCTTAGGTTTCATTACATTACGTCTTGTAATGGTATTACTTTCATAGATATTTAGTACAACTCTTAACACCATTTTTTTTTGACATATAACCACTATATATTTATTAGAATTCTACAATGTCATGTACCAGCAAAGAACATCATGAAACATAGTCATTAGTTTTAAGTAATATACAACTGTGTTTTCTTTCTCTGTACATGCCTGGCGCCCAATATCTATATTTTTTTGTTTATTATTATTGATTAGTTTTCTCTCTAGTGAAATACCTTACCCACGACTGCTCTCCGATGAAAAGCTGCCGTTCGCAGTGGTAATGTTTTATAAAAAACGCTACAAGTTATTACTCTTCAAACCAGTTAAAAAATATGGAGGTAGCGCCCTCTACTAGTAGGAGTCATATTGACATCAAAATCAATTTTTCATTTCAAAAAACTCCCAGGCACCAATTTTAATCCAAATATTGATGTTACTGCAGAAATTATTTGGAAAAAATCTAAATAAAAATGAAACTTCTACACCCTGTATCTCCGAAACTAAGCATTTTTGGACATACATCTATACGAACATTTTTACTTATTTTTATCTGCAGAATATGCTGCCGAAGTTTCCGGAATACAGTTCGGATCACCCTGTATAATTTCCTTAGCGCATTTTTACACTAACGGTCATTAAATTTAAGTTAGAATTGAGATTGCATTCTCCAACAGTTCTGAAGTAGGCGAGGGTTGTTCTACTCTTTTATTTTTCCAATTTCATACTGCAGAATGGCTTTTTAAACTCGCCAGAGGATTTATATTGATTTGTGGTAGCAGTGAACTTGGAATGTATGAATGTTCAATCGATTTAAATTTCTCTTATTTTAAGACCTTTATTCTATTTTACATTCAGTTATTCTTTTATTAAAGGAACACAAAATATAGTATTTCCGAAGTCAATTGGAAATACCGGGACTCTTAATTAATTTGTATTGACGACGACTTTCGATGCTTTCGAGGTCATTTGATGATTTTATAATTAATGTTATTAACATTAGGTACTTGCCATCAATAATTAGAAGGATTTAGGAAGAGTACCAAGGTTATCCTAGTAATCCCAGACGAGTATCGTGGATATATTTGGACTCATGAGCGCCTTAAGTGGTTCCTGACTGTCTGAACATATTTGATTTTGTCTTAATAGTCTAAGAGCTAGCAACGTTTTCGAGAAAGTATTTTAAGACGTCTGGCTCTTTGATATATCTTTTACTATGCTCTCTGGAACACCATGCGGCCCGTCTGGCTGCCGATACCCGTTGCGTTCACTACTGCGCATCGTAAGACGATCCTATATTTTTTATTAATTTAGTCCTATAAATTCTAATGTTGAATATAAATCGAACATGTCTCTATAGCGCAGTGCGTAGAGTTTCCGACCCCGAACCGATGATTCAGAGTTCAAATCCGGGTCAGGTAAAAGACTTTTTTTTATTTTATTTTCGTTTATATTCTGAGAGTAAAGTATTAAATAATTCTGGTAATTAAAAAAAAACAAATATTTAATACTTTATTATCAGAATATAAACGAAAATAAAATAAAAAAGTCTTTGCCCTGACCTGGATTCGAACTCTGAATCATCGGTTCGTGGTCGGAAACTCTACGCACTGAACTATGGAGACTCGGTCGGTTAATATTCAATACTAGAATTTAAATGACTAATAAAAATATATGATCTTCGTTCAATGCGCAGTAGGGAACGCAACGTTTACCGGAAGCCAGACGGGCCGCATGCTGTTCTAGAGAGCATAGTAAAAGATATATCAAAGAGCTGTTGCTAGCTCTCGTACTACTAGTAGAGATGGTTTTAAGTTCTAAAGTTTCAGCTATTGTTGCTTTAATTGATCATGGTAGAGATTAACTTTTGGACTTAAAACCACATCTGCTAAAGTAACTGCCTAACAGACAATAATATGTTTTTTCAAAAACAGTGACATTAACCACATCTGCTAAAGTAACTGCCCAACTTTGCCCGTATTCTTGCTGAGTTTGGTTCCAATCGACCCATAATCAAGAAAAATCCTGATGATTTCGTCCATTTAGAGGCATCGGTTCGAAACGTCAAGAGCGTCATCCTGTAGCTCGTCCCCAATTATGACGAAATCAACCCATTTTTCTTCAATATCAAATCCTTAACCCTTAACCCTCTTCAATATCAAATCCTTAATCCCCCCCTGATGAAGTTGTGAACGAAATGTCGTATCCAACTTTGCAGGGTGGGACCGAGTGCAGAGTAGCTCACATTTGGTCGCGATCGGACGACGTCAACTTTTGACGTTTCTTGCGTTAAAACTTACTGTCACAGTGACACGTGTCGTACACGGTGAAGTTGGCTGTGGTCTAATTTATGGGCATACCAAATTTCATTTAAATGGGACGATTTTTTGATTTCATTCATCGATGCGTAGTGCATGAAATGTTGTCAAAAAATATCATGAAAAGATGGGGTTCTAATGATTCTAATGAAAAGATGGGGTTCTAATGATGGTTCTAATTCATGAAAAGATGGGGTTCTAACTAAAAGCTCTATATTGCTCTACATTCCGAGTTTCAGCCTCCTACCTCGCATAGTAGTCCAGTCATCTTAGTCGAAATAGGGTAGGGATCTCGAAATTCCAGGTAACCGGCTGTAAACTCGTATAAACCTTTATTTTAACATACTAAAACATGTCTCAAAACCTACATATGATAACGTGTGCGCGACTTGTAGATAACTGAGGTCAAAGGTCAAAAATTTTCGATTTTTTGTGCATTTTTTGCAAATATCTCGTTCCCTTTCACATTTACGCTATTTGTATTTATTATAAATATTGTAGAGGATAAAATTCTCTACAATTTTTGTTTCAAAAATTTTTTTGTACTTCAAACCGTTTTTGAGATAGAGGGCGGTGAGCGCGCAGTCTTTCATTATGTACGGTATCATTCAAGTTCAACCTGTGTCTCGGTCAAAAACACGCCGTATAAAGTCCGTTAATTAACACAACTTTCGTCACGTCATCAATGACACCATGCGTCGTCTTATGGAGTTTGCTGGTGGTCGTATTATGATGTACAACCAAAGTTATTTTAATTTCCCCATAGTTATAAATAATTCACATTTTTTTATAAAAGATCATATTCAATATAATTTTTTTAATAAATTAAGTATATCTTCATTTAATAACACTTACCTCTTTGTACAATTAGAAAATTATTAACAGAAATACTTTAATTACATTTTATTTACAGTTAGATTTATACTAATTATATTTTAAGTAAATAGAAAGACAAGAAATACATTTTTAATTTACATGTCTATTAAAAAATACGATTTCATACATTTCTCATGGTTGAAATTAAAAAAATTGAATAAAAATAAAAAGAACTCCATATTCTTATTTTTAGTTTTCTTCTTCTTCTTCATCATCGTCGTCTGGTCGTTGTGGAATTTCAAATTCTTCTTCATTTTCATCTTCAACGACATTTGTCTCCTAGTCTTCTAGGATTTCGGGGTCAAATGTACCATCTTCATTGACATCACTCTGATAGGATGAAGCATTAAGACAAGCTTGCCCATTACACTGGCCACAAGCTAAAGAGCACGGCAACCCTGATTTCCTGCATCCACATCGCGAGCCACAACCATTTTTGCAGTTGCGGAATATTGTGTTCAGCAAATTTTTTTTAGCTAAATTATTATATTCAATATGATCTTTTATGAAAAAATGTGAATTATTCATAATTATTATATATTTTTCAATAATTAACGGACTTAATACGGCGTGTTTTTGACCGAGACTACAGGGTGAACTTGAATGATACCGTATACAATGAAAGACTGCGCGCTCACCGCCCTCTATCTCAAAAACGGTTCGAGGTACAAAAAAATTTTTGAAACAAAAGTTGTAGAGAATTTTATTCTCTACAATATTTATAATAAATACAAATAGACTAAATGTGAAAGGGAACGAGATATTTGCAAAAAATGCGCAAAAAATCGATTTTTTGACCTTTGACCTCAGTTATCTACAAGTCGCGCACACGCTATCATATGTAGGTTTTGAGACATGTTTTAGGATGTTAAAATAAAGGTTTATACGAGTTTACAGCCGGTTATCTCGAATTCCGAGGTGAAACCCCTAAGATGACTGGACTATACCGAGTTACTTGGCTCCAATATAGGTTTTATTTCCCAAGTTATCAATTTTTTTAATAATTTTTTAAAAAGTATCACGTATAAATGATATGAAAATCATAAACAGACCTCTACAAAATATTGCAGTTTATGAACCGTCGCACGAAAACCAAATAAACAATCGTAGAAAAATTGTAAAAGGGAATCAAATATTCATAGGTTTGGAGCTTAACGCCCGTCCATAAATCAGAGAAGCGTTTTGGAATATTTAGAGGGGCAATTTTGCAGTGCCAGATCCGAGGCTAAACAATGGAACGTTCGCGCTTGACCTAAAGACCGCCGGTTCGTTTTCATAGCCGGCTCGACTAGTCAACGTAAATTAAATGGACGTCGGCGTGAAGACAGCTTAATGGGCGGGACGGAGGCCGGGAGAGATTGAATTACGGAGGCAATTTCGTTTTCAAATTTTCCCTTGCATAATAATAACAGTGATTCGAAAAAAAATATAGTAGATAAATTGGATAGCTGTAACTTACGTAGAAAAACCAAACGATCTAGATAGAAACACTAACTGGACAAGAACTGTTCTGCTTTCCAAGTGGAAACCAACTTAAAAGAATCTGGAAGACTCCATTCAAATTCCTCAAGACTTACGATTGAGGAAAGTCAACTATTTTCCTTGATTTAGTATAAGTAAGAACAACCTTTGGATTATTACTGAGTTGTTAACAGGATAGGAGTCTCCTCAATGAACACCTTATTAGATTGAAGAAGCAACGGCGAATGCAGATTCTGTGGGGAAAATGGGGAAACACTAGAACAACTCATAACTGAGTGCGCCGAGACGACAAACATTCGTGCCATAAATCTTTGGTGCGACTGATATTGGAAACGAAGAATTCAGTTTTATAAAACCGAATCAGATACTGGCTTTTGTCAAAGCTCTGAGACTGTAGGTGAGTTATAACTCAAGTAAGCAGACACCATACATCTATTAGGTCGCGGTGATTAACTTCCACCTTCCCA
The DNA here is from genome assembly GCF_002938485.1 of Sitophilus oryzae. Lineage (NCBI taxonomy): Eukaryota > Metazoa > Arthropoda > Insecta > Coleoptera > Curculionidae > Sitophilus > Sitophilus oryzae. Next base: position 1,599,839 of record NW_022147469.1, read on the forward strand.
TACAAGCTACAATCGACAGTCTATAGTTTACAATCTACACTAAGGTAAGAGTTGATCATATAAATTATATTGTAGTTGGTTATTATACAGGGTGTTTCAAAACAAATGCGAAAAACTTCAGCGGGTGATTCCTTGTTCAAAATAAAGGGTAGTTTGCTTTATAAACGTTGGGTCAAAAGTCAACCATTAGGGAGATATCGCGGTACAAAGATGGCGGAAAAATAATGTTTTTATTTTTTATCTTGAAAACGAAAAGAGATTACTGTTATGAAAACACACTTTCTGGTAATTTTTTCACTTTTTTAAAATGAGTGGAAGGGGTTTTTTTGATAAAACTCACCGATTTGAAATTAAAAAATAAAATGTAAAGCATTACATGTCAGGACAAAAAACATTTTTAGATAAAGAATCTCGTGGGCAGCTGTAATTTTTTTAGGAAAAAATCTAGTCGGCCGCTGTCACTTTTTAGGATGTTTCTAGTATTGTTTTATTTGACATTACCCTACTGCAATACGTTATTGTCTAGATTATTATTATTATCATTATTATCACTAGATTCTTAATCTAAAAATATTTTAAAATTACATTTTATTTTTTAATTTCAAATCGGTGAGTTTTATAAAAAAAATACAAGAGATAAAAAAGGTTCTAAACAAAGCTATCCAAATTAATTTTTTTGCATGTGTTTGATAAGATTTTTCTTTAAATTTCGTTAACAAGAATGATAGCGGTAGTTTATTTCAACCCCTTCCACTCGTTTTAAAAAAGTGAAAAAATTACAAGAAAGTGTGTTTTTATAACAGTAATGCTTCCATACAATTTCATTAGTCTATCTCTTTTCGTTTTCAAGATAAAAATAAGAACATTATTTTTCCGCCATCTTTGAACCGCGATATCTCCCTAATGGTTGACTTTTGACCCAACGTTTATGAAGCAAACTACCCTTTTTTTTGAACAAGGAATCACCCCCTGAAGTTTTTCGCATTTGTTTTGAAACACCCTGTATATGTTACAGTAAAAGTTAGAAATCAGTGATTGTTAACTATTACTAGTAAAAGCTAACATTCACTGATTTGCTAAGACTACGCCAGTAAAAGTTCAACAGCCATTTCTGAAACCAACTTTTACTAGTGAATGCTAGCATTCCCTGGATGGTAGCAGTGAGTTTGAAATGTTCAGTTAGCGCGGTGCCACTGTTGTAAAATATAAGGATAAATAAGGATAAGTTGAATAATAGGCAGTATAAGGATAACGTTAAATTGGGCTAAACCTTGGCAACGTTGACAGGCATCTGGCGTAAATTCGCTTTGCTTTTGTAGTTATGTATAATTATTTTGTTAGCGCAAAAAGTGCTGTGCGGTATTTTCCCTATGGAAGAAATTTTCTGTTAAAAATTAAGGTAAACCAGGCACTCGCAAGAATGTAGTAGTGCTTGTTTTTTCATTTCTGCAATATAACTAAGTCATAGCAAAAGTTAAACAAGAAAAAAAATATTAAGAAACCTAGTGACTATGAACTTATTAAACGTTTTGTTTGTAGTAGCGGGTTTGAAAAAACGAATAACTCCCGTTGAAGAGAATTCGGGCATATTTTATTTTGTCCCCAATGAATAATTTTATTAAAAACCTTGTACTTGTTTTAAAAAAAAACCTTGTACCAGCTTTAAAATGTTTACTGTGTTTTCCTTTTTAATATTTAGAAGGTTATATCGTTATTTTCCATAATTTTTAATAAATAAACTAAAGAAGTATATTGTAATTTTAAGATATGTGGATAGGTTTGAATATTGAGGTGATCCAATATTCTTAAAAGTTTTATTTGTTCTAACTTCCACCAACATTCTTCCTTACCACACTCGTCCTGTCCAATAACATAATTTTTACTGGCAACCTTTAGTAAATGTTACTTTCACTAATAAATGTTAGAAATTACTAGGAAAAGTCGACAAATCGCTTAAAGCTAGCATTTCCTAGTGAATGTTAACAATCATTGAATTTCCAACTTTTACTCTAACATATACATTTATGAAAAAAATCAACTTAAATATGGCCGGTGATACAGTTAAAAGCATTTTGATTTGTGTACATTTGGCGCTTTACGGTTTCAAACACACATTTATTTTCTACTGTTTATGTTCTGTTGATTTATGCGTTTTTGATAGAGTCATCTGAATCCAAACCGTTTTTACGTATTTTTTTCTCCTAAATCATTATTTTTCTAGTTGGTTTGCTCAAAATAGATCACTGAAAATAGTAAATACACTTTAACACGGATATAATTTGTATCAAAAGTGTAATATGTCTTTTTAATAAACTAAAATATAGTTTTATATAAAACGTGTCTCATATTTCCATATATTATGAAAAATTATTTATAAATCTACATCTACATAATATATAAAAAATGTCTATACCTATGTGGCGGATTCGAAGAAAAATAAAAGAAGCTTTTTTAATTCAATCTAATAAAAATAAATGTATTGCTCATGCATCTGCAGATGTTAGTAATGTATGGCAATCGCTTCTTTGATTTTAAAGAACATAACATAAACAAACATAACATACGTAAAATTTAAAAATAATCATACAGAAAGTATTGGATTTTTTGGTTTTACCTTATTCAGGTAGTAATTGTTAATTTTGAAGTTTAACTTGATATAATGTCATTTTAACAGAACGTCAACGGTTTCTTGTAGACGTATCTGTTTTAATAAAGTAAAGTGTTCTCGAATAGTTGAATTTAAATATTTTAAATAGTTTTTTTCTTTATTCTTTGTATTTTTTTGCTTCCGACGACGGAAAGAGATAAACTTTCCGAAACGTTAAGCATTTTTTTTCTTTGTTAGACAAATTTGTATAACTGTAAACATAACTTCTGATAAGCAGTGTCCGTTTAGGTTTAACGCAGAAGTGTTTACAAAAAATAACTATTTCAATTTGTAGATTTTCTTGCAGTTCAGTGGCGAAATACCCTTAAATGATTTTTTTGGATCCATAATATATAAAATGCTAATGTTTATCGGTGTCGTCTCTACTGAAGTAACGACCTGCTCTAGAAAGTTGCTTTTTTTACTAAAAGATAGCTAATTGGCTCTTCTAAAATCTGTCGTCGCCGGATTTTTTGTTTTTTCATTTAATTAAAAAAAGTTTTTTTCCTGATGGGGCGGATGTGCCAGGCTTCAACTAGTATGATAATAATTAAATATTATGTACAAATATATCGGACCATAAAAACGTAAAAAAGGATACATATTAGTCTGATTATTTTCAGTTTAACTTTTAACTAAGTATAATGCAATTTGATTTAAATTTTATTAAGTGTGATAGAAAATTAATAATATATAATATAAAATAATTATATTACACTTAAAAAAAATAGTAATGCAATCAGAGCAATGCCATCAATTTTAAAGATAGCTACTTTTGAAGAAGGATACATTTGATCGATGTGTACCACCAGTCCTGACCTATGCATGCAGAATCTAAAACATCTAGAACCGATATTATAAGGAAACTGCTAAGGTCGACATAACGCTTAATGGAACGAAATATGCTGGTAATAACAAAAAGAGACCGTGAAAAAATATTGTGCATACGCTGTGACACAAACTTTCCTTTTATTGAAAATTTAAGTCAAAATATTGCGAACGGCTACTCTCATATCGGAGGCAGTGGGAACAAGCTTTTGCTTCTGCACTTGACTAAAAAAATGATACCCACCTATACCTTACACTGCATACAAAAGGGCGCCACTTATTTCAAAAAGATGCTAATACTTACAAAGGATGGTACAAACTGAAATAAGAAAATTTGTACAAGTGTATTAATTGAATAGAAACTAAAATTAATATAGCTATTAAATATTTTGAGAAACTGGATCAACCAATGAAACAATTCAAATACCCAAAAAATAAGATTTATTACTTGTTAGAAATATTCGGTACCTATTCGGCACAGCAGTTATATACATTAATATACAAGAATTATATTTAAGAAACTCTATCTTAAAATTTGTTTAAAATCAAATTATGTCGTTTCAGATATTATTCAAACAATTATAATATAAAAAGAATACTTTTAGAGACGGTCTTGGTTTTATTCGAATATTAAATATCTAAATTTCAATTGACTTATTACGAAGATTCATGAACCTTTTTGTTTATATATAGTTAAGGGAAAAAGTTTAAAAGCTGTATCCAAGATTGCCCTTACAGGTCAAAGATCGTAATGATATAAAAGGTAGAACATAAATAGATGTTAAATCTGAATAATCAATCAATATAACATGATTATTTTAATAATCAAATACAAGTAAAATTTAAGCAATGCTGAAGGCAAATACTTAAGTGTTAAAAAAATATATATAAAATGTAACAGAATGTTAAATTTTATAAATTAAGGGTTAAAGTAATGCTGAAGGCAAGTACTTAACCAGTTAAATGTAAAATGTTAAGAATAGTTAATTTCTTAACACACTAATGATTATATAAAATCAAATTAATAAAATTTTAGTTTACTATAAAAAATTATACTGGCCTTGTATACCAAATTATACCAAAAAAGGATCTTCTTAATAATACTAAAACATCACAGCATCCAACTTCTCCTCAGAGGGGTGCAGGGCTAAAATCTAACCGAACAGGCTGCTACTGATTACTTCGGTGACTGAACACGTAAGAAAAACATGTGGAAAAACTTCTAGAAAAATATGCAGAAAAACTTGCAGAAAAACGTCTAGAAAAATGTCTAGAAATACTTGAAGAAAAATACGTGGAAAAATGCTGAGAAAAATACGTAGAAAAATCTGTGGAAAAAACTAAAAAGAAATGCACGGTATTAGTTAACCTTACATTTTAAAAAACTCGAAAAATTTACGAAGGTATTAATTTACCTCATTGTGAAGGCACACAATCAATAATTATTTAACATTTCTTCTCAAATAAGGGCTGGACACTTCTCATCAAAAAAACTGGAATCTAAAAGAAAGGCATGTGAAGGTTTTTTTTCTACCGAATGGAATGTCAAAGAAAATCTTACCAAAACTATAGATCCACTAAAATCTCAATAATCAAAAGCTATATGGGACCTTCAACCGTCTATAGGATAACAAAATCACAATATTTTTCCCATATTGTGAAAAATACCAGCCAAATAAATTTAATTCTCAAAATGGCACAGTGACCTCGGTAACGGCCAAATCCGAGGTGACGATTTTGACGTTTCCCGTCTTGTCAATACACCAGGGTACGATCCAATATTTTCGATAGAGAGCGTTCCGAAATTTAAGTGTAGTAGAAATGTAAAAAGAATATCGATACAATAATAAAATACAGTCTATAATAAAACAAAGTAGCATTTGGAAAATGAAAAGGCTACAACGCCAAAAGACCCAGGTAATAGATGTCATCTACAGAATCAAGTTCCTCAAGTGGCAATGCGCAGGACACCTGGCAAGAATGACTGACACCAGATTGACCACAAAAATTACAGCTTGGTACACGCAGGGATTTAAGAGATCTAAGAGGAGACCAAACCTAAGATGAGAGAGATGATATTAGGAAATTAGCAGAGATAACTTGGACCCGCTTTTAAAAAGATTAAATAATATATTTAGTGGTTTTATCATTAATCAAAAAAACTAACTAACAAAAAGTAATTCTTCAGATTCGGTACAGTTTTAAAATAATTTTAATCCTATATTAATTAAGAACAACTCTAATGTTTACTTCGGTGCTAATGCGAAGCAAATTTTAGCGGTGCGGAATAGCCAGAGCAGAGTAATTTGGTTTGTTTATTTTAGTATTAGACATGCCTTCTGGACCGGTACGTAGCTAAATTAGTATTTATTACGGCGTTCTTTTGTGTGTGTATGTTTTAATTTATATAGTTCAGAGTTTGAATTACATTTTGTGTTTTTCGTGGTGGATTAAAATCAAAAAGAAATAGACTAAACAAAATTTGTGTTAGTTTGCGTTAATTTAATAACGATTACAATAGTTCTTTAACGATTACAATAGTTACTAAAATGACAATTATTTACTTCTGCATTATTCTATTAATTATTACTTCTGCAACTCCTAGTGGACGATATGCCAAGAACGTACAACTTTGACAAACATGTCAATGTAGTATTGAGCAATAAGAAGGATTGGAAGAGCGAAACGCTTGCCCAGCAGTTAAAAGACCATACCATAACTTGGTATACTGATGCTTCCAAAACCAATACGGGAACAGGGATCGGAGTGTTTGGGCCCAGAGCTAATTACTCCGAACCAATGGGCACTTACCCTAGTATCCTACAGGCAGAAATCTACGCTATCGAGAGATGCGTACAACTTATCTTAGATAGGAACTATCGGAAACAAGAAATAGCCATCTTATCTGATAGTCAAGCAGCGTTAAAGGCGATCAACTCAGTCTCAATCAATTCGAAATTGGTCAAAGAATACATAGAGAAGCTGAATAAATTAGGCAAAGAAAACAAAGTCCTCCTACACTGGGTGCCTGCTCACCAAGGGATAAAAGGCAATGAAAAAGCAAATAATCTAGGTAGAAAAGGAGCGAACACTCCACTAACTGGACCAGAACCGTTCTGCTTTCCAAGTGGTAACCAACTCAAGGAGGAACTCAAGAACTTGGAAGATTCCATCCGCAACCTGGAATGGAAATCTTGCAATGGTCTAGGACACTCGAAGAAGTTTCTGAGGGCTTATGATCAATAAAAATCACAGATCTTCCTAGGTCTGAGTAAGAACAATCTTCGGATTGTCACGGGGTTTTTAACAGGACACTGTCTCCTCAATGAACACCTCAGTAGATTGAAACTAAGAAGAAACGGCGAATGCAGATTCTGTGGGGAAGATGGCGAAACACCAGTACACCTCATCACTGAGTGCGCCGAGACGACAACCATTCGTGCCATGAATTTTGGTACGACTGATATTGGAGATGGAGAACTACCCTCTATAAAACCGTCCCAGATACTGGCTTTTGTCAAAGCCCTGGGACTGTATGATGAGTTATGATTCAAGAAAGGGGGACACAATGGATCTGTAAGGTCGAAGTGATTAACCCCCCTCCCACTCATTCTAAATTATAAATTCTAAAAATGACAATTGCGATGTGCATGAACAGCGCGACGATATCATTGTTGTCAACTAAAAGAAGTTCAAAACTAGAGCATGGTTAAATCAGGAAAACGCTTGCAATTATATACCGGGTGCGTCTCAAAAGTGGTTCACCCCTATAACTTTTTTATTCTTTTAGATAAAAAAACGAGATTTGGTATGTTAGTATATGACATAAAATAGCATTGATTGCTGTATTCAATTTATTGTTTTTGGTTACTTCCTGTTTCAACGGAAATGACTACAACATTTCTTCTTCTTCTTTCCTGAAAAGGAGAGAGTTAGTTTGATTAATTATTTTTTTTATTTTGTTTTTTTTTTGATTTTTAAATAACACTCTGAATAGAATGATATATCACATGTCAACTTTTGACATTTTTGCTTTAAAAAAAATCGTATTTTAAATTTCAATCCATGTCTGTGTTAAAAACACTCATTTTTAATCAAGGAACTCTGGAAAAATAGATTTGATCGTCTAGTGTCTTGTTTTGGCCGGTTAAAAAATGTCCAAATCGTATTTTTACTCATTTTTTCAAATGGAAAAAGGATGGATTATTAGCATATTTAGTAAAAGCATTTTTTTACGAATAATTTGGTACCACACACTTGGTATTTCGAGTCAAATTGTCGATATGAATCGCATGTTACAATTTCAAATAAACATATGCGAAAATGTCAAAAGTTGACATATGATATGTCATTTTATTCAGAGTGTCATTTTCTATCGAATAAAGTAAAAAAATTTCGAGAGTGTCATTTAAAAATCAAAAGTTGTAGTCATTTCCGGTAAAAAAGGAAGTGTGAAAAAACAATTGAATACGTCAATCAGTCCTAATTTATGTCATATACTAACATACCAAATCTTGTTTTTTTATCTGAAGAAATAAAAAGTTATACGGGTGAGCCACTTTTGAGACGCACCCGGTTAGATCGTATTAAAAAATAAGAAACGGATTTTAAAAACGTACATACTTACAGCTAAAAAGATAAATAATTTAACTTACACATTGCCTAAAAAAATCATCAAAATCGGCCTACCGGAACAAAATATATATTGAACTTCGGAATACATGAAAATTAAGCTGTCGTTTTCCGTCCTTTTGGTGTATAAGAAATGGCATATATTGAGAAAACTGACAAGCAAAAAATAATAACCAAGAAAAAAAATCGTCATCAGTCGATTCTAATATTTCATTTTTAAAATTATCTATAACTTAAAATTTAAAAAGGCGTTTTTACAAATTTTATTAAATTAAAGAAAAATATATATGTTATTTAACTTTATATCTTATCTTAAAAAAGTGGCTCTCTGAATCACATTGTTCTCAATTGCCTCGGAGTTACTTTTCCACTTTTATAAATGGCCACATACGACAAAGGAAATATAACACATTAGATGAGCGCAAAGAGAAAAGAAATGTAATTAATGTGGTAAAAACATAACGCGGGCCCTCGACTTATAGAAAAGAGAATAAAAGAAAAGAGGCAATAAAGAATAAGCTTAACAATGGCTGAGGAGATAACATGGTATTTTCGGAGCACTTCAGCTGGAAATGATGTTAAATAATTTAATAAGGATCTAACTAAGTGACGGTTATGGTTGTGGTTATGGAGTTTTCTTTTTGTTACAAGGTACAATAATAATGTAACGTTATATTTTTTCGTTAAAAATTATAATTATCGTTTTCAATTTGTTCCTGGTTGTTGTTTTAACGGAAATTGTTTTTCTACGTAAGGTACTTCCGTATGGTATTTTAATATCACAATTACCTACTCTTTAATGAAAGAAACAAATTGAATATCATATTGAAGAGAAAGAAAATACAAGTTTGAAACAAACTGTTGAAAAATTGAAAGGAAATCCATTAGAAAGTAATCAAACTATTAGCAATGAAGTAAAAAGTAAGACTCAGCAGAGGACATATAGCGAAATAATCAAAGCGAATAATAATACAAGCAACAGTGAAGAGACACCAATGAATCCTAAATGGAAAACACCTACTAAAGAAGAAAAATATGAATTGTTAATTAAAATTGAAAAAGAAAAAAATCCTAAATCAGTAGTGCAAGAAATTAAACAAAATTTAAAGGCAAACCAAATAAGAGAAACAGTTAAACGAGTAAAACAACTGGAGAGTGGCGGAGTAGTCATGCAATTTCATAATGTTGATCAGCAACGAAAAAATTAAAGATAGTCTCAGTACGAACAGTAATTTCCAACTCAAGGAAAAAGAAAATACGTTTCCAATGATAATGGTTACTGGCATAGATAAAGGTTATACTTCTGACCAATTTATTAATGAATTAATTGAACAAAACTCTGACATCAAGGATAATTTTGGAAATGACATAAAGACACAGATAAAATATATTACTAAAAAACCATGCAGAGATCCATAAAGAAAACTGGGTTCTTTAAGTACCACCTACGCTTTTTAAATGGATCATGAAAGGGAATAATTTAAGTTTTGATTTGATGAAAGCATATGTCACGGAATATTTTAATGTAGCAATATGTTTTAAATGTTGCAATTTTGGGCATGTTTCAAAGTACTGCAAATCACCAGAATGTTGTCACAAATGTGGAGGAAGTCATCACCCGAAGGATTGCTCGGAAGAAACCAATTTAGATTGTCCTAATTGTAAAAGACTTAGGCTAGTTGATCGTAAACATAGTGCCAGGGATCAAAAATGTCCAGCATTTCTACTTCAAGTAAAGAAAACTATAAATCGACCATTTTTTACAGCAAAATATACAAAACAGTTAATAAAACATATTAAGCCTAATATAGTTGATAATAAAGTTGAGGACATCAGTATTATACATCAAAACATACAGTCTATTGGAAACTCCGTAGATAAAATAAATTACATGCTGCAAAACAATCCGGAGTGCAAAATATTGTGTTTTTGTGAACACTGGAAATCGATGGAACAGTTGGAGAAAATCAAAATTAATAATTTTCGACTTCAAAATCAGTACTGCCGAGAAGCTGGACAACAAGGAGGAGTAGCAATATATGTCGAGGAGACAGTCAAAACGCATGTGATCGAAGAGTTTAACAAATTGTCAGAGACGGGAACATTTGAATGTGCCGCTATTCAGTGTCAATTTCGGGGGATGAACATAGTAGTGATAGTGATTTACAGACCACCATCAGGTAACATAGTTAGTTTTTTTAGTAAAATGGAACATGTTTTAACATATATTCTGTCTAAAAATATGACTGCTCTTATAACAGGTGATTTCAACATTGAGTTATTAAAAGACAATAAAAATAAAAGTGAATTAATGTCTCTTATGTATAGTTTTAATTTTGTAAATACAATAAAAGAAAATACACAAATAACTGAACATAGCTCTAGCTGCATAATATATAGGTCTAGCTGCAGCTATATATATAGCTCTAGCTGCATAATATATTTACAAATATGAACTATATAAAAACATGTGTTTTTGAATCACACATATCTGATCACACAGCCCAAAAAATTGTGTTTAAAATAATACCAATAATTAAAAATAGTAAAGTATATAAACGATCTTTTACGGAAACTAATAAAAAATTGTTTTTGGAATCTTTGAGCGAACAAAACTGGGCCAGTGTATATGAAGTTCAAGATAATGATACTGATAAACAGTGGTGTACTTTTCATAAAATATATTCTGAAATTTTTAACCAACATTTTCCTTTAAAGCTAGTATCAATAAAGAACAAAAAGAAACATTTATATGATAATCCACTAATTCTAGAACATAAGAAAAAAATGGATATTTTACTACCACTCTCGAAACATTACCATTATTACAAAGAACTATATAAAAAATATAAAAAACAATATGACATATTATTAAAGCAATGTAGAGCTATGTCATATCAGGGCAGAGTTGAAAAATCAGATAATAAAGTGAAGTGTATGTGGAGCATATGTAAGGAAATAATTGGTAATAATAAAGATGCATCTCCAAATAATCTTAATCAAAATGGACAACAAATGGTTGAAACATTTAATGAGCATTTATTATCAATTGTTCCCAATCTACTACAAAATTTACCAAGCGGCTATAGCATTAACACTGAAATTAATAATAAATCAATGTTTTTAAGACCAATAACGCCTCAAGAATTAATTGATATAAATGCAAAAATAAAAAATAAACATAGTAGTGGTAATGATGAAATTCCTACAAGCTTGATCAAATTGTCAACTGGTGCTTGTCAAGATGTATTGTGTTATTTAATAAACAGCTCCTTTAAGTCAGGCATATTTCCACAAGAGCTAAAAACCGCACTAATAAAACCTATACATAAAAAAGGCGATCCCAAGTTAATAGATAATTACAGGCCAATTAGTCTTCTTCCGGGTTTTTCAAAGCTCTTTGAGTTAGCAATGTTAAGTAGAATGATGTTTTTTATTAAAGAATGTAACTTGATACGCCAAAACCAACACGGGTATTTAAAAGGGAAATCTACTCAAACAGCAATTTTTGAATTTGTTCGGAGAGTTTTGGAACACATGGAGGTGGGGGAATTGGCACTAGGGATGTTTTTGGATCTCTCTAAAGCCTACGACTGTCTTGACCGAGAATTGCTCTTAAGAAAATTGGAACGATACGGATTTAGAGGGAAGTCTCTCGAGTGGCTACAGTCATATCTTAATAACAGAAAACAACAAGTTTCTATTACCAATGAAGGTAAAATATATAAATCCCAGATACGCACAAATAACATCGGTATAGCTCAGGGTAGTATATTGGGTCCAGTTTTGTTTTTATTATTCCTAAATGACTTAAATCTGGCAGTAAATGGACAAAACCAAAACATAATTAATTATGCTGATGATACCAATCTGTTAATTGGAAAAAAACACCTACCCGAATTAATTGACGAGAGCAAAATTTTATTAGATAATGTATCTAGATGGTTCAATGAAAATAATTTAATTCTGAATTCCGATAAAACAAATGTCATCATTTTTCGAACAAAATTGTCACGAACAAATAGACCACTTATATATGATTCGACTAAAAATATATTAATATCTGACCACACGAAATTTTTAGGAATAATAATTGATGAGCATTTAGATTGGAGTAATCATATAGAATATCTTTTGAAAAAGCTGGGTTCAGTGTGCTATGCAATTAGGGTAATAAGCAAATATATGGATGAGAGAACACTAAAAACACTGTATTATTCCAATTTTCAGTCCGTCATGAGCTATGGGATAATATTTTGGGGCAGCAACAGCAAAATACAACGACTGTTTGTAACACAAAAAAGGGTAATACGCACTGTAAGAAAAATGAATTTCAACGAATCGTGTAGAGGGATCTTTAAGAGTGAAAAAATTATGACAGTATATGCATTATATATTTATGAATGTTTAGTATATTTTACATGAATAGAGAATGTTTTGAGAGTAACATAATACATCAGTACAATACTAGAAAGAATTTACTAAACTATCCTGCTCATAAATTTGCGATTACGGAAAAAGCCCTTTGTATATGTGTTTAAAGTTTTATAATGAACTGCCATTAACACTTAGACTCTGTGGAAAGTTAAGCGAATTTAAATTTAAGTTAAAAATTATTTATTAAATATAGAGCCTTATAGCTTGCCAGAATTTTTTAATTTCAATGGTTAATTAGGATTAAGGAAATATTGTTGAATTATATCCAATATTGTAAATTTTAGGTTTATTTTTTTTCTATATATTTTCCCGTTTATGTAAGTAGACTTATCTAATTTTTGTAAAATATGTGTAATATGCTTTGGAATATTTATTTTGATGTTTGACGATACTTCTCTTTATGTTTTTTTTGTAACATAATTTGGAAATAAATAAATATTATTATTATTATTATTATTATTACTAATTTTATGTAAAATATATGCGCAGTCAAATTAGAGATATAGGAAAAAAATCCCACAGTTTTGAATATGGCTTTAAATGATTTCTCTAGACTTGGGCTGATATGTTTCAAAAGTTCCCGAAGATAGAGGATGATCTCGAGAAGAGGGGAGGGGTTAAATGTCACTTTTATGACTTTTTAGCTTATAACTCGAAAAATATGACACCTACGAAAAAATACCCTATACAGAAAAGTGAAGCTCAGAAAATTCTCTAGAAAATTGCTTACTATTTATTTGGAGGAGTTAAATTTGACATTTAACTCCTCCCCACTCCTCGATCGGGAACTTTTGACACATATCAGCCCAAATCTAGAGTAATCGTTTGAAACCATTTTTAAAACTGTGGGAATTTTTCCACCGATAGGCTTTTTTTTAACTAATTTGACTGGGGTAAAATGAAATTAACAATTTCTAACATTGAAAAACTTTTAAGTAAATACAATTGCCTGAATTTTTGTAGTCAGGAACTGCTTTGGGATTTTTTGCTAGGTCATTGTTGACAGATTTTACATAAACATTTGGTGCTCTTTGGGCAGTGTATAATGTGTTAAACTTCAAACCTTTAGTAAGAGGACTTAGTTTAGACTCTTATTTCACTTCTTTTTGCATTGATATAAGAATATTTTTATTATTCCACTGCTCAATATTTTTTCTTATTATATTTTCCTGAATTAGCATGTAATATTATCAACTTTATAGCAACTTGAAATATGGATGAAAGTTGGACAGTTCGAACTTTTGTAAAAATGTAGAAAGTTGTGGAATTCGATTAATTTTCTCCGAGTGCTATAAAAGCTTTTTAAATCGCACTCAAGAAGTTTTTAATGAAATTCTATTTGTTAAAAATGTATTTTAGCAGTTTTATTGAAATTCCATAAAATATATAATTATATAATTTATTTTTATACTGAGTGAAAATTATTTTTTAAATGGTATCATTTAAAATTAGAGAAAAAATAATTTTTTGAAAATAGATTTGTGTGTTTAAAAACGTTGTATTCTTTCTTAATCTTTTTATAATTAGTGTCAATTTTTAACGAGTTTTATGTAAATTTTTGGTAATGGAGGTCTAGAGATTGACGTTGCCAACATTGTAATCGATTGTCATTCCTCAGTAGTCTTTGACGCCGTTTTTTTTTCATACGGTAGTTTTTGATATATTGTGAATTTTTTTTTTGGCAATATACAGGGTGGTGCACCTCATTCGCCTCGGTTGATTATACGAAAACGGAAAGATGTAGAAACAAAATATTTTAAGGGTATACGTGGGAAGGCAATGTGCATAATTTAAAATTATTTTGAAATGTACAGGGTGTGTCAGAACTAAGATCCATACCAAAGTTATGTTTTTTCTTATGGAACACCCGGTATTTTATTTCATTTTTGGATTCTTGGACATAAGGTAAGACATTTATTATAAGGGTTTAATATGTTTAAAAGCTTTGGGTTTTGAGATATTTAAAGATATTTAAATATGCATGCTATAATAAAGGGTGTCAAAAATTGCTGGTCTATTTTAAATATGTATTTTATAAAAAACTTCGTTATTTCAAATGCAAGACTATGTATTTTTTAAAATAAATCGAAGCAGATTTAAATGCTCTTTCAAACTATATTAGTGTCTCCTACACATATCTGGCTCAGATTTTGAATAAAAGCGATTTTTTTAATAAACTTGTAATCAAGTTGGCTGGTGACGCCATGGCAATTTTCTATTGACACTTAGTCGCTATTTTCAAAATCGACATTAGTTTATAGCAGAGAATAGGTACATTAAAGAAATGCTAACTTCATGTTAAAAAATGGAAACAGACGCCACCTGGTGTCGCCTGGCAGTACTAGCTAAATTGAGGGGAATTGGAGGGGCGGGGCTTAAAAGAGGGGAAATTTTTAAAAAAATATTTTTATAAGAATCACTGACTTACTGTTTAAAGTTAATAAACATATTTTTTATTACTTTAATATAATTTAATGTATTAAAAAATATGTTTATTAACTTTACACAGCAAATCAATATTATTAAAGGCTTATTATTTTCAGAGAAAATTCATAGTAAATAAATTACACATTAGTAAACAATATCATTTATTTTTTAGAGCTGCGATTTATATTACAATAATATTGAAATATATATATTTTTTTAACAATGAAAAGAATATCCGGAACCTGAAAAAGAAAGATGATCAATTAATGACTTAAATTAGTTCAAAATACATTTTGCAAATAACTAGTGAATTGGAAAGATAAACATACTATTAAAAAGACATTTTAGTAGTATGTTATCATCTATTTACTGATAATACATCACATAAGTATATAATAGGTAAATAACATGCATAAGGCACTATGATACAACTACCTGTATCATGATAACACAATAATATCACAAAAAATATATGCTAATTTAAATTCCTTTAATGATCTAATGAAACACTATCTAGCCTCAATGCATGCCATTCCAAAGGCAAAAAAAACTGTTATACCAAATAAATATAAGCTGAATAAAACATAAACCAAGCCAACGTGCATAAACAACTAAAAAATGCATCAAAAAATACTTTTATCAGATCATACCCTTGGATATATTATGTATTTTATATATCGCACGTCCCGTTCAAAAGTTTACTAACTCAAAATAGAGAATATAGAGAATATTGTCACGAGAAGTAAAAGAAAATTTAAGTTAAGGCAATATGCTCCTTTTTGCATATTAACGGCCAAATAATATAATGTTGATTTAATAAAATTTTACTTGCATCCTTCTGAGGTATAAATCAGATTAAAAGGACATTGTTTTTTTAATAATTGTTTGTTTTGTAAACATTTTTTGAAGACAATACAGTTTTGAACGGGCTGTGCGATATAAATAAGGATCTTACTATTATTTGAGGTTAGAAAGTATTTAAATAATATAAAACATAATCAAAATCATTTTTCATCATAAATTATAGAGGTACTTACGTGTTTTGATATTATTATCAGGAAATAATACGTTTAGTTAAACAGGTACGCTGCCAGGCAAGTTCTATCGGCGGGTCTTTGCAAGAGTTGAAATCTAAAAATACAAAAATACGTTTACATCTTAGTTGTATTTACGAATAAAGTATTTGTGTGTAATTTCTGACTTACCAGTTAACTGAATAATCGCATTAAATACATCCAAATGGTAATTTAATATTGTAAAAAGCAAAATTGTTTTAAATCACTTGCCAGGACAGCCCGGCCAGCTTCTTTGTTGACAAAATGGCCGCGGTATCATGATTTAAGCAATGTGAGTGACAAAGAAAGCCAATGCCTGGCAGATGTTGCTTTCTTTGTCGTTGGTCCTGGCACGTTTAAATTTGACTGTTGCCTGTTTTCCCATACAAGTGACACCCCCGTGGTTTATAGACTTTATTTAAATTTATAATAGGTTATTTTTATTGAATTTACCTACAATAAGGTTAATTAATAAGTACTTATTATTTTATCAAGAAAAATGAAGCAGTATCTGCTGGCGGAAGAAATGGATATGTTACTAGTGATTTTATTTTGTGAGTTGCCCTGAATTGCTTGTTGGCCTGAAGGGTTTATGCTTAAAGATATCCAAAATATCCAAATAGGAAGTTTCTTGACAAGAGTTCCTTTGAAAAACTAATTGTGCAGAAACATTAGGCAGAAACATGTCGTTGGAAGTGAAGAAAATGAATTTGCCTTAATTGGTTCTTTTATAGAAAATCCAATATATCTACCAGTGATCTATGTACAAGTGATCGTAATATAAATCAAAGAACTACTTCTTTATTGTTCTTGATAAAATAATAAATACCGTATGATTTTGGCGTCCAGTTGGCTTAGAAATGACGATCGATGACATTTTCCATATAATTTTACATATAAAATGACAGCGATCTTCATTTCATAGCCATCGCTGACGCCGTTTTTATTCGATCATATGGTACTTACTTATTAAATTATTGTAGGTAAATTAAATAAAAGTCAACTGTTATAAATTTAAATAAATTGATGTGGTCCCATGCTCAGAATTAAAGTACATCGAAGTTCTACCAGCCGTCGCTGGATGTCTTCTATTACTTTCCACAAATGTACAGGGTGGGTCAAATTCGACGCTTTTAAATGGAAACACCCTTTTCTATAGGAGATAGACAAAAACTAATATCGGTGTCTGGAGCTCAATTTTTATCAAAAACATGATGGTGAAAACCGCACATCAATATCTGTTACCGTTTCGGAGTTACGGGGTGTTTTTCAAAAATGTGCATTTTTAACAAATCGCTGTAACGCGAAAAAGCACCTTTTTACGTAGAATTTAATGGTTTAAGTATAATTTTTTTAAAATTAATAATTTAAGAGTTATCAACAGAAAAAATGATTTTTTATTTGGGACACCCTCTATATTTTTAATTAACTGAAAATAATTTAAAATTACCTATCCAAAAATATAGCACACTTGATATTTTGTTATAATCCCCTTCGAAATACAGAATTTTTAAAAGTTCACCACTTTTAACTAGTAGGCTTTGGACCCCCTATTGATGATATGCCCTTAATGGAACTCGAAAACATATTTTTCCAGCAAGACGACGCACCGCCTCCGAACGCTGTTATCAACAATGTTATCAACAAATTTTTGCAGCCAAATTCAAGAATAATTGAATAGCTAACCAAGATCCCAGCCGTTGGCCGTCGAGGCCGCCTGACTTAGTGCCCATGGATATATTTGCGGAAGAATAAAGGTTCCTTATTCTTCCGTATAATCTATACAAGAATTACAAATACTCAGCAGTTATGAGAGGGTATCCTTCACCCCTACTGAGTTAGTGAATTCCGCGGAGAAATGTTCAAAAACTGCCCCGTCTGTCCATCACAGAATACGGTCGATATGTCGAACACCTGTAGCAAAATTTCATGTCTTGATTTGCCATTTATTTTTATTGTTATTAGATGTAGTTTAAATGTGTTGATGTTGGTTAAATATATTTTAAATTGTTATAAAATTCTGCCTCTCTCATAGCAAATATTATTTTCGTTTTAATTGATGCTCACACGTAGAATTTTTTTGCATTAGAGTCGAGCCGGGGCGAATTTTTCGCGGAGGAATCGAGCAAAATATCAAGTGTGTTATATTTTTAGAAAGGTAATTTTAAATTCTTTTCAATAAATTAAAAATATACAGGGTGTCCCATATAAAAAATCAAATTTTCTGTTGATAATTCTTAAATTATTACCTTTAAAAAAATTATACTTAAACCATTAAATTCTACATAAAAAGCTGCTTTGGAAATGTTTTCATAAAAATAAAAAAAAATCCATAGCAAAAAAGTTACAGCGATTTGTTAAAAATGCATATTTTTACAACCAAACCAAACACCCCGTAACTCCGAAATGGTAACAGATATCGATATGCGGTTTTCACCATCATGTTTTTGACAAAAATTGAGCTCCAGACACCGATATTAGTTTTTGTCTATCTCCTATAGAACAGGGTGTTTCCATTTAAAAGCGTCGAATTTGGCCCACCCTGTACTTGTATAAATCGATCAATTTCCTTCCGTATCCTAATCGGTTCTTATTTGTTTCAGAACTGAACTCGACGGCGTCTACTCCGTCCCTGGAAGACTTCAAATTAGACGTAATTTATCAAAAGGACGCGGTAATGGATGCTCTGGAATTCTCCTTCCCGAACGCGAGCACCTCGTCAGACTCAAATGAAATTCCGCAAACTCTGCCGAATGCGACCGCGACCGCAACTTCAGGTAGAGTAGACAGAGCAGGCATATAGAGCTTGTTGTAGTAGTTTGGCAAAAAGCACCACTAGACGAGCTAGATACGTGAATATGTATTAGTTTTAGTGTTGTATTAATGTTGGTGTTGGTATTGAATTTATTGAGTGAAGGATATATTTATGCAAGTTGATTATAGTAATTAAAAATAGTGGTAGGAAAAATTGCTTGGATATACAGGGTTATATTAGTTAAAGAAGTCTAATATCGTTGTTATTGACAAAAATATGAAAAAATGTTTTATATAAATGTTATTACCTTCTAGTCTAGACTAAATATTCTTAAATTTATTGGTAACAAAAACGAGCAAAATCAGAATAGCCATCAATTTTAATTATTGTTGATCGCTCAGCAGTACTTATTCCGTAATAAAATTATTTATTGCTCATTAGCTTTGGACATTTCCAAGTTTATTACTCTTTTGATTTATTATTTTGACACAGAGTTATATCATCTGAGACAAACACATGTATCTAATAAACTATTTTGCTTCCGGGTAAACAACAAAAATTTCACTTTAGAGGTTCTAAACCATTTTATTGTTATTAAGCACGGCAGATAACTCTATTTTTATTGCGCACAGTAAAGCGTGATAGCTAAATTTACTTTTCATGGCAGGGAGACCGTAAATTGTTCTTTTATTTGATTTCAGAACGGAAAACGGGAAGTGAAATTCAATTTTACATTGTAATATTGTTTTTTAGAGTTTTTTTAATTTACTTTTAGGTTTACCTTTGAGATATAAATAAATAAACTTATGTTCGTTATGTTCTTTATATTAAAACTAGCTGACATGACTAACTTTGGTGACCTAACCTAACAACCCAACAGTTACGTAAAGTGAACATTTAATTTGTAAATCTACTGGTACGGATGACTAATTGACCAAATGATTTGGTATGATTGAGACAATCGCTTTGACAGTTGTTGTCATTTGTTCTCTACAGTTATGTTTACAATTCCATTTAAGTTATTATACATTTCAATATTTTTCTAGATTTTAATATGCAAACCTTGTAGTAGAAAGCAAAATTATTGAGCAAGTTTCATAGTTTAGATACCTAGGAGTAGATATGTCGTACTACCCAGATCCAAAGAAACATCTGAGAAGTCAAATAAACAGAGCAACGGCCATGTCTAATGCAAATAGTGTGGACAAATCCCTTCCATGCAAACAGACAGCCAAATTAAAATTTATAAGACCTGTATCAGACGAATAATGACATATGGCATAGAAATACGATCAGACCATCAGCTCCTATTTGCCAAAATAAAACTCAAACTCAAAACACCCTTCAACCACATAACACCAACAAGATTAATAAAAAGAAACAGCGAAGAAATTCTCCAAGGAACCCAGGTTTTCCTGACTACCTCAACAGAAAATACAACAGCCCAAGAAATATGGGAAGCTTTCAAAAAATGCACAACAACTGCAACAGGGTCAGAAAAAGAAGATCAACCGATAAAACGACAACACTGGTTATCGAACGAGACATTCCAGATCATCGAAGACAGAAGACTTCTCCACCGGAAAGGCATACATACAGAAGAAGAGAAAGAAGAACTAAAATACCTGAATAAGGCAATAAAGCAAGGAGCAAGAAGAGACAAACAACAATTTTATTCTGATATATGCAAAGAAATCGAGGGACGCAGTCTAAATAACCAACCAAGAGACCTCTTCAAAAAAATAAAATATATTACCAGGGACTTTAAAGCCAGAAATTGGGCAATCGAAGATCAAAATGGAACTTTAAGAACCAAAAAAGAAGACATTATTGAGATATGGAGATCATATTGCGAAGATTTATACAAAGACAGTGAAGAATATAACTATGTCGACCACCACGAAAATTCAGAGAAAGAACCGGACATCCTTAAAAGTGAAGTTGAATTGGCCATAATCAAATTAAAATACCATAAAGCACCAGGTTCAGACCTAATGACAGCAGAAATAATAAAAGCCGTTAAAGAACCTGGATTAGAAATGCTTCATCTGATCTGTAATAAAATATGGCACACAGGAGAATGGCCCGACGAATGGACACACTCCACCATTGTCACTCTCCACAAGAAAGGGAGCATACATAAGTGCAGCAACTATCGTACAATTTCCCTCATCTCACATGCCAGTAAAGTATGTTGCAAATTATAAATGAAAGACGGAAAGCTTTTCTAGAAAGAGAAATTCCAGCAGAACAAACAGGTTTCACCAAGGGCAGAGGCACTCGGAAACATCTTCTGAATATGCGCCAAATCATAGAGAAAGCAAGTGAATTCAACATCTCTCTTTATATTTGTTTCGTAGGCTATAAAAAAGCTTTCGATAAAGTCAGATGGCACTTGTGGAAAATCTTAAAGGAAGTGGGGGTACCGCAATACCTTATTTCACTTATCATCCAGTTGTATCACCCACTTCAGGATCAGTTAGAATACTGGATTCAGCTTCAAAGGAATTTTCCCTCAATCAAGGAGTCAGACAGGGGTGTATATTGTCTCCTCAACTATTTAACATATACGGAGAATACATAATGAGAAGGTCACTAGAAACATGGGAAGGAGGCATTTCAATAAATGGCCAAAAATAAATAATCTACGCTTTGCAGATGATACAGCACTACTCGCTAGCAGTCAAGAAGAGCTAATCAATTTAGTAAATAGGGTAGAAAACGAAAGCAATCGGCTCGGTCTGGAACTAAATACACAAAAAACCAAAATCATGATAGTTGATAGGCAACATAGCAACCATCCAAATATAAGTCATATCGACCGCTTTGAAGTCGTTAAGTCATACGTATACCTGGGATCAACATATTGACAAATACAGGCACATCGGAAGAAGAGGTGAAGCGTAGGTGCAACATGGCAAAGGTAGCTGTTGGGAGACTGACCAAGATCTGGAAAGACCGCCAGATATCAAGAGTCGTCAAAAACCGGCTAGCCAACTGTTTGGTACTCCCAATATTGACGTATGGCTGCGAATCGTGGACTCTCAGGCAGGCGGAACGTAAGAAGATCGATGCTACCGAGATGTATTGTTATAGACGTATGCTCCGTATCCCATGGACTGAACGCCGTACAAACGTTTCCATTATAAATGAACTTAATATTACTAACAGGCTTTCCTGTAAAATCCGACTAAAACTGTAAAACTTCTGTAAACTTCTGTAAGACTTCCTGTAAAATCACAACTAAAATATTTTGGACATATAATGAGGAAAAGTCCGGACAATATGGAAAGACTCATAATTCAAGGCAAGGTGGAGGGACGTAGACCACGTGGCCGCTCTCCAACTCGATGGATAGACCAGTTCACGACTAGCTGTAGCAAGCCAATGCACGATGTCATCGAGATGACAAAAGACAGAGGCGCATGGAGAAAAATCATTCATGATGTTATGCTGACCACTACACTCCCTAATGGGGGTCAGGACTGAAGAGAGAGAGAGATAGAAATACGAGAGGAAACAAACAAAACCAAAAGCATGTTAAGGGTTGCTAAAATGAAGAACCTAAGAACCATAATGGGGAAGACTAGAAGAGACAGAATCAGGAACACAAATCTCAGACAACAATATGGAGTACAGGACGTAGTGAGATGGGGTAGGCAAAGAAAAGGACAATGGTTCGCACGTAAAACGCATGGAAGAAAACAGGCTACCACGCATAGCTCTTGAAGGGAAACCCATGGGTAAGAGACGAACGGAAACACCTCCAAAAAGATGGAAACGTTTTATCCTTTTTTTCAACAACAACTGAACGCAACAACTGAACGCCACCTACTCTACGGCATCCAACCCGCTCATCAGCGATTGAAATCAAGGCATAGCTTCCTGCGATCGACAGAAGACTACGAAGAACCTAGAACCAATGTGGACCTTTGGGAGAAGACCTCAAATCAACATTGGATGGAGCCGAAGGAACAATTGGCACCAGGAAGCGACAAAAACTGGGAAACTTGGAGAGCTCTTAACAGACTGCGTACGGGCACAGCGAGATCGAGAGACACTCTTGCCAAGTGGGGCTACCATGTGGACTCCAACCTCTGCGAATGTGGAGCACTACAAACCACCCAACATATGTATACTTGCCCACTGTGCCCCGCCAAGTGTACTATAGAGGACCTTATGGCAGCAAAGTCGAACGCAATTGACGTCGCCCGCTTCTGGGCAAAATATGTTTAGTTTTCCGTCTCAAATGATGTTTATACATGCTATGTTTGTTTTATATCTATGTTTTAATGTACTGTGGTTTCATGTATAACTTTTATGTTTGCAATTTTACTTATTATTATTATTATTATATGTAATTATTGTTGTTATTGTTGTTGTATGTGATATTATATGTATATGAAATGTAATCTTGATGATGCTTCTGACACGAATAAATAAATAAATAAATAATCCTTTTTTTAATTCTTCTATAATTAGTGTTAATTTTTGACAACTTTATGTCAATTTTTAGTAAATGGTTTCGAGAGATGCCATTTCTAAGATGTCCCGTCCACGTCATTACTAAGATGCCCAACCGTCTTTGAGGTCGTTTTTTTATCATACTGTATCTCAAGGCCTGGATTGCGCAGTCCAAATATTGAGAAAAGACTGTATATGTGTGTCGCACACATAATTAACAATTATATAAACTTCAATACCACACATATTGAAAGTTTAATTTATTTAAAACAATAAATTTTTCAAACGAAATTAATGAAAAAAAAATAAAAATAATATATTTCTATTTACGATTATATTATCATTTGAAAAACATTTATTCAGCGCAGAAACATAAATATTTAATTTTCGTTTGGAAGTAAATTTTATTTGCTTTGGATAAAAAAAATATTTTTATTTTGGAATTATACTGGAAAAATATCTAATTCTTTTTCCTTTTTAATATATTGTAGGTAATAATCCCAAGTAGCATTTGGACGTTATCTAACGTCGGGTATACGTCGCGTTCAATAAACCCGACGTCGGGTACCAACGTCGGTTCGACCGCCTGACGACCCTTATTTGCACCTAAATGGGGAATACAGATTCGGGTCGCCTCGACGTCGGTATCTGACCTAATAGGGAATGTAATTCTACCAATTACCAACGTCATATTACGTTGGATTTTAGTCACTTAAAATTCGTCGCTAAGCACTTACGTTACGTTTGGTTTCATATTCGCTACCAAGAATACATAAAAACCTAACCAAACTACCTAATTACAAATGGATTCATGATCACTCCTCGAATATAACTATAAGTGCCTATCTAATTTCATATTATAATAATTCTGAATCATTAATCCAGACATCAGTTTTGTCAACGGAAGTCACTTTTTTGATATATCTGATTAAAATGCTCCGGAAAACAACGAGCGCCTTCAAAATTAGGTAGATTTATGAAATTAAAAATAGCTATAAAAAAGTTACTCGCAAAATATTTTTTTAATTTTCTAGCTGGTTTAATCATAAAACTGTACTGTCGTTCCTCCCAAACTCAACCTTATCAATATTATTCTACTAGAAATCGAAATGTGAATATAAATTTTAAAAATAAAAAACGATTTTAAAATGGCTGACAATCGGATACTTGTTAAGAATGGCGGATTTCTGTGTCCGACTTAATATGAACTACCAATATACCAATTCCGATCGGGTCTCCAATATTAGTCGTCTCACACGACCGAAGTCATCAAACCGGGCGACCGGCAATCGTATTATGACATATAATTCCAAAGTACGCCACGTAACCTCACTTTGCGTATCAGTGATTTGTGGATTTGTGCAACTATATTTTAGTTTTTGTTTTCTCTTTAAAACAATGGGCAGCCACTTTTTAAGATAGTCTATAAAAAATTGAGCAGCCACTTTTTAAGCCTAACCTCACATGTGGGAAGAGGATGGGATCTGCTGCTTTCCTAAGCTAAAAAATGAAATTAAGATGCACCAGTGTAATGCAGCATCTCTTCCGGATAAAAAGCATTCGTGGGTGGAGGGAAGACATCACTACTACTATTATTATTTTGATAAAGCCTCGACCTCTCTCTATAAAATGTAGATGAATGTCTAAATGCCTTTTTAGTGTTTTTTTAGGCATAATAAAAGAAATTAAGTTTGTTTACAAAAACTTTTTATTAGGTTATGTTCATGATGTTTATTAGGCCGCAAATGCTACTTAATGGGTTGTATTTACGGACGTAAATAGAGATACGTAAATTAGGTTAAATATATGAACATAAAATACAACAAAATATAATTGGACGTTACTTTAGGGATTATCAGTGAGACGTATCCTATTCGGGCAACGGGTAGACGTCGGGCTAGTTCAAGTATAGGTACGTCGTGCAAGCCAATGTTGGAACGACGTTGGGAAATTAATAAAAATGGTACGTTCTTATTTTGTACGTATCTGTACTTAGTTATTTTGTACGTTGTTATTTTGGACGTCACCAGTCGTATCACCAGCACCCGACCTAAATTTGCACAATGTCTGACGTCGCTTCAGGTCAGATTCAGTTCGAAGTCAGATAAATGCTACTTGGGATATTTGTCTTGAGAATTTATTTATTGATTTTAATTTGTCAAAGCAGCGATTTATGCTGTTATATCAATTAGATATTATTAGCACTCACAATATTTATAAGCTAGTATGATGACTCCCAAAACTAAAGTAGGAATAGGAATAGGAATATTTGGGCCCAAAACTAAATACTCGAACCAATGGGCATCTATTCCAGCATCTTTCAGGCAAAAGTCTACGCTATTAAAAGATGCGTGCAACTTATCTTAGACAGGGACTATCGGAATAAAGAAATAGCCATTTTATCCAATAGTCAAACAGTCTTAAGAGCGATCAACTCAGTAACCGTCAATTCGAAGTTGGTTAAAAAGTGCCTAGAGAAGCTAAACAAATTAGGCAAAGATAAGGTCCTCCTACTCTGAGTGCCAACCCACCAAGGGATAAAAGGTAACGAAAAAGCAAACAATCTAGCTAGAAAAGGAGCGAACGCTCCACTAACTGTACTAGAACCGTTCTGCTTCCTAAGTGGAAACCAACTTAAAGCAGAACTCAAGAACCTGGAAGAATTCATCCGTAACGTGGAATGGGAATCCCCCAATAGTCTAAGATAGTCGAAGATGTTTCTCAGGACTTACGACCGACAAAAATTGAAGATTTTCCTTGATTTCAGTAAGAACGATCTTTGGATTGTCACGGGGTTTTTAATAGGACAATATTTCCATAATAAAAACCTTAGCTTAAGCTAAGAATCAACAACAAATGCAGATTCTGTGGAGAAAATGGGTAAACGCCAGAACACAAATACACAATATAATACTATTAATACACACAAATATTATTAAGGTTGCCTACCTCTCATACAACGGTTTTCCAAAATATTTTCATTTTTATGATTTAGTGAGAGTAGATCTTTATTATTTGAATCTAGGTAGTTGTGATACGTCTGATGTTACTAAAACATAGCTGTAAAATTAGTCCAACTTTAACCATAGATAAAAGAAAATAATCTACTATTAAGATAGATATGAAACTTAATAGTAAAATTTTGGGTCAAACCGTGTTTTTAGTGGAGACTAGGTTTATAACCCAGCGCCTTCGCCTTTTCTGCTGTAAATGTTTTTTATGTTTATTTTTTACCTACTTTAGAGCTTTATTTAGTACGTAATGGTTCTTAATTCAAGGGATTTAAGTAAAATAATTTATAAATTGCCGTTGAGTTATATTTTTACTCGGTAATTGTACATATTTCATTACTATTATCTTGACTTAATGCATTCTCTTCGTTCTGATGCTCTAACAGAGGCTCCTTTTATTTTGTAACACTCCTTATAAAGTCCGGCACTAGCAACAATAGTTTTTTGCACCATTTCAATGTTTTTATTAGTGTTTATACCTCATACGTTCTAAAATGATTACAGGCTACATACTCAGAATAGGTCGAAATAATAAGTCTTTTCGAAATAATCTAAAATCGAATTTATTGAAATAAACGAAATCTACAATAGTAACAATGTCTTAGGTTATGTTAAGCAATTTTATTAAATTAAATCAAAATCTCCTAATGTGTCAAATTTTTCTCCGACAAATAAAGCGATATTTAGCAGTTCAGGTCCCAAATCTGACGGATAAGGTTATTTTATCTAATAGATATTCGTATCTATAGGTGAAGATACACTTTTTTCTGCTATCCATCAAATAAAATATATCTGGCGGATTATAACGCGCTATCTATACCTGAAAACACCGGAGGTAAAGGTAGTGTTTATAAAACTCGACCAACTATTGTCGACAACATGAGAGAAATGATTGTGACTGCTCTTCGAAGTAGAACTCCACAAATGCCTTTTAACATGAAAAGGTCTTTTGAAAAGTGAATCATTTTATGTAGTGAACAGGAAAGGAAACATATTGGGCATTTGATTTCATCTAGCTGATTTTTGTGTCATAATTATACGCTTATATCTAGTTTTAATTCAGTAATAGTTAAAATATGTTTTAAAAGTGTATCATTTTAGTACCGTTGAGTATTTTACCTTACATCCTTAATTTATACCTAATTTTTCACAAAATTAGCAAAAAGTGTATCACAGCCACCTAGATTTTATCAAATAATAAAGATCTACTGTCGCAAAATCATAAAAATGAAAATACTAGGAAAATCTTTGTCTGAGAGGTAGGCAACCTAATAGTATTTTAAAGATATATAAATTCTCCATTGAATACCGGTATAATATACTGTGTATTTCATTTAAAATTAAGGAGTAACTTGCTTTTAAAAGTGGCCAATTTTCGATACTAATTTTGTTGCTTAACTTTTCGGATCAAATTTTAATTTGGTTTAACATACAATGGTTATTGTAATTAAATATCAGGCTAAACAGCGTAAATTACAATGTAGGTAGTTGTTATTGAAATTTAAAATTTATTCTTCATTTACACAAAATGTGAAATATGTCAAAATCCTTACAATTTAGGCATATGTTTCTTTAATAAAACTCACCTTTATTTTTTTAGAATCTGAAAATCAGTTAATATAGAGTGTGATTCCATTACAAAAAAAACAACTTTGATTTGTAACTTTTTTTAGGGCCACCATGTAAAACTCTATATATTTTTATAAAATTGCTTTCAATTACCCTACATATTAATATAGGCGCCACCCTGTACTATCCACCACGCTATCCACCATGATGACTTCAGGATAATGATGCTTTAATGTTCGTGATTATACTTTTTACCAATCTTCAATGTTAAAATTGTTAAAAATTCAATATTCAAAGCACTCATTAATTCATTTATTTTTATATTTCTTTCAGAACGTTTCAATTTCACAACACTCGGCCCCAGCCTGGAACAGAAACTCACTTCGGAAAGTTCGGCGTTCCTCAGATCAACCCTGCCCATTTCCACTGTGCGGCCCTGCACGCTAGATTGCGGCCCTGGAGGCGGCTGTCACCTGGAAAGCGACGAGGAGACGGCCAAGTGCCTGTGTCCGCTGGGCAGGGGCGGTGATGGATGTGCCAGAGGTAAGACGGTCTTCCGCTTGGGAAAGAAGCCTTAGATTAATTAGTGTTTATGGTGTGAGAAAAGGGAGAGTGACAAACCGTGTTATAACGATATTTACTAACTGCAAGGGATATTTTATACTTAAAATACTGTAAAAGTATCGCACTCTAAACCTATAAACGACTCTTTAATGATTAATTGTCTGTGAGGAATTATTTATTAAATTAAGTAATACAGGGTGTCCCAGAAATAAGTGCAAATATTTTAAGGGATGGTTTGGTTTGGAACATAAAAGAAACATATTTTCTCTTTATCGTTTTTCAAATAAGTCCAAAATAACGGAGTTATTTTACTTTGAAAATTTTCAAAACAATGATTTTTTGCTAAAATTTTGAGAACAACTCGATCTTTTCTGGATTTTCTTTCTTTTAAATTTAATCTACTACCTATGTTGCCATATTATTAAGAAATATTGTTTTTAAATAAAAACTAAAAAAATCCAAAAAATTCCGAATTTTCAATTTTTTTTTCGCGAAAAAAACCTCATAGGTGTGTTTCTGGGGTTTAACTATACTACCAGTTAAAATATTTGCACTTATTTTTGGGACACCCTGTATAAGGTTAAAGCGAACTGAAACTTGAAAAACTGATATCTAAGTCGAAAATATTAGTTACATGTTTTAAATTAAAATACACTACTCAAAACTCCAAACTATTTAAATCGCATATTTGAATAAATGTAATTATTAGATATTTCTAAATGAAGCTTGTATTTTTCTGCCATTCTCTTGTGAGTTTTTTGGGATAATTAGGGTACGCACTGATATGTAATTTTTAGTCGGCCGACTATTTAGTTTCAAAAGTGAAAACAATAAATTTTTATGGAGTCGATTGGCCCAATATTTGATTGCATTGCGTAGCCTTAGGCTATACACTAACAAGCAATTTTAATCGACCGACGTTTAGTTGCATATTTGTAACCAATATATCCTTATGGAGCTGTATTGTTTTCACTTTTGTAACTAAACAGTCGGCCGACTAAAAATCACAGGTCAACGCGTAGGCTTACTGTTTCGAAATTGCCTTCACAGTATCCAAACTATTTAAAACTGTAAGTCAGGGAATTCAAAATGCCTTGTTTTTTAATTAATAATTTCTTTAGAGAATATGCCATAATTGATTTGAGTAGTTTATATTTTTCACAATTTGTCTAACTATGACAATCACTTTTTAAATTTATTTATTTATATTTCTAATTTTTACTTTCTATTGTGTCTATTAAGGTAGCTATCGTCCTTTTATTAGCTGACATTTTACGAGATTGGGTATGTTAGCGTATGACATAGGTAAATTAGGATTGATTGACGTGTTCAATTGTTTCGGTCACTTCCTATTTCACCGGAAATGACTATAACTTTTGATTTTTAAATGGCACCCTGGATATTTCTTACTTTATTCAATAGAAAATAACACTCTTGTGATATGACTTTCTCTGATTTGTCATATGTCAAGTTTTGACATTTTCGCTTAAAAAAATCGTATTTTAAATTTCAATCTAGAGTGCTATGGCTGTGTGAAAAACACTAATTTTTTGTCAAGGAGCCTTTAAAAAATAGGTTTGATTGTGTAATATTTTTAGTTTCTTGTCCTGGCCGGTTAAAAGATGCCCAAATCGTATTTTTAATCATATCTCAATTTTTTCAAATGGAATAAGGGTGGCTTATTAGCATATTTTTGGAAGAAGATTTTTTTATGAATAATTTAGTACCACACACTTGGTATTTCGTGTCAAATTGTCGTTATGAATCGCATGTTACAATTTCAAATAATAGGTTAACCTAGTAAACTATAATTTTAAAATTAAAACTAGGAAGTAAAAAAGGGGTTTTGCCATATTTCGAAGTATCATGGTCACTTTCAACAGTAAACTAATTTTCGTTGATGAATTTCAATTGCCGACATCTCAAAACTTTGCAGATTTGTCGAAGTTAAATTCACTTAGTTATTTCTTAATGGAGCATAATATATTCCATTTCTAATTCATACATCATTCATTTTGGTTTCCCCATGGTTGAATATAGTAATATTTGACGACGAATATTTTTAACTCTAACCCCAAAATATCGCGAATCGGCATGAAAAACAACTTTTAGCACACGACGTACTACGTCGCCAACGTTGGCGACGTTGTCGCGACCCTAAAAACATCCACCATTTTGGTGCAAATATGGGTCGCTTAGACGTCGCTTCGACGTTGTCCAACAACGTTGGGTTGCTCCTGGCGACGTTGTGATTACGTTGAACAACGTAATTTTGCTACTTGGGTATCAAAAGATGGCTCGTTTTCACACAGAACATGCGTCTAGAGCGTTACATTCGAAAGCCGATAAAAGCGGGATTTTGAAAATTTTGGAGTTGGCCCCTTTCTCAAATGTCCGATTCAGTTATACTAGTGATACAGTGAAACTCGTAAAGTAGTGTCTAGTTTCTCGTAGTTCAAGTTATGTAAAAACCATAAAATACAATTTTCAATAACATATTTTAAACCTTTTAATAAAACTTTATAAATTAATTCAATATATATTTTAAAAATCATAATCTCTAGCGCATTGCAACATTTCCCCACATTGCTTGATTTATAAAATAGCTTTAAATCCAACACCAATATTACAATTATTTGTATTGAAATGAAAATGTTTTATATTGAACCTAGCACGCTATCACCACAATCAGAAAATGCTTTAAACACGCACGCTATGAAAGTACGAATGTTTTAAAATTAATCCCTAAATGCAATTTGCTTTTAACGTTTTATCAGTAATTACAAATGGCATTACTTAATATTTCAAATAAGAGAAAAAGAATTTAATGTAAATGCAGACATTTTGAATTTACAGCATTTGTTAAACATGAATTCGCCTATTTGAAGGTGGTAGACAAAGTTTTTGGAAGTTTTTTAGGTGCGGAAGAGAGATAACTTCACATATCGGGCTTTTAAGTCACAGAAAAGCTCATGAAAGAAAATACCTTGCGATACCGTCTTTTGATGCGTGTCAAATACTCGTCAGCGAGTAAAGGCAGTAAGTATGGAAGCGTGGTGTATCTTTTTTCATTGATGAAAGAAAAATTATAACGGATCTACAGTTATCACTTTGGATTATTCCTCTAAGATGATCACCAAAATAACCTGGGGCACATAATGCGAAACCCCAAATATCAATTCTTGCATTTGTTGATCGAAGGCAAGATCGAAGGCCGGAGGGGTATCGGAAGGAAGAAAATGTCTTGGCTGAGGAATATTAGACAGTGGACAGGGCTACACGATATACAGTCATTAATACACACCGTCCGGAACAGAGAAGCAATGGAAAATGTTATCGCAAACATCCATTAATGGATCTGCCCTAGAAGAAGAAGAAGATTACTAAAAGTGACAAATAATGTAAAATATGAAAAAATGTAAGTTTAGTCCGCTTTTAAAATATTTTTCATTGTACTATAGGGCAACCGCCCAGCTACGTCGAAACAGAGGTTCCCATTAGAACACCGAAGTCAAGCGACGTAAGGCAATACTAGTAGATGGACGGGTGACCGGTTCGAAACTCTGTATCGTGCTGTTGTCCAATAAAGGCAAAAGTGTAAAATTTATTGACACACACTGCTCATTCACGCCGGTTCGAGGCCGGATGAGATCGGATATCTCGTGAGTAAGAGTCGATTTAGACCCTTGCCAAGTCGGTAAGCCATTGACCATGATATGGCCGAGGACCGCGGTTCGAATTCCGCGTAAACAAAATAGGCCCCGTCCAGATTAGCCCTGGCAGCAAAAAGGAGACGTTAACTGAAATCTTTGCTTTTTTTTTCATTATACTATACTTCGAACAAAGTGAATAAAATAATTTCAAGCACAGTTTTATAAGACTACGATTCAATCAGTCTCTATAGAATATAATCTGAAACAAATAAATATTTAACGATTATATTTAGCAACAGTATAATTAGCTTTTATTTATCCTGTTATTTGTCAAATATATTTTAATTAAAATATTTAAAATACCTTTAAATGAAAAATACGTTGAGTTTATGACAATCTCTATATTTTAATATTGTAGCAGAAATACATACCAAAAATGGCAAATAATGAATGATTTTCTCTATAAGGGAGTAAAATCGAAATACCTGTTTATATGAAAGAATTCAATATAAAATATTTCTACAAATTAGAAATACATTTTAGGGACAATAAAATTTATTTTGTTTATTTAATAATATAATATGAAATCAAAAAAGGTACGCTTTTCAGTTTTAAATTTAGCTGAAATTTAAGTAAAAAATATGTTTTTTACAAGTGACAGGCAATTGGAAGCGAGTATGCAGTTGTTTGAGTTTAGGTTTGAATACTTATAGAATTCATTATTTACCAGATTATATTATGGAAATTGGAATTAAAATTGCTATAACTTGCTCATAATGTTCTAGATATTTAATTGACATCACTTGTTCTACACTCTGATCGTAGATCGCGAGTTTGCATCTTCTAGGCTCTCTAGATATTGTAAGGGATTTTTTTCACGAATATTTGCATATTAAATAGTTTTGCCGTTTGATGGAACTTATATAGAAGCTTTTGTAAGTTATCTTCGTCTTCAGATATGATTACTGCATCGTCAGCATGTCATATTATTTTTAATTTTTTATCTCTCAGTCGATATCCTCTCCCAGCTTGCTTTACTTCATTTTTGATTTCATCCATTATGATGTAATAAGTAATAATAATTTATAAATAATAAACAGGATTGGGTTTAAGCCATCTCCTTGTCTGATTCAGGGTGTCACATCTGTTTTTCTGCTTAGTTTATTGGTCGCTCTTACCTATGTGTACAGTACGTCTGTTGGATCTGTTTCTGTGAAAGGAATGCGGACAAAAAATATTTAAATAAACAGCAATATATTTTATACGTTGACTTGACGAGTACGTCACCGCAAATCGCTCCGCCCACTCATTTTATTGGTTACTTGCAAATTTGTCGAATTTTTATTGATGGGACGCGTCGTCTAATTTTTTACGAAAAACATCGAGAGAATATCGTTTCCCCCCTCTCACGGATACCCCGTAGCTGCAGAATGGACAGACGTACTGTAGTTCTCGATATTCAGCTCTTCGATTACTTTTATTATATTTGAGTGAATTCTCCTTTTTTGCAGTAGGGGTATGACATCAGAGTTAATTGGACTCAGTTAATAAGATCAATGAAGCACATAAAAGCTGTCTTATTAAAGTCTATGGCTTTTTCGGTTATATGTTATATGGCGGATATGGCATATATTGCAGACCTGTTATTTCTAAATCCTTGTTGTTCTTCACAAATTCCGGTTGACATTACTTCTTCTGCTAAAATTTTAGTAAACAGTTTTTGTACAGCACTCATCAAACTGATACCCCGATAGTTGCGTGGATCTGCTTTTTCTCCTTTCTTAAAAATTGGTATCAAGATGCTTTCTTTCCATTCGGATGGTATATTCTTGTCTGTATTCTCTCCGCAGGAATGGTTTAAATTTAGAGTTGGTTAACATTTTCGCTTTCATTATGTATTTTCTGTGGTAATGACTTGGTTTCCGATGAGTTATAAAGTTTTTAGAAGTATCTTTCCCATTCTTCGGACGTATGTTTTATATACTGTATGTACTCATTTATTGGTTTCTTCCTATTTCTCAATATATTCCATATTGCTCTCTTGCAATGCTCTCTTTTAATTCTCTGGATATTCTCATTTACTCTCGTTTACTTCTGAATATTCTCGTTAGTTAAAATATGATACTAAAAATTATTTATCTCTTCGTTTAACAAAGCAACTTTCAAAAGTGCAGTTCATGTAGTCAATTGCATTGTCATGTATTTATAAGCATTTTTAATAAAATATTTACTTTAACGATCTCCAAACCAGCATTTCAATGAAAAGCTTGTATTACAATTTTTCACTTAATTACCCCCTTTCGAGCTGCTTCCGCCCAAGGGCCTGCACACTCTGAACGCTTAATCGGTCGTAAATAAACACGTCGCCGGGACGAAAACCGTTTAAAGGGAATCGAACGAGCAACCCCAGACTCCGATTCACCAACCGACAATTGCTAACAGGTGTATTTAATCTAATAGTCAAATTTTTTTGGTCGACAAAGCAATTTACAGGGCCTGCAAACAAATTCCCCTTCGCTCTTGCGGGTGTTTAATGAGTAGAATTGCACAGCCCTGTGGGCAAACCGTAAATTGTGCCCTCGTAGTTTGCCGCCAGTTAGAGGGCAGAAAATGTATGTTCTTTTTAGGTAGGATAAAATAAATGTACATACATTTAAGTAACAAAAAAGGAATTTATTTAAAGGCTATAACGTAGTATTATTTTTTTATTGCTCAGCTACTATTTGGATTGTCATACGTCGGCTTTATGACGAAAAGGCGTATCTCGATTTTTGGCGATTTTGAGATATCAACGTCGTGACATGCCCAATCGGTCATATTTTAACATAGCGAATTTGCGCACCTCAATATTGTACCTTTTTCATTTTATATTCGTTTAAAAATTTGCCCCATCTCAAATACTACAATTCTTCGTTATGACGAAGAGACGTATGTTGAGATAGGGCTCTTTGTTATATCAATTTTTATACCAATTGTTATACTACAAGAAAGATGGAATTTGAGATAGGTCCTTTTGTTTTAAGTTATGAAAATGCATGCGAGAGAAAATCACACCATTCTACCTAATTATTTTCTGATGGTTGCTTGGGACAAAATAAAACTTTTATCAAGGCAGCAGCTCTCTTTTACAGTGTGATTTTGAGTCTGTTTTTTGCCAAGAACCATTGTTAGAATGAGCTAGACTCTGCACATAGCTGTATCGGGTGTGCAAAAGATTGTCCGAGAATAAATGGCCGAAGAAAAATTGATCGAAAACAAAACAACGAAACGAAAATTGCCCTAATGGAAAAATCCCCGAAATTATAATTTCCCTAAGAACATTTTAGCGAACGAAAAACTTGCCCAAAAAATACAATAATTTTTATCTCATTATCATTGTCAGGCCATTGGCATTGTCATCCCTGTCAATTTTTGGAAAATTGCATTTATTGTGCCTGTCATCATCCTGCATAAACACGTAGAATGGAAGTCGAATTTGTTATCATTGAACAGGGAAAACAGAAACTGTTAGTCCACAGTTATTTGTATCAAAAAGGCACGAATGAAGAAACATGTTTTGTTTTTATTTAGTTTGGTTTTTATTAAATGGACCGTGAGTTTAAATGCCTTGTATTAATGCCCTCAATTAACTGAATAATTACAAAAAATTAGTAGTGGGAACTATCGAATGAATATTATCGAAACATTCGATAGTTGCAATTCATTCGAATAATTCGATAGTTAGTAAGAAAATATTCCTTGAAAACTATTCGAATAAAAATTATCGAATAGATGCGTCATCTGCCTTGAAATATTGTATTCTAGTAATTCGGCAGCAAAAACCATTCATTTATAAAATTCATTCATTTATTCATTTATGAAATTCATTTATTCGTCAGGATCGATTATAATAAAATACTAACTGAATTTTAGTTGTCGCCCGGCGACGTAGGTTTCTTTCCGAGAAAGCCGACAGCGGTCGGTGGCAATGCTATGAAAGAAGCCGGCATCTTTGATTTTTTGCGGAGTCAGATATAGATAAGGACACATTATTTTTTTTAATGAGGTGCTAGTATTTACACAGAAAATACATTATGAGGGGCGCTGTTGCCATATTTTGGTATTAGTTGATATTAACAAAGAATATGATTGTTTGGCTTTAGTTAGTTAGGGATAGTATGTCTATATATTCTGCATTTTTTTTGTTAATATTCTGTTGTTACACTGCAATAATACTTGTTAATTTGGATGTAGGAAAATGATTTTTAAAGTTTTTATGTTTTTAAGCAAAGACTGGTTTAATAAATAATAATAACAGTAATAATTTGTTATACCTATTAACAACATAATTTAAAATCATTTAATATAAATATTTTTTTTAAGTAGTAGCAAAATATAAACAACAAATTAGATGTCAAAATTATTTATATTAAATCCTATTTAAAAATAAGTAATATAGTCTCTAAATTTTTTTTGTGTGTGGCAACGTTGGTTTATTAAATAATAATAATTACAGAACTAATTTGTTATATTACCAACAAATTTTAAAATCATGAAATATAAACATTTATTAATTTTCTAAGCATGCAGTGTAATGGAAGGAAAATATAAATAAAAAATTAGAAATCAAAATTATTTATATTAGGTGCTTTATATTACTATTTAAAAATTATATTTACTTTTACGGTCCACCACTTGCATTTAATTTAAAAAATAAATGAAATATTTCTTTGCAAAAAACTACATGTAAGAGAATTAGCATAAACAAAATACAAACATCGTTAACTCTTTTTTTAAATTGGCATGTGTAAAACTTTCATTTTAATTTTCTCACCCCATAGTTTCAGTTCGATAACCATTTACTTAACCACATTACTTAAATATGATTATTAAGTTCAACTAATTCATATTATTAAAACATCTAAAATACAAATATGAATTTTTAAAATTAATTGTAAGTTCATCTCATCTCTCTTAAAAATTGCTACTTCTCAAAATATCCCATTAAAAAATAGACTATATACCATATAAAATTAAATAATTGAAAGATCGGACTACGGAAAACCACACAAATTTTCGGAAAAATTTTGACCACCTGCACATGCACACAATCGTCAATAAATAAAATTAAAAAATAACTACTACTTTAGTATTTTAACTATTTTAATAAACGCAACAATAGCACAGTATTTATACGGGAAAGTTATAAAAATTTGGAAGAACTAATAATGCACTGACGCATACAAAAATCAAACGAATACTAAATTTCATTTATCAAAAGCATTCGATAGTCGTGGCTCAACGATAACCATTTAGTCGCACGGCAAGGTTGTCACATATGCTTTAGTATACAAATGAATGAATGATTTTATTCGAATAAAACCATTCGATAGTTGAAATCATTCATTCATTAACCATTCGATAGTCTAATTCATTCGATAGTTCCCATCGCTACTAAAAATATATTAGTTAAAAAAATGTATTTTTGTATAAAAAACAATATTATTAAAATAAGCTAGATAAGTGTATTTTAATTGATTATTGTCTTTGCTTTTGGAATGAAAATTGTCTTTGTTTTCAGTTGATCTAATCCAACGCGAATAAAAGTATTTAAAAATATTTGTTTCTGATTTTTTGGTGATTTTCAGATTTTTTCTGTATGTATGTATTGTATTTTCTTGTATGTATTCCATAATGTGAATATTGTATTTTTTTCCTTATTAAGAACACTTTACCATCATTTTTAAATTTATTTTACATGGGCGTATGTATATACTATTCGTTCGGAAATAAATTTATTATTATTATAACAAAAAGGCCTATCTCTATTAAACAACTAAAAAGAAATTATTTATTAGAATTTACGCACAATTTATCTTCAGGACGTTTCCTCAATGTCTCCGTTGAATTGTTAATACAAAAACACTATTAAAAAATTAAAGACTTTACATTTATTGGCCAAATAAAGCAAGTGATTTTCTTTAAATTGCTCTCCTGAAAAGTAGCAAAAATTGAGATACGCCTTTTCATCATAAAGCCGACGATACACTCTTTGTTATCAAATAGATTCAAGTTTTGAAATTTAATTATTAAGTTTTATTATTAGTATTAAGTTTTGAAATTTCTTTTATGTTTTTATCTGTTATGTTTTTTCATCAAGATAATTATATTACTGGAAAAATGTTTTAGTTAAAGAATTAGATATGTTTGTTTTAGGGATTTCCCTTTGTACTTATTTTCTAAGCCCCTTGTTATCAAGTATTACTTATTTATATTTTTAATAAAATATGTAATTTCTTGTAAAACTTTCTTATTCTTTTAATATCAAAGAGGAATATTGATTACACAACTAGAAAGAACCGTTACTTATCATTAAAAACTTCGTAAACTATTCAACTTTCAAAGATCCCAAAGGAAAGAAATTTAAATTACAAAGTTTCTAAGTGTACTTAAAGTTTGACCTTTTCGGATTGACATTTCTTTTAATACAAAACATTTTTTATTTTTAATAATTTTATGTGTGGTGGTTAATAAATTCAAAGTAACTTCAAGTATCTATATCTATTAAAATTTGGTAATTCTTAGGTTAATTAAAGTTATTTTACTCTGATATACGGAAATGCATTTTTGCTTAAATTTTGAGAACCACTGAATGTTTTATGTTTTTGTCTTCCTCTAAATTTATGCTACTGCCTTTGCTGTTGAAAAAAAATATAGACCTGTTAAGGGTCAAAAAATATTTCCTCTTTAAATATTTGAAATTATTTAAGACTCACCCTGTATATATTATGTCCCCGGATTATCTTTACAAGAGGAAACACTTTTTTATTATTGACATTTTGAAAAAATGTATTCTTTATAAAATTATTTGCTTGTTCTAAAATGGTTAATCCCGTTTATACTTTTTTAAATTTCTCAACCGTTTTAGAGAAATTTAAAAGATATGAAAATATAGTTGAATTTTTTCTAAAGTCCTAAAAATCAAAACGCGTTTCGATGGTAATATAATTTCGTTTTCATTCTTTGATATATTAGTATTGATAAAATTGTAAATAATGTCGCATTTTCGTGCCTTCTTGAGATGTTAAAGAAGCACAAATTTTATTTAGTGCAATGCTCCGGAAAGGGAGATAATAGTTACCAGAAAATGTAAACATTTACAACAGCAAATAATATGACGTTAATCAAAATTAATAATAACCATCTATCAAAGAATGAAATCGAAATTATATTACGATAGAAACGCCTTTTGATTTTTAGGAAAATCAACCATATTTTCATGTTTTTTTTTAATTTTCTCTAAAACGGTACGGAAATTTGTAAAAGTATAAACCAGACTAAATATTTTAGAAGAAGCAAATTTTTTTATAAAGAATGCATTTTTATCAAAATCTCAATAAAAGAGTTTTTCCTCTTATAAAGACATTCCGGGGACATACTGTATATGCAAAAACTCGGAAATAATTTTAAACCAACTTTGTATAATCCTTGGTAAGGTCATAGTTTAAGGAAAAGAGTAGTTGCACTCTCGCAAATATTTTCTGCCAGTTTTTGCAATCTGTCGAATATCGGCAGATTGGAAAGCGTTTCAGCTGAATTCCGTCCGTCGAGCTGCGAGGTTCGAGCGTTGCGTCCCAGCACAGAGACGGATTGACAAAAAATGAGTGCCTTACTGTGTGAGTTTTTTTACAGCGCTTTCAGATGGAGCGGACCGTCCGCGACGGAGCGTCTGCCACTTCGAACAAGTACTATGAGTTTATATGGAACAATTTCACATGGGCGCGTATGCTCCGTCCGACGGAGTTTGTTCGACGGCTATCTTGAAAAAACACGACGGACGGTCCGTCGCGGACGCTCCGTCGCATGTGAAAACGCTGTTAGATTTCCATCTGATGTAAATCGGTAAGCTGATAGTAATTATAATTACTATCAGATAATTATATAAAATAATAAACATTTAATTATATTTGTTTATTTTAGAAGCTGAGATATTATGTAATTAATTAAATGTTATTATTTTTTTTAGCATGTGGGCACATTTTAAAAATAGTTTTTTAAATATACAGGTCGTCTCAAATATGCGCATGAAAATATTTTTGGTCAAGGGATTTGCCATAAAATTTTCATTCCAATTATAAATTACAAGATAATTGATATAGATTGGTTTTTGAAACAATTTTAGAGTAAATATTTTGTACATCTAAAGTCTCCGCAAATTATTCATATTTTTTAATTGGAAGAATTTTATAATAGCATAATCTCTTATAAATTTAGTGGACTGTTTTTTTTTATTTTTTTTTAATTTATTTTTATTATAAGTGGTCGTAATATAACAATATTCAAAATATTATAGACAAAATATTGAGTTTATATTTGAGGGAAGAAAACACCTAACTTTAAACCACCGTAAATATACAGGGTGGCCCATTAGTGCGAGGAAGTCCAATATCGTCGTCGTTGTCGAAGATGTGAAAAAAGTTTAATTCATATGTTTCAATATATACAGGGTGTCACAATGTGACAAAATATGTCATTATATATTTTTTCCGCATTTCTTCCCATCAGAAGATTTTCAGGTACAGAAAAATTGTTACCTACACGAAATGCGAAAATATTCTGTTTTCAAGCAAGTTTTTACTCGGTGATCAATTTTTTTTATTTTATTTTATTGTGAACTCATATTTTCGGCGAGTGTAACGACTATACTTTGCCTAGTTAATAGACCACGACTATACAGCTACGTCAGTGGTCACGGGAGGCGAGAACAAGGTCATATAAAGTGGCAGAAAAAGAACAAAGGATTTGACAAAGAGTAAAGCTACTAGTTTCCTTATACTATGGTAAGGTTTAAATGGACACAAATCATAAATATAAAATATTGGGTTTAATTTCAATTACAATTTGTAGTACGATAAATAAATGGGAACTAAGAGACAAATTATACATTTTGTATACTGGAATATGCAGGCTTTGCCAACAATAGCTCTAATTATTGTTTTAATGTATGCAAATATTACCTCTAAAGAGTTCGGTGTATCGATTTTCCATTAACAGTGGTTGTTAGCTAGTTAATGCACATTTGGACGTATAGACTAAATATTATCGATAGTTGCTCTAATATGTTTGTCTAACAAAACAAAAAACTCCCATATACAAATTTTTGTGCAAGTCCGTGCATTTTTTAAAATTCCCATCTGCCATAATGGATCCGCCATTTTGAATTCTGCCAATCCGACGTCAGATTCATGATCAGCGATAACGATTTTGGTTAAGATCCGTGCGATTTTTGAAAATCATGACTTGTGGTAGGTTTTTTGAGCTTAGAAAAAATATGAGACATGTATGTTGTAGACATGACATGAGAGAGTTTGACATGACATGAGAGAGTTTACAAACACAATTCTGATGGATGTTTTGAGTTAGCAGGCCCATTTCCATTAGGTTATGGTGTTCTACATGAGATTTTTTTTATTTTTTCCTACTACATTTCCTTGAATTTTTACGGATTTTCACCAAGTTTTTTAAAGTTAGAAACAAAATGAGATGTGATGGCGTAATTCTGATAGCGGATTTGTACTTAGCGTCCAAAATACTAAAAAGAAGTATAAAAAAAGACTCAAAGTCTCGGTCTCAACGTTTATATTAAATTAAGCCTATACAGGGTGTCCCAGAAATGAGTGCAAATATTTTAACTGGTAGTATAGTTCAACCCTAGAACCACGCCTATGAGGTTTTTTTGCGAAAAAAAAATGTTGAAAATTTTATGTTTTTCTTGACATTTTCCGGAAAAATTTGAAAAACTTTTAAGTGCCACTGTTCACCCTCCAGGAATTCGTTTACCGTGCATAGAGAGAATCTCGGAGAGAATGCAATGTTGCCACTTCCTACCATACCCACATTCGAAATGTTTATAAATTTACAGAAATAATTTTAATGGGCTACAACATAGTGGTAATCATAATCATAATTTTTGTCTTAAGCATAAGCACAGTCACAATCACAATTTTAATGTGCGTTTATACAACAGAGTCGCATAACTTGGAATGTAAATACAGCTGATAAAGTAACCTAATTTTCTTATTTTTCTATTTCATAATCATCATATACCATTACACATACACCCCAAATATCTAATAATCTGAACATCACAAATCTATCACTTGCAAAATATTATTTAAAATGTTTCACATTAAACACTATACTCACAAATACAACAAAAAATGTTAAAAAACTACCACTTGCTTTAATAACTATTTAAAACCTCTACTGAACTCTCCTACAAAAGAAAATTAATGATTTTACACCAAAAGTGCCAAAACTTTACGCGATACACGCACGATACACGAATACACCTACAACATATGTTGATTTTGGTTTGTTTACATTCTTTAAATGATTTTGGGAACCCCCGAGAAATCGTAAATACCGTTAAGAGCAGTAGGGCCCTCTATCGCTCCAGTCTAATACGACTTGCCTTGCGCGCCACAGTGCCGATTGTCCGTTCACAAAAATTGCTTAATCCGTTATTCTATAGATGTCTATAGTAGATATAGAGTTAAATTTTGGTTTGGTTAATAAATAAGGTTTGTGATCAGCACGTTCGACTATCAGAAATCGTTCTAATAGTGTCGAGCTTTTAAAACTCCAGAAAGTTATCGGCGATTATCTTTAAAATGTTCGTTAGTGCATATTTTTGTGTCGGTAATCGGTATCGGTATCGGTAAATCGCGATGGCCTATACAAATCCGAAGAAGGTGGATATGCTTCTAAACTCTACCTAAAGTGTGAATTTTGCATACTTCCCCCTGGCAGGTGAAGGGGCTGCGGAAGCTAAGAGGCTTTATTCCGAATAGTATTCGAATAGACAGATCACGAATGCTCGAACCTATGTGAGTATATTGAAAGTAAAAGAATTTCGGACTTCCATTGTCTTTATTTATTTTGATTATCGCTTTTGAAGGATCGCTTACCGTTATCAAGTGTAAACTCTGTGAGCTGTGAGTATGGTTCAGTATTTGAGGGATTTTGGAAGTTTGGATCCTCAGGTGGCATCAAAGTTCTAGTGTTGTTAAGAATTGTAGTGAAGTTAAGTGTAATGTTAAGGGCAGTTTTAAGACTGGTAAAATGAAAAAAAAAGCTTTGCAATTATATCGATCTTCTATTGGGATATTTTTTA
Source organism: Sitophilus oryzae (assembly GCF_002938485.1). Taxonomy (NCBI): domain Eukaryota; kingdom Metazoa; phylum Arthropoda; class Insecta; order Coleoptera; family Curculionidae; genus Sitophilus; species Sitophilus oryzae. Next base: position 1,643,036 of record NW_022147469.1, read on the forward strand.
ATGTTTGGTAAGTTTTTTTTCTTTTAATTTAATTTGGGAAATGTGGGAAGTATGGCTACTGGCGATCATCCACTTAGTGTTATGGAATTTTGCGAGTAGTTTTTAAGACTTTCTAGTCGCAGCAACAGCGGGCGGCGAATAAGGTGAGATCCGGGAAATTGCCGATTTCCCCCGGCGGCTCTCAAAATGTGGCAATTTATTTTTAAAACTTTCAAAGTGAAATAACTCGGTTATTTTCAATTTATTTTAAAAATGGCAAAGAAAAAATATGTTTTTTTGACCAGATCTACCATCCCTTAAAATATTTGCGCTTATTTCTGGGACACCCTGTATAATATTAAAATTTATTTTTTATTTTTCTCTACAATAATGACCACGAGCCGCCACTGATAAACACGGGCATACCCACATATCTATTAAACTGAACACCACATATTATAACTTTTAGCAGAATATTATTCTAATTTTTACATATCAAACAATTTTCCATAAATACGTTAAAAACTTTCGGCATATGAACACATGAATTGATGAACACATGATATTAATACTGCACGATTGACATTCCACCGAGAAAAGTCTCATGATATTGAATAAAGAAAATATACTTTGAGCTTCTTGTCAATTTAATTCAAGTTTTTTGAACAACGAAAGGTACGGCAATAGGTAATCCATTGTCTCCATTTTCGGCCAATTTATTTATTAGCGTATTTGAAGAAAAACCGGTTTGTGTATTTCTATTTTACTTTTATCTAATTATTTTTATTTTTAGTCTATTTCAAAACGTAATTATATAATTTAGTTATACCTGTAATTGGCGGTGGTGAAAAAAATTCAGTAAAAATTTAATATGAAAAACGAGCCAGGGTAGCAATTATTTTAAACAAAGCTATTAAATAGAATTACTCTCTTTCAGCTTAATTCCCCGGGAGTATTTTACGTTACCCCATAATGGTACGCTGCGGATTTTTTCTTTATTGTTGTTTATAATGAGTTCGTTAATTATTCAGTATTTTTTGTAAAAAACAGTCTGTGGTAATATCGTAATTAAAGAAAGGCATGGAATAAATAATATCGTAATTAAAGGAAAAACCGAAAAATTTTGATTAAAAAGCAGGCAATGGAAAATGTTTCTTCTAATTGATGTTTTTTGTTGACGCAGTTTAAACCCTGTACAGCTTTTTTATCAAGAAATTTCTGGAGAAACCTACTATAATTATTTTCTTATATGTGTCCAATTATCATGAATACACTATATAAATTAATCTAAATAAGTATTTATTATATTTTAAGAGCTCACCAAATTACTTTCTCGATAAATAAACACCAAAAAGTAATTTGAAATATTACGTTTCCTAGTAAAGAACCATAAAAAAGTAGTTCATTTTCCCGATACCGTAAAACATTAAATGACAATACAAACGTTGAATATTGATCGGAAATTAAAACACATGAATCCGACAACCTGCGCATAATTTCTTTTTCATCGATCGAAAACTATAATAGCAGAGGGATTATTTGTTTACATATTCGTCGGTCTATAATTTATACTTGAAAGTAAATAAAAATTATACGCTTCCTAAAATTAAATATTAAACTGTGTAGCTTTTGATATTTTTACTTGTTACAAGAATCGGTCAATCGTATATTTATAAGTAATGAAAAGAGAATTATACAGGTCGAGTCCTAAATAAGTGGAAATATCTTTTTAGGGCTGATAGATTTTGATAAAGAAACAACCAATTTATTTTACTTTGAAAATTAAAAAAAAAATGCTTAAGCTTTGAGAACCACTGGGTCTTTTCTGGGTTTTCTTTCTTGCAAATTTTATCTATTACCTATTTATGTTGCCATATTATCAAGGGATTATGTTTTTTAACTAAAAATTAAAAACATTTCCAAAATTTTTTTCGAAAAATTTCAAATTTTTCAGGAAAATTTTCGCGAAAAACCTCATAGACATGTTTCTGGAGTAATGAAATATACTACCCCTAAAATATTTGCACTAATTTAAGACTCATTATGTATAATCTATATACAGAGTGAGTCTTAAATAAGTACAAATATTCTTGGAAGTAGGTAGTATATTTCCCCTTTTTTTTTAGTTTTTTTTTTCGAGAATTTTTTTTTGAAAATTTGGAATTTCTTGATAAAATGGCAACATAGGTAGTAGATTAAATTTACAAGAAAGAATACCCCAAAAAGATTGAGTGGCTCTGAAAATTTAAGCAAAAATATATTTTTTTTGGAAATTTTCAAAGCTCGTTATTCAAAATCTGAGCTAGATTGGTATAGGAAACCCTAATATAGTTTGAAAGAGTATTTGAATCTGCTTTGATCTATTTTAAAAAATTCAGGGTATTGTATTTGAAATAACGAAATTTTTATGTAAAATCAATATTTAAAATAGACTAGCAATTTTTGATACCTCTGTATACATTAAACGAAGCAATCAAATTTCTCAGTAAAGTTTATTTATTTCTCTGGCTCAAAAGTCAGCACAAGAATTAATTCTGAAAAGCAATGTACAGGGTGTTGACAATTTTTTTATTGTAGCCTGCATATTTAAATATCTTTAAATACCTCAAAAACCAAAGCCTAAAAAGCCAAAACCTAAACATATTTAACCCTTATAATAAATGCCTTATTTTGTGTCTAGGGATCCAAATATAACAAAATACCTGGTTTTCCATAAGAAAAAATATAACTTTGGTGTGGATCTTAGTTCTGACATACTCTGTACATTTCAAAATAATTTTAAATTATGCACATTGCCTTTCCACACACCTCTTACTGTTTTCGAATAATCAACTGAGGCGTATGAGGTGCGCCACCTTATTATAGTAATTGTATTTATATATTTTAAATATATTCTCTCCTTTGTTCTTTGTATTTTTTGCTTCTGACGACGGGATAAGCATTTTTTGTCAGTTAGGCAAAAAAGAGAAGAATGGTTTCCGTTTGGATTCAATGTGGTGGTGTATACAAATCACTGATTAAAAATCTAAAATTCTGTACAAAAATTAAATATTTCTGTTCTTCTGTGAATTTCTACGTCTTTAACCAACTTTTAACAGGAAACAGAACGAATCTACAGGTATCCGTTTCAAAATCTCGCCACTCCCATAAAAGTAGAAGACGAGAAATCGTTTGATAGATTTTACAATGCACTAAACTGGTCGGAAAGTAATTTCCTAAAATCCTCAGCTTCCGTTCGATTCGACTTTGATATCGACAACTTGGAAAGCGAGCGCTCGTTTTAAAATTTGACGCTTTTTCGATCGAAGTATGCGAAATAAAACTTTACATCTCGCCATTGATTAAGTGTCAGTATGAAATGGCGGGCAGTAAAGCAAAAGTTTTGAAACAGGGTAATAGTAAAACTTTTTGAAAACTAGCTTTATCCGATTTTGATTTAGTTAATGGATGAACTCGATATAGAACGTTATTCTTTGTCAGAAAATAGTTATATCATTACTATAATGACTTGTTTCTTTCTACACTTTATTTTGTTATTAGTCGTTATACTCTGTTGCAATTTGCAAATAATAAAATTGCACTAAAAGTAGGGGTGTCTAAATTGTACCCCTATGCAGAGAAGGTAAAAAATTTACCAACTTTTTTGGATAAATTGATTGTGATTATTGCGAATATTTAGCTTAGTTTCTTCTACATGTTATATTGAAGGGGTTAGAATCATAAGGGTCTAAGTGACATTTTTTAAAAATATGAGTTAGACCCATATTTTCAAAGTTAAATATAGTGTTTGTTTGGTAGCAAAGAGATCCAAGTGATTCTGGGACGTTTGGCGCCATCTATTAACCGAGCAAGAGAGTTACTAAGTTTTATCGCATTTATTCTTAGTGTCAAAGGGATCGAAGCGCACTTGGACCTATTTGACTCCCAAATTTTTTGCAAAGTTTTGTCACATAGATTCAATATAATTGACGCGTGCAAACCGGCTCTTGTGTTTTTCAGATATTTTGTGTGTTAAAATGAGTAAATAGAAGAAAAACAATTCCGGTAAGAGACTGTATTACAAAAATTATTATTTAAGGTGAGTTTTATACAACAGTATTATAAAGATGCTCTATAAACCATTATTTTTAGTATGTTAAAAGTCTTCCTAAAAGTGTTACCCATTTGTTATGTTATAGTGATCAATGTGGGGGCCAGAACAAGAACAAAAATATTGCGACGTTGTTTATGTATTTAGTCCAATCTACTAGCCTGGAAAAAATAGATCACAAGTTTTTTGAAATTGGACATTCATATATAGACTGCGATCGCTCTTTTGCCCGCATTGAGAAAGCCAAGAAAACTTTATTAACCGTTTTTGTTCCAGAGAACTGGACTAAAGTTATAAAAAAAACATCTAAAAAATTCACTGTTTATGAAATGAAAAAAACTGATTTTGTTTCAAATGAAACAAAATCAGTTTTTTTGTTTGGTTGTAACATCTTAACAGTATAATGATTGACCCAAGAAAGGACGTTGAAAAGAAACCGATAAAGTGGCGTGAGATAGTCTGGTTCCAATTCAAAAAAGAGAACTTCATTTCTTTTTTGTATAGTAAAGTAAGAACACCTTTTGTACCTATGTGTCAAAGCTTGAATTGCTCGACGCTTAAATGGGGAAGACCATCTTTGTTGCTAAATAATGAAGTATTCAAGCCCTTATATCCAACTCCATTGAAGATTCCGTACATAAAATGGGAAAATCTAACCAAACTTCTACCATTTATTCCACCTATTCACCATGACTTTTATTTAACTATGCTCCATGAGGCAAAAGCAAACAAAAGTTCCAAAAAACAATCAGACGACGGTTATGGTTGAAGTTGAGGAAAATCCAGAAATGGCTGAAGGCAACGACAGTGTGGTGTCGGATTACGAAAATTAGAATTATTTGGCTAAAGTTCGTGTTGTAATTTTTGATACCTTTTTTGTATAATAAAATGTTAGTTATTTTTATAAAAAATCGACTTATACCTTTTTTTCCTGACAGAAATTGATAAAAGTTGTCAGAAGCATATGGATCCAAGTGACATAAAACTAGTTAAATACAGTTTTTTCAGTCTGTGGCAAACGGTATATGAAATAGTTACATGAACTGCATTCTTTTACGCAACAATCATTTCAAATGCGTTCATGCAGAATTTACAATAAGCAATCAACTTTAACTTTAATTATCTCAAAACAATGTCAGATGTACTTAGACCCTTATGATTCTAACCCCTTCATATATTTTTTTGAGATTTTTATTAGCATTATTTATTAACAGTATGTGAACATCTTTATAAATAAGAAAGTTACACGATTGCCGAAAATTGCTATGCACTAAAAGTAAATGGATGGGTTTTTTACAAATTTTGAATGAAAAAAAAAAACAAACCTGTCGAATATATACTATAGACATAGATATAACTTACAAATACAATAGTGAATAAAACATAGCATCCTCTTAAGGTAGAACCTTGTATCAGGTTTCATTTATACCAATAACTACAATATTTTATTCTAAATTTAGAGAGTGAGTAAATATTTTCTAATTTAAAAAAAAATCTATACCTACTAATATATAAAATCTGTATAAAGTGACTGACTCATTGATTAATCACGATCTTGCTCAAACCACTCAATGTAAGAAGCTCAATTTTGGCATACAGGTTGATTCTAGGGTGTAGAGGTTCGATAAGAAGGGATTTTTCGAAATTCCAGTTCCAGGGGGTGAAACTACCCCTGAAATATTACAATATTTTTTATTTAAAAAACAGTCAAGTTTACGAAATAACGTTTAAACACGTATATTTTATTTTGTTTTTTTACATATTTTAAGATTTTTAAAAATGTATACAGGGTGTTTCGAAAAATCTGGTCATTGATTAATCACGATTCCTAAAATGGATTGACTTTAGGGTGTAGAGGTTCGATAAGAAGGGCTTTTTCGAAACTCGAATTCTAATAGGGTGAAATCACCCCTTAAATATTAGAACATTTTTGATTTAAAAACCGGTGAGTTTTTCGAAAAAACTCTTAAACACTTATATTTTATTTTGTTGTTTTAAATATTTTAAGATTCTTAAAAAAAATATACAGGGTGTTTCAGAAAATATGAACATTGAGTAACCAAGATTGTGCTTAAACTGCTTGACGTTTAAAGCTGATTTTTGCCAAACGGATTGACTGTGGGGTGTAGAGGTTCGATAAGGAGGGGTTTCTCGAATCTCAAATTCAAAGAGGATGAAAACCCCTCTCAAATATTACAATATTTGTTATTTAAAAAAGGGTTAGTCTTTCGGGAAAACGCTTGGACACGCATAATTTCTTTTGTTCTTTACATATTTTGAAATGTTTTAAAAAATCATATAAGGTGTTCCAAAAGTTGGGTAATTGATTAACCACGATTCTGCTTAAACTGCTTGACGTAAAAAAACTTAATTTTGGCAAACTGATTTTTCGAAAGTCAAATTCCAACGAGATGAAACTACCCCTCAAATATTACCAAGTTTTATAATAACATCGCCATATTGTTTTTTCTCATGCTGACATAAATGTGAGAAAATTTTATCCAGTTTGTATGTTAATGGAAATTCTTGCTTTGCTTTATCATCACCATTACAAGTCGCGGGTACAGGCTAGTACTAATATAATTTTGCCTAAATTAAGTTTTGAAAAATAGCGATTAAAATATTCTCGATTGCTAGTCAACTTTTGTATGTTGTTTTTAATTCCCTTCATAATATAAATTTAAATAAAACCCTAAAAGCAAAATAAATATTTTGAAAATAAACTTACATAACGATTAAATAATTAAGCAGATTATAAAATATAACTTGCAACGTGACACAAACTGCAAATACAGTCATTCTAAAACAAATGTTCGAATAAAGCTAACAGACTCTATTTGTGCAGTTCACCTCATGTGTGACAAGTCTTATCTTACAAAATAATTATTTGACTAGAGGCGTCGTACAACCCTAGTAAATTTTCCGTCAAACATTTTCCTTTTGTTAGTAAATTTTCCCACTAGCGAGCTCAAGAGCTCCGTTGTTTCGAAACGCGAACTTTCTAAATAACGTCGGCGTCGCGAGTTCCTTTCTTATCAATCGATAAAATACTTTTTTCGAGAAAATAAATGTGGTTTCGTTTCTTTCTTCGTGACAGTCGTCGAATACAAATGTTTTCAATTTTGTTTTAATGGAATTTCTAGTTATATTCCTGACTTCTTACAGCGTGTTATACAGATAACATCGCGTCGATATTGAGATGAATGATGCAAAGGTAAAAAAATTTAAAAAAAGCAAATAAAACAGTCATATTGAAAAATAAACTTCAGAAAAAAATGTATGTATAAAAATGTCCCCGGATTGTCTTTAATAAGAGGAAAAACTTTATTATTGACATTTTGAGAAAAATGCATTCTTGATGAAAAATATTTGCTTGTTCTAAAATGGTTAATCCCGTTTATACTTTTCCAAATTTCCATGCCGTTTTGGAGAAAATTAAAAAAAAAACATGAAAATATAGTTAAATTTGTCTTTAACCCCCGGTATTTTCAGATACAGATAGCGCGTAATCCGTCAGATATATTTTATTTGATGGATAGCAGAAAAACGTGTATCTTCACCTATAGATAGCAATATCTATTGGATAAAATAACCTTGTCCCTCAGATATCCTATTTGGGATCTGGACTGCCTAACCTAAGCCATTGTTACTATTGAAGATTTCGTTTATTCCAATAAATTCGATTTTAGATTATTTGGAAAAGACTTACCTATTCTGAGTATATAGACTATAACCATTTTAGAACGTATTTAGACCGTACTATTGTTGCTAGTGCCGGCCGGACTTTATAAGGAGTGTTACGAAATAAAGAGAGTCTCTGTTAGAGCATCAGAACGAATAGAATGCATTAAGTCAGGATAATAGTGATAAAACAGCAATTTATAAATTATTTTATTTAAATCGTTTCAATTAAAAACCATTACGTATTTAATGAAGCTCTAAAGTAAGTAGGTAAAAAATAAATAAAACTTTTTAAATCAAACTACTTATTTCATTTTTAATTCGCATATCTTAATTCATTAATATTATAACAAGAACCTTATAAAACCTGTTATTTAAATCACATTTGCTTTTATTTCTTTTGTGTTACAATTTTAGTTTAATTTCTTACACTATGTACCTTATACCGTATGATCGAAAAAAAAGGCGTCCAATTGGCTGAGAAATGACGATCGATGACATTTCATAGCCATCGCTGACGCCGTTTTTTTCGATCATACGGTACATCTCTTCTCCATGCTGTTTTTTAAGTAACTCTCTAGCTGAACCTTGCTAAAACAACTGTGTTGTGGTCTTTTGAATTCCAGTTAGTTCAACTTTGTTTAGACTAGATTTTTCCTTTATTTTTTCTTTTTTTTTTTGAAGTTCCATCACTTTGAGTTCTTAAAAATAAAAGTAATATGACAAAATTGTTTTTATTTAAATTTTTTATTAAATAATTTGTACATATAATGTGTAAATGTAACAATTGTTATAGGTACTATTCATTTATTATTATTAAGATAAAAGTATAAGTGCATTTTTCTATTTTATAAAATAAAAACTCACCTTAATTACTATCATCGATGCTATCCTACCTATTTCTTTGAGAAGCCCTAGAACAATGCATATTTCTTATTACTAACAGCCTTATGCTATTTTTAATTTTAAATATTAATAACTTACCAGATAGTGGTTTAGGATTTGTCTTATAAATCTCTGCTTGTACTTCACCAGTTTCTTCTATATTTTCTATTACCAATCGTACTAAAATGTTAATATAACAAATTAAACAGTAATATCATGTAATTATATTATAAATTACTTACAGATTGTTTAAATTCCTTATAATCGCATTCCATCAATAGATCTATTTCACCATTGCTGAAATTGAGTTATCTTTTCCTTTTTCCATAAAGGTAAAATTAAGTAGCATATACCATAATAGAACTGGTCGGAGTTGAACAGAAAATATATTTTAGTTGAATTTTATTGTTTTTATTTTCATTTTGACGATCTTTTGACCTAACCTAACCTCACTTTTTACGAAGCTTTTTAATCGATTTGAAATTCCGAGTTTTGTCTCTGTCTGTTGCATAGACTTTTCATATATAACCATCTCAATTTCAGTTATCTTATATTGGCAACACTTTCTCTGCGGAGTGTTTAACGGTCCGTATGCGGTCCGTCTGGTCCGTCCTTCAAATTGTTATCTTTTGGATTATTTTGTGTGAAAATACCCAAATGTTATATCCTATAGATAGCAGGCTCTAGATTATTTATCTTTTAGATGGTTATTTGTTAGATAAAATTTATTTATTTATAACTGAAGACACGGGGCCTAAATATAGTTAAAAAAGTCTTGTTTAACTCCACGGTACACTTCCACAAATCTGAACACTTTTGTGGGTTATACATTTGGTGCCCAACGTAGGGCCCGATATTTTTTACTATCTTTGTATCTCTTCTGGTTTACGAGATCTCCGTAGTATACAAGTATATTATTATATAGGACAGACACAAATATGCTGGGAACAATCAAGAGAGACCGTAAACGAATAGAGTGGATACGACAGCAGACCCAGGATGTCATCCACATAGTTAAATCCCCCAAATGGCAAATGGTTCTGGGAAGAAAAACAGGCAACAGATGGATTACAAAAATGACAGCATGGTACCCACAAGGAATTAAGAGACCTAGAAGAAGAGCGAACCTGAAATGGGACCATGATATTAGGAAATTAGCAGGAATAATTTGGGCCCACATAGCCAGCAATAGACAATGCAATGGGCCCAACTATAAAGGGAGTATCTAAATATGTGAGGGAGGCTACACCATAATTGGGAATGGTTGAATAAGCTGAAAATGATGATATGTGATATAATTAGATTTTTTTTCTAAATTCTTTTCAAATTTGATATTTTTTGTATAACAAACAAACGTCCACGATTTAGTTAGTTTAGACACATCTTTGAAAAATATCTAAAGAGCTCTTGATATAGTTAAATTAGGCATTTTAAATTGTATTTAATTTGCTATTTTTTTCTTATGAAACAGAGTGGCGTATTTACATATTAAATACATTATGATCGAAAAAAAAACAGCGTCAGCGATGGCTCTGAAATAAATATCGCTGTCATTTTATATGTAAGATTATACAGGGTGTCCCAGAAATAAGTGCAAATATTTTAACTGGTAGTATAGTTCAACCCCAGAAACACGCCTATGAGGTTTTTTTTTGCGAAAAAAAAATGTAAATTTAAAATTTTTCTTGACATTTTCCGGGAAATTTGAAAAAACTTTTTAGTGCCACTTGTTTATTCACCTGAGATTTCCCTACGGTGTATCTAAACCTTGCAGTGTTGCAACCTCCTATGTTATCCACATTCTACATAGTCCGGCGGAACATAGTTCTACATTTATAAATTCATAGACAAATTTCTACTCAAAAAATTAGGAATGTTAAATTTAATCTTTTATCAGTGCTCATTATTAATAATTATCGAAAAAAAAACACATTAATTATTTTTAGTACTGACCCTTCCAATGAAAACTTAACAAAAACCACCGAAATTAACTAAAACATTACGTTTATGACGTTTACGAAAATCTTTGTTATGCTGCAAAATAACTTTATTTTGGAATAAATTTAATAAAATGACTCATATTATTCACAATCAGGTCATAAAAAGAAATTCCTAAAATGTTTATCGTAATTTAGAATTCAATTCAAGAAAATTAGAAAACAGCCCAACGAATAATCAGTTCATTTTTGTTTTGTTTGTTTTCTTTCATGTTTCTCTGTTTTATTTGAACCACTGTTTTACAAAGCACCTTGAAAAGCGCACAATACCTTTCTGAATGAATAAATGTTGAGAATTATTGTCTCTTATCGCCACTTTACGAACTACTTTCAATCTAAGAAAATACATGTTTCACTCAACAATTATTGACAACGTATTTTGTTTTCCCCTATTTTTTCGATGTATTTCGACAATTCCATCGACAGCCTAACCATCAACCAAGAACTGCCGCGTGTGAACTGGTCCTTTGAGTCGCCGGTCGCCGCGCCGTTATGGCGGGCTTGCGTCAGACGACGATGTTAAGCAACGTTGCCGTAGTTACAACAATTTCAAATTCAAGACATTCGAAGCAATCAAATTTGTATTAAATTTTAAAAATAAAACAGAGAAATAAGAGAAACATGAAAGGAAATAAACAAAACAAAAATGAATTGATTATTCGTCGGGCTGTTTTCGATGTATTGAGTTCTGAATTACGATAAACATTTTAGAAATTTCTTTTTTACGACCTTATCAATAACCAATTCATTTGTGTTTTGTTTGTTTTCTTTCATGTTTTTCTGTTTTATTTTTAAAATTTAATAAGAATTTGATTGCTTTGAGTGTCTTGAATTTAAAATTGTTGAAACTACAGCAACCTCGCATGACGCAAGCTCGACACGGCGGCGCGACAAAGGAGCAGTTACCAGTGATGCGCCGCTCTCTTGGGCGACGGCCGACGCGACTGTTGCGCTGTCGATGGAATTGTTGAAATACATAGAAAAAATAGCGAAAAAACAAAATACGTATTTAAAATTGTTGAGTTAAACATGTATTTTCTTAGATTGAAAGTAGTTCGGAAAGTGGCGGTAAGAGACAATAATTCTCAACATTTATTTATTCAGAAAGGTATTCAAAGTAATGTGTGCTTTTCAAGGTGTTTTGTAAATCAGTGGTTCAAATTGTGTTGAGGCCTATATGAAAATAATGTGTTAAAAATGTGGACTGTTATTTTAGTAGTTATTATAATAGCATGTACAAGTAAAGCAGCACAGTGAAGTGTATTTTAGTTAAGTGTATATGGAAAAAGAGAACTGTCACAGTTACATCGATCTGTCATAAGTATCTTTTTTAATGTTGGGTAAGTTTTTTAATTTAACTTTTTTGACACATTATTAAACATTTAACTTTTAATTTATTTTATGTAATAATATCACAATCTTAAAAATGTAATGCATCTCTGCAAACTCCTCAGGTGTGTTGTGACCTTACTTTTAACATATACTTTCTTGTCCCTGTGGCAACACAGTGCGTCGAATTAACTGAAATCCGGGCTTGATCCGGGTAATTGGATGTAGTTGGCGATATCTGCCGGCGGTTCTCAAAATGTTGCGATTATTTTTTTAAATTTTCAAAGTTAAATAACTCTGTTATTTTCATTTTAATTTAAAAATGTTAAAGAGAAAATATGTTTATTTTGACCAGATCTACCACCCCTTAAAATATCTGCACTCATTTCTGGGACACCCTGTATAGGGTTTGTTTTGGGAATGAACATCGATGACATTATCGATGTTCATTCCTACGACAACTGCACGCCGTTTTTTTTTCGATCATAAGCCTCATTCAGAACCTCGCAATTAGTGGAATAAATTAGTGGTTTCAATTACACTTTATACTTTATAGTTTACGATGTTTAAAAAAACACAATTAAAATTAATAGAATATCTTAGCAACAGCTTGCGGTAGTCAGCTATATCCATAGAGAAAGCCAATTATTCAGCTTATAAAACAGCAAACTTTTGATTTCTAACCACAATTTCTCTTGATGAATGAAAATCAAATGTCAAAATGACAGTCCCCGCAAATTTTGAAGTATAATTAGTGGGAAAGTCAAATGTTTGTTAACTTTTTCTACTAATTGAAAATGACTACCACTAATTTAGACGTTCTGAATGATTACATTAAAATTAAATGAACAAACTTTTACGCTAATTGAAACCACTAATTTTTTTTTCCCACTAATTGCGAAGTTCCGAATGAAGCTATACGGTAGTTAAGTGACTGCTGTTGGTTAGGACAATTTGTTTACAAGTAAAAACAAATGTTTTAAAGAAATAAACCCCAACAGAAAAAGCATTACATTTTGTGGTCGTATATCAAATATTTTACGATAAAACATCATTCAATGAAATTGAACATTAAAAACAAATAAGTATCTTTAATTAGCAGTGAGGAAAATCGACAAAAGAAAATTTAATTCCAAAAAGTAATTAATCGCCTCCCTTTTTGCCCTCATTTGGGAGTTGTTCCTGTCCCAGTCCAACCCCACTCATCTCGTCGCTGGCGTCGAAGACTGAAATAGACAGGGGCGTAGAAGGAGGAATGCCCACCTCTATCCAACCCTTATTTATTACGTGGGGTCTCGGATCGATAGGGCAGAAACAATCGAAATACTGATTTGATTGCTTAGGCTAAAGGGTCGCGAATGGGAATTTTGCCCTGTTTTTTCGATGTGTTTGTTGTGGTGAAAGCGGAAGATGGGATATACCTGATGTTTATTGTGATTAGTTTAAATTGATTTTTCTTTTATAAAATAATAGTGTCGTATTTAAAAAAATACGCAATATACAGGGTGGTCCGAACTGTATTCTGCAGATAATTATTTATCTGCCAGAATATACAAGTATATTCTGCAGATAAAAATAAGCAAACCAGTTCGTATAAATATAAGTCCTAAAATGATTCGATTCGGATATACAGGGTGCAGAAGTTTCATTTTTATTTCAATTTTTTTCAAATCATTTCTGAAGTAACGTCTATATTTGTATGAAAATTGGTGTCTGGCAGTTTTTTGACATGAGAAATTTGATTTTGATGTTAATATGACTCCTACTTGTAGAGGGCACCACACCTACATGTTTCTTAACTGGTTTGAAGAGTAATCACTTTTCGTCCGTACCTGTATAAAACTACTGAGTAAAACAATATATATTTACGACGTTTTTTACGTAAAAAATATCTCTTGGTAAAAATCGCTACGAGTAATGGCTCCCGAGATATTTGGAATCGAAACACAAAACATCCCCCTTTAGAACTCCATCTGTCATGTTAAGAAATGAAAGTAAATAATAAAGCGCCTCTCGTGTTTGTTCGCACGCTAAAAATTTCAATTATTGCCTGTATATATTTTTTAAATTTACATTTTTTTAATTGTAAAGTAATATGTTACATTTAAATGGAATATATTACATAACAATTATGTCAATTACAGGATTACAAGCTTGTTTTCTAACAATTTTTAAATAAAACGAATTATAGAATTTCAATATATGTATATTTGTCGTAGGTATAAAAAAAGTAAAATATAAAATGGACAAACGCTTACTTACATTGCAATAAAACTTCCACTTTTAGTTTTGCAATCCAAACGCAATTATTTCTATTTCACAAAATAAAAATATCCGACAACACTAAAATCACTGAAACTTCCGCGGCTGACAAGGAAAACTGAAAAATATAACGGCACTTTTTGTTTTGGACCTGCATATCAACATAACGCTGTACCAGTATGTTTTTGTTTTTGAAATAATATAAAATATCTAATTATAACTTGTAAATTTTAATATTTTACATGATTTTAACTATTTCTAACATTAACTAACTTTTTATTATCAAGATGACATTTTAGACGGCAACTGACATATATGTCATAATATTTAAATTTTAAATATGTAAATATATATAATTTAAATTAATATAATGCAACTTTATACTAAGAAAACATTTATACATTCACAAAATTCAAGAAAGTGTAATAATATAGTTTGAAAACAATGAATATTGAATTAAAATTAAAATAAAAATTAAAAAAGTTAAGCGCGTCCCCTTGTGTCAAAATTAGATGATTAAATTTTTGCAATTTTTACATCATTTGATGACCGGTGGCGCCTCTAGTGTTTGTTCGGGCGGTTGATCTTTTACTCCCGCTTATGGCCATTAAAGAAAAAGTTCTAAAGGGGGATGTTTTGTGAATCGAAATTATCAATACCTGTCATCATTGGCATAAATTAAACATGTTGACTAAATTATTATTACACCGAAATCATAAATTTGAAATGTTATTGTGCCAAAAGTTTAACGGAAACTTTTATCGTCATTTTTCAAAAGGAAAATTTATGATTAATTTAAAAAATCTAAAGTTTCCAAATTTATCAAATCAAATAAATATCTATCCATGTTTATTTTTTTTGTCAATAATGACATGTATTGACTATTTCCATTCTAAATATCTTGAGAACGGTTGGTCGTAGCGATTTTTAACATTTTTGATGTAAAAATCACGGAAATGTACATTTTTTCACCCAGTAGTTTTATACAGGCACGGTCAAAAAAAGCATTCATAAACATAAGATTACTTATTGGTACAAGTTTTTTTAATAAAGTTTATCGTGGACAAAATAAAGTATGTATGTCCGTATTTTCTTCAACGGGAGTTATTCGTTTTTTCAAACCCGCTACTTTAATTATATCAAAACGTTTAATAAGTTCATAGTCACTAGGTTCCTTAGTATCTTTTCCTCTTACACGCTTAACTTTTGCTATGACTTCATTATATTGCAAAAATGCACTATATTTAATAAACATTAAAACTTAGCATAACATACATAAAGCATTAACAATTTAATAAACTAACCAATTTATACTTCTATTGCCTATTATTCAACTTATACTTATTTATCCTTATATTTTACATGTGGCAACCGCGCTAACTGAACCTTTCAAACTCTCTCTTTACTAGGGAATGCTAGCTGATGCTAAAATTCCCTAGTTTTTTTTTCAAACTCTCTCTTTACTAGGGAATGCTAGCTGATGCTAACATTCCCTAGCAAAGTTGGTCTCAAAAATAGCTGTTGAACTTTTACTGGCGTAGTCTTAGGAAATCAGTAGTGATGAGTGAAATATCGGTAACTGTGACTTTGTCACTGATATTCTGTAATCACAGTCACGGCCTGTGACTGATTTGAAAATAAACGGTGACTTGCTAAAGCGTGATGATTACAGTTATACTCTGTTTTTTTTCTCAGGTAAGATTTCGACAGACGATGACAGAAGAAAAACAGATGACGTCCCATACCAATCTATTTATTTTACTAAAAAAAGTTTCTAATAATTTTTAAGTTATCTATGGATGGGTTTAAATATAAATCCGTCATACGTCGTGTCTTGTTGTTTTTAACCAGTTTTATTGGTTTATTTAAAAAATGACAGATCGTAATTCAATTTTATTGGTTTGACGGAACGATGAACGATAAACGAACGCCGATGCGTATGAACTCGCCTTTAGATTTTTGTCATTTTTGACGCTTGTCAAAGTCTTGCCAAATTATAGGTTATAATTTTGTGTCAACTTTTATTAAATACCCTGCGTTTTGGAAGATGATGCATTTTGATTCGTATTATTACGTGTGTTTTGTGTCTTTTGAAGTCAAGTGGAGGAAAAATCGAGTGAAAATTAACTGTAGACCCAGAGCACAGTTTATGGTTAATACTTGCTGCCCAGGCAGAAAGTCTTATAC
This sequence comes from Sitophilus oryzae, assembly GCF_002938485.1. Lineage (NCBI taxonomy): Eukaryota > Metazoa > Arthropoda > Insecta > Coleoptera > Curculionidae > Sitophilus > Sitophilus oryzae. The sequence continues at coordinate 1,659,446 of NW_022147469.1, forward strand.
ACCAATGAAGTTGCCATCGATAAAGTTTGTATACCATTTCGTCGTAGATAAGTGCATCTCGTATATGGTAGAAGGATCAAACTAAACACATACTAAAAACTGGAGTAGCTGTAAAATATCGACATCACACGAGAGGTAAATAATGGATTTTAGTACTGCAGAAAAATAATGTCAAAAGGTACTGGTTTAAAAAAATTAAGATAAGTAATAATTAATAAGTTAATTAATCAACTTTTAACGTATAAAATTTGGTAGGTGTTATTATTAATAAAATAGTTTGTTTTATTTACCTATGTTGTTTTATTTATTCCTGTGGAATATTACAAATTTGTATTTGTACATAAGTTATATTGATAAATATAATCATAAATGCGGGTAGTTTCATAAAGCTAAAAAGTAAATAATAGTTCTATTTTATATTTTTTTGGTATGTAGTGTCTTGTTTTTGTTTGTTATGTATTAACACATACCGTTTTTATTAAATAAAATAACTCAATTACATTTTTTCAGTTTTATACAGTTTTTTTCACAATATTTTGAAGTAATCACTTGTCATCTTGTCAATCAAATTTTAAATATATCCTGCTATGCGTTCCAGTTGTACCAACTTATTTGTTTGTAAAATAAAATAACTACTTTGAAATTAAAATGACAGACACATCTATCACTGTCAAGGATCTTCTCGTTGGACAGACTATAATTGTGATTTCTCTGCTAACGAGAAAATACTTCACAGAGCGGGACGTCGCGCGTCGCGAAAGCAGCTGCCGATGGCGCCGGTCGTGACTCAGTTCTCAGTCACGAGTCACGACGTACGTCTGATAGGATAGATATCTGACAAAGTGATCTAAAGACAGTGACTGTTAGAATTGATTTAATTTTTTATGTATTTTATATTTTATTACTATTTTCTATCACTACGAATCGGTTTGGTTCCTTTTTAGTTTAGCAGGTTTTTTTAAAGCCAAACATAAAGTTTTACCTTTATACTGTTTTTTTAGAAACTTCATTTTTTATATATTTCGTTTATTTTAATACAAAGGAAAATATTTGTTGTTTAATGTATTACTTATCTCGTGTTGTTAAGTTTCGTTCGTTATGGTTTTGAGCATATTGCATATTTTATTCTTTTCCCGTTGGTTTCTTTAAATAAAAAAATTGTTTTATTTTTATTTTTTAATATACCTTTTACCCACTGTCTACTGTTTTCTATTTTAGCGGCCTTGGATAAAGGACAAATAAAAATTAGTATAATAACAACAACAGAATCGTATCATTCGTATCGTATCTTATATTTTAGCCGTGATTGTGCTTTCGGATTCATAATCATAAAGTCGCAGTCACAGTTAAGAGTCACAGATAATACAAAGTCGCTGTCACAGGTAAGCCTGTGAACAGAAAATCACGGTTTGGCTCATCACTAGAAATCAGTGAATGTGAGCTTTTACTAGCAATTGTTAACAATCACTGATTTCCAACTTTTACTGTAACATACACATGATGTTTACTGTGATTAGTTTAAATTGATTTATAAAATAATAGTGTCGTATTTACAAAAATACGCAATATACAATACGTCTGTCCGTTCTGTAGCTACGGGGTATCCGTGAGAGGGGAAACGATATTCTCTCGATGTTTTTCGTAAAAAATTAGATTACGCGTTTCATCAATAAAAATTCGACAAATTTGCAAGTAGCCAATAAAATGAGTGGGCGGAGCGATTTGCGGTGACGTACTCGTCAAGTCGGCGTATAAAATATATTGCTGCTTATTTAAACGTTTTTTGTCCGCATTCCTTTCATAGACACAGATCTAGCAGACGTACTTTACAGGATGGTCCAAACTGTATTCCGGAAACTTCGGAAATGTATGTCCTAAAATGCTTAGTTTCGGAGATATAGGATGTACCAGTTTCATTTTTTTTTCGATTTTTTCCAAATAATTTCTGAAGTAACGTCGATATTTGGATTAAAATTGGTGTCTGGGAGGTTTTTGACATGAAAAATTTGATTTTGATGTTAATATAACTTCTACTTGTAGAGGACGCCATCTACACATTTTTTAACTGGTTTGAAGAGTAATAAGGTGTTATCCCATACAGCACATCAAATCACATTTACGATGTGTTTACATTATTAGATGTAGACACAGGGTGACACAATTCCCCCGATGTAAATATGCTACGTTTACATATTGTAGTTCAACACGTATGCACAAAGGTTAAACGTCCGCCTCACAATGTAGCCACAGTATAGCATTTACGTATACACAAAGTAAGGGATACACAGTGTGCCGTAGGATACACAGTACTTGTGTATTACGTTTAAACTATGTTTACACATTGCAGTTGTGACTACCGCGTGTATACGTATGTATTTTGCTTCGTATATACATTTTATGCTAGATAAAACTACTTCTTATGAACGAATTTAAGAAATAATACAAGTTTTGATGCCTAACTTTTCGTTCTTTTTAAGAAATATTTATTCAATGATTATATTATATCTTTCTAGAACAAAAATTAGGAAGGCAAAACTTTGTATTTTCCAAAAGTATCTCGATCGTAAGTTCAAGAGAAGTAGCCTTAAAATTGTTCCATTTTTGTTTTGTATTAAATGTACCATTTTTCTTCCATAAAATATATTAAGTGGTTAAAAAATAAAATTCTTATATTTCTTTATATCATGGAACGCAATAGCGCAAATAACACAATAATATAATAATTATTTACACTGTAGAAACCAAAAGTAAGAAAACACTGTAAAAGAACAGAATTTGTATCAAAATATATTAAAAATATAAGTACCTAGTATAACAACATACTAAAATGGTAAACACTGGTATATCGCCACGATTTGGTGGACCTCGTTTAGTCATTTTTTCAGGTTTTTTCTCCTTTTTTCCCTACAAGCAGTTGGTTTATTAGCATACTCATTCATCGAGCACTCTGTTGGACTTTGTTGTATTTTATTTCCAGATTAACAATCTCACCCTTAAATTTTATATGAAACTGATTATTGAATATTAAACATATCCGTATATTGATCCATCAATAACTTACCGAATATCAGTGTAAGAAGTTCTTTGAAGTGTTTAAATCTTTCTTTCTCTGGTCCATTTAGATTTTTATTATTTCCAAATTAAAAAAAAATATATTGCAGAGCTAACTCAGCTAACCTCTTTATCATTATACGAGAATATTTGGAGTTTTCATTCATTGGAGTCAAAATTTGGTAAATTGGGTATCGAGTAAGGGAAGAGTCGCTGCTATAATATTAATAATACTCTTAGGAAGGTGTAACAAGGTAATTAAAAAGTTGTACTTACCTTAAAATCTCTTTTAAACTACACACAAACAGAACATTTATATAGAGCTTCCGAATGATAAAACAATAATGGCTGCTAAACACATACCACTCCTAGAAAGGAGAGAGGACAGATAAGATACACTTGGTCGGTGTGTCTACGCTGAGGCTATCCGCGCATGCGCACACCTTCATTTCATGCTAGATGTAGACACAACAGTACACTATTACAAAGTGTCTATATAGATATTTATATTATGTGTATATGTCAAATTTTTACAAGGTGTGTACTATAGGCACAACTATGATACGAAGTATCACACATAGATATGACTTATACATTGTATGTCTCATATACCGACGTCAGATTTCATCATTTTAATAATTATTTGTTACGTTACAAAAAACTCTTTAGAATCTTGAGTGCATACGGTATACAACTAGTAAACGCTGTATCACACAATTTTATCAATATAAACCTGCGTGTATCTCATATGTATATATTAGAACTAGATGAACACTTAGGTTCACTTTAACATATGTTGTTTCTCATGTGTCTCCCTTGTAGAAACGTAATTTCATTTGGACGTGCTGTATGGGATACCATTAAATCATATCATTTTTAGAACATAGTATTCTGCGATTTTCGATTTAAAGCGTTGCAGTGATGGACGGTTGCTTTGCTATCGCACTTCTAAATAAATAACACATAATCACTGTGTTATATTTTAGACGATAACAGCTGTAAATCCCTATTTTTATTTCTCAGTTAAAATATCATAGGTAGTTAATTTTTGCCTATCCCTAATGTCCTTGAATCCTTGATCTGCTGTTGACACAAGATATAAACAGAAAACAGATTAATATATAAACATAAGAACTAACCTTTTTACTTACTATTTAGAACCTATAAAAGCAATACTCTCCCTGAAAGCCAATAAACGTTGATTACTCAGTGCAATAAGTTCGCTGTTAAACAACATTTGGAAAACTAAAAATACAAAAACATCAAAGAGATTCAAGTTTTGTTGGCCGATCTTTCGTTTTGCTTTCACTTATTTCAGGATTAATTTTCTTTGTGATCGAGAAACAGGAAGATATCGTATCTCGATTGAGAAATTGTTCAGTTCTATGGAGCATTTACTTTTGTTTATTGCCAGCCAATTCGTGTCCCTTTATTTCCTTTAACTTCGAACTATGTGAAGGATTTCTTTTACAGCTAAAGTCTTTTTAGGACCTACGTTTATATCTTAAATGTGTTTTTTATTTTAAAACAAAATACAAGATGTAAAGTGGTGTGAAAAGTCTAGAAAAGGTTAATAATAATGTGAATTAGTTAAGATATTTTGGTAAACGTAATCAGTATCTACTTCATAATGATGAATGTATTAACCAACGCAACGTTTTACCTGTGTAAATTTAGAAAATAAAAAAAATTGTTTAGTAGTTTTAAATGTATTACTTTTAATGAGAATGATTTTTTTCTTTAAGTTAGTTTTTAGTGAATTGTAATTACAAACAATAATTATTATACTGGGTGTTTCACGATGATGAAGTTAGACGTTTATGGAAAACCGTTTGATATACTTTTTACGAAAATGCTTATACTTTTCAAAAAAAAAGATGCTATTACTTTTGAAATGATGCTTCCTTTATGGAAAAATTCAAAAAGCATTTTCAAAAAAATCTTTTAACAGTGCTCCATAAAGTCTAACTTACCATGGCCGTGAATCACTCTGTATAATAATTTGCTTCTATAGTTCATACCAAATATACAGTGGTGGCCAACTAATTAGAAACACTTTGCTCAAATTAAAAAAAGTTGCAATAATTATATTTCAAAATAACTATTTCTTTTTATGTTTCATCCATGATCATTTCTAACAACTATCTCTAATAATACTTAAAAACCATTAGATTAATTGTCGACATTCACACATGTATTAAAAAAGAACTCTCTAATGCAAAGACTCAAATGGACAACTAATTAGAAACGAAAGAATTATTATGCAATAAATACAAACTAAACCGTCTTAATTACTCTGATTCTAAATTATTACAAAGATTATGATTAATATTTGGTAGAATATCCTTTACTTTCAATAACAGCTTTACATCTCCTGGGCATGGACTCGACCAAATGTTGACACCTTTCCAACGGTATAGATTTCCATGCTTGCTCTCCTTCTTCTGCTAGATCATTCAGATTTTTAATGTTTTTATTCTGTAATATTCTTTTGAGGTCACCCCAAAGGTTCTCAATAGGATTGAGGTCGGGGCTGCACGATGGCCAGTCAATTACTTCCACATAATTATCCTTAAACCATTTTTTACAGACTTAGCTGTGTGTTTAGGGTCATTATCTTGTTGAAAGACCCAAGATACAGGCAAATTTTCATCAGAAAAAGGTACCATGTTGTTCTCCAAAATATTTTTGTATTTTTCTTGGTTTACAATACCATCAATTTTTACTAAAGGGCCAACACCGTGCCAGGAAAAACAGCCCCATAGCTTTATATTTCCACCACCATGTTTGACAGTGCTTTTAGTATATCTAGGACAATTTTATTTATTAATTTCTTCTTATTCAAAGATTAATTTAAACCAAAAACTCGTAAAACAAAAATAAAGTGTCAAAACGAACGACAATGTCAGGAAGTAATTAAATAAATGTAGCAACTTGACATTTTTTACAGCAGAGCGAACATCTTAATCAACAGCGGGAAATTTAAATTCCAGTTAGTCAGCCCGGCGCCGAATATGTCCATGATTGCAACAATAAATTTAAAAATCGCGCCCTCGATTACGTAAATCAAAGTTTAATTGGTATCGCTTAGACTTTCATTCAGGGGCGGCTTGTCCTATGAGGCAGATGAGGCAGTGCCTCACCAATACATTTGAAGAATTACACGTATTAATCGATACATCTTTAATCACAATTTTATATTTTTTTCCCTATTTGCATCAATAATAATTGTGTTTTTTATCCGTCATTCTACAATAAATTACGTCGATGGTATTCCTTTAAACGCGCTTCCTTTCCCATATGCGCCAAAAGGTTGTCGCCCACTAGACCGCGGCGCGACGCGGCGCTGAGAAGAGAATTTTTTCCGGCTGCGAAGGGACTGCGCCCACTATAGCGCGCTTTTGAAACGCGGAAACGCTATTTAGTTATAGTCGAAGTGTTTTTTACTTACTGTAGTTTAGGTTTTAAAGCAATGAGTTCAAGTACGGACGAAAGCGTATTTTTTGTGCTCTTCTAACAGAGGAAGAGGAAGAGGGGGTGAAGAAGAAAAGGAAAAATTTGGACTCATACGATTAACAAAAAAAGAAAGAAGTTTGGAGAATTTTACCATCTTTTTCCAGATTTAATAAAAGAGCATTTTTTTCAGTATTACAAAATATAAAGGAAACATTTTACGCACTCCTCAATTGAGGGTTTTAGAAGCAAAACACCGGATATCTCTACTCATCATATTTTTTCAGAAGAGACAAATTACTAATACTTTTGATAATTCTTATTTATTCTGATGTGTATATTAGTTATGTGGTGAAAAAACCCTGATCTTTTTTATATATTTAGGTAATTAGAATTTAAAAATTGGAGATTGTCACTTTTGTTAAAAAGTGGAGATTGTCGGTTTTACCTCTACACCCCTCAATTATATTAAATCTTTGATAGAAAGGCATTCCGTCCATCTGTCTCTAGTGAGGAAAGACTAAAAAAAATATCATATTCCTTTATGAAAATCGATTTGCCTAATTTACCTTTAAAAATACAATTCTACCATTGATACGTATCACTAGTTCCTAGTCAAAAATCCAACTGAAAAGACTCGAATACAAAATTATTTCCGTTGTGAGTACGCACACTGCAACGCCCCGAAACGCGGGAGACGGAAAAAAGTTGCTAGAGAAGTCTTCTTCTTAACGGACATCCCGCGGTCCATTTAAATACATGGCAAGCAGACAAAAGAAATTTCCACATGGCGACGCGCCGCGTCGCGCCGCGGTCTAGTGGGCGACAACCTAAACTCGACTCATTTGTTCTTTAAGAAGTATATGTGCAGGGGTTTGCCTCTCGCCTTTCCTTGTCTAACGTATTGTGGTATATCGCATTGACGGAACGACAGCGTTCACTGGAATCTCAAATCTATAGAATGAAAAGAAAAAGCATAGGCAAAACCTTTAGTTGAAGAGAGATAAAATGTATGGAGTAGTAGCGCGTAAAAAGGCCGTATTGAGGCGAGCCTCAAATGTAAATTTAAACCTTAAAAGTCGTTCGTTAAAAATATGTATCACTTCCCGATCAGCCCGAGAGATTTTAGGCGACAGGCTGAAAATGCAGAATTGCATTATTTGGGAATTTGTATTAGTTTGAATCACAGTTTGAATTAACTCTGCCGGTTATTGCACTGTTTTGTCTCTAATTGATTAATATATACGTTTTTTAATCTGAATTGCATGTTTAATTACTCGTCTTACTGATTACAACGTATTAAGCAAATACCTAAAAAGTGGGCAGTGACTTGTTGATTGATATGATGATTTAGAGGGACCATGCATCATCAGAGGACTTCCCCAGGTAAAGTTTTTCGAATTCGAATCATTTCTAGATAAATTGTGTACTCGTATAATCAAAAAGTAAAGCAACCTGTTACAGAGATTTAATTTTGTTTTATTTTTATAGGATGGGTAGAAAAACAAAATTTTACCATACAGAGTAAAATATAAGACAAAATATCCTGAGGTCGCTTTGATAAAAATTTACTGTTGCAATAGCCCTATGTAATAGGTATCGTATGATCGAAAAAAATCGGCGTCCAGTTGGCTTGAAAATGATAATCGATGACATTTCCCATATAATTTTACATATAAAATGACAGCGATCTTCATTTCATAGCCATCGCTGACGCCGTTTTTATTCGATCATACGGTATAATACTGCGAATTATATTACATAAGGCTTAAGGCAACTGCTAAAAATTTAGAAATATTTCAAATACAAAAATGTGCGCTTTTTAAGTCTGTAGGTATCTAAAATACTAAAAATAATATACAGTGTGTATTGCATTTAAAAAAATTGAGATATAGCATTATAATATTGCAATGTTGGCCGTGCCATAAAAAAAACCCTGTATAAAATAATGTAAATTTTTCTCGGATTTCTTCTTTTGTCCTACATACCTAGCTATATACATACTTAAGCAATAATATTTCAATAAGTTAAATTCACTCCAGGTTTTTACCACTTTTTAAAAAATGAAATTTTTCAAATATGAATTATCATGGAAATTCCGCATATATCGTGCTTCAAATAAATCAATAGTGTGATGTATGCTGAATTTTATGCTGAACCCAATTCTGTACAGAAAAATGGTAATGCGATTGCAATTTAAAAGAAATTTTTTTTTAGGATATGCACTTTTTTATATAGAACTTTTTTTTCATATATTTGTCAACTACGAAGATATTGGACTTCCTCGTACAAATGGTCACCCTATATACATACTAATAAAAATTCTCTTCTAATGTGCCTCACCATCTTCCAGTGCTACGAGCCGCCCCTGCTTTCATTAACTTTATATTTTACACATTTACAACTTCGTTATTACTAATAACAAAGTTAATAATTTACTCTACAATTTACAACAGAGATTTGTTTGTTGATTACAATTTTTTGTTTTATATTTTTTTAACTATTTCTAAAAATCAATTATGGGTTCAAATCATATATAAATGTTTTAAAATAATTTTGCGTTTATTACCTTAAAAACTTTTATTTTCTGTAGGCCATTGCAACAAAGTCATGTGTAGTTAAAATTTACAGAAACAATTCGCATTTACAAGTACTAATAATGCTGATTACAGCTTAATTAATCATCCATTGATTAGCTAGCATAAAATTTTGGCCATTATATCTATAACACGCAATTAATATTCTATGTTCCGAGCCAGTAAACCAGCAATTTTTGTATTATAGGCGAATACGAATACGAATTGAGGTTCGTTGATTTGATGAGTTGGCATAAATTAATTTAATTGGAGGAAATTTCTCTGTTTAATTGCTGGCAAATGTTTGAACAAAAACGAACGAGTTACTCTTAGAGCTTGATGATGGAAAAAGTTCATAATTAATGTGGAAATGGAAATAAAATATATAATTAGAATAAACGAAAATAAAATATATCATTTTTTTAATATTATAAACCTTTGAAGAAGTTATACCGGGTGTTTCTCCAAAGTGGCTCACCCCTTTAACTTTTTTTATTACTTTCAGATAAAAAAACGAGATTATGTTAACATATGACATAAATTAATATTGATTGACGTACTCAGTTGTTTTTGGTCTCTTTCTGTTTCACCGGAAATGACTACAACTTTTGACTTTTAAATGGCACTCTCGGTTTTTTTACTTTATTCGATAGAAAATGACATTGTGAATAGAATGACATTGATTCTTTCATGGTATTTGGTATTTGACAATACCAAATTATTCGCAAAACATGCTTTTTTAAATACGCTAATGAGCCACCTTCGTGCCATTTAAAAAAATTGAGATATGATTAAAAATACGATTTGGGCATTTTTTAACCGGCCAGGACAAGACACGAAATACATTAGACGATCAAACCTATTTTTCCAAGGTTCTTTGATTAAAAATTAGTGTTTTTAACATAGCTATGGCACTCTAGAGTGAAATTTAAAATACGCTTTAAAGCGAAAATGTCAAAAGTTGACATATAATACGTCATTCTATTCAAAGTGCCATTTTCTATCGAATAAAGTAAAACAATACCGAGGGTGCTGTTTAAAAATCAAAAGTTGTAGTCATTTCCGGTGAAACAGGCGATAAAATGACTTTTTTATATTGTCAATCACATCGCATAAAATTAATACTTTTGTGACGTTTAAAAAAACTATTTTATATAAGAACAGTTATGCAATGAAGGGTCCAGGGGAAAAATAATAAGCGACATCTTACTAATTTTATAGGAGAGCACTGGATGACTTGCCCAGTGCTCTTGACATCCAGTGACTGGGAAAAGACGATCTATGATATTTCCCTTATAAATTTACAGCGATTTTCATTTCATAGCCATCGCTGACGCCTTTTTTTTCGATCATACGGTGTATTTTACTAGGCATACAGGGTGTTCCTTAATGACATTTAAGGGGGTGGTTCTTGGACCTATTCTAAGAGAAAAACTTCATATGTATGTCCTAAACATCTTAATTTCTGAGATACAGGATGGTAAATTTTTCTGAAAAAAAAACTTTCTTTTTTAATAACTCTATCTCAATCTCTCTAACTAACTAAGAATTTATTACAGATATTTTTATGAAACTTGATACACGTCTTCTATGCATCAAAATACCAACCAGTGCAGTCTATACGGATTTTACATTGAATATTTTTGGAGAAAAAAGTAGTACACCACTGAGTTCTCTTAAAATAAAAATTATTTTCAAAAACTCCATTCATTCCTAAACATTTTTTATTAGACGTACATACGGGTATTTTGATTATTTCGGCGGCCAAAAGTATATTTAGTTTAAACACAAACAAAAAAGTGGTTTTATCCGATTTTTTTGTGTTGTTTTGCTTATTGTAGTACACTATAGCAAGGATACAATTTTTTATTTGTGTTTCTAATAATTTCGTATTTTCGCCTAGTCAGATCAGCCTCAACAAACATTGAAAGTGTGCAAGTAGGTGCCAGTATTGTCTTTTTCATCCTGTAAAGTTTTAGTGTATGCAGTTTTATATTTTTTGCACAATTGGGTGAAATCACCATCTCTTTGAGCATCTGCGAGGCACTTCTTTTTCCCGAGGTTTGAAGTGTTATTTGTGCTGCCTGAAGCAATATTTCCTTACTTGTTGTACTTCGTAGTTCTTCAGTTCGTCTTCGTTGACTTCTTTCGCTTAATTCAGCAAATTCCTTTGGTGGACGCCCTGAACGGTGTGCTACCAAAGGTTGCCCAAACGTTCCTTCTAACCAGGCATAGTTTTCTTCCAGGCATTGACCATCTTTGCTTAAATTGTGACTTGATGTACGAGAATCTGTGCTTTAAATGTTTTATTTGGTCTTCAGAATAATTTTGGTATGCCAAAATATTATTTTCAAGATACTCTAATTTATCGTCAAAAGTAGGCAATCTTGCTCATTTTATCAAACAAGTACCTTCGACTTACTACTCGAGCATTTGACGACCCTGAAACAAAGTTAGACACTCTTCGAATCGAAATTGTTCTAGAATTACTAATGTTGCATTTTACACAAAGAAATTTAAAACCTGCATAACACAATATTGCGCAGCTATTAGCTGCTAAACTAGTGATAATCATTTTCTATATACTCTCAAGTTGACACTGAACTTTATTAAATATGTGGGACGAACCCTGAAGTATAACAAAAACCTTTAGCTATGTGAAAGAATTATTTAAAATGAAAGCAAAACTAACGCAATGATTTTCGACACTGCTAAAGGTGTTTAAGAATACTTAAAACTTTTAAATATTAAATAATATCTAACCACTTACCAGCAATATCAGGATCCATTATTTAGTTTTTCATATATGTATATCTTGGATAATTAATATACACACTGTTCAAACTAAACGTTGACATGTAAAAGAGGATCAAAGGTGACTTGATATTACTGATCCATTATCATGTTGGCCGTTGAATACAGGGTTGCCTATTATTCTGCCGCTATTCAACTTCCGCCAGGTCTACTCTATTTCCATCTGCAATGAGTTCTACGAAATTGACTTTTGGCCGCTTAAATAGTCAAAATACCTGTATGTGCGACGCATAGTTTTTGCTTAATAAATTAAAGTCAGTTTATTTCAGGGTAAAATCGATGAAAATCTGATGGGGTGACTGTTGTGTGGAAATCATTTCTGCATAGGCTGGAAGGAAATTAAGAAATGAAACAATTCTTTTTGTATATCAAAATAAGTATTTTGATGCATGGAAGACGTGTATCAAATATACCATCAGAGATATTTTGAAAAAAAATAGAAAATTTTACCACCTTGTATCTAAAAAGTTAAGATGTTTAGGACATATATTCATATAATAATAATAGCTCCCGTATATAGCGTTTAACACCTTGGGAGTAGCAAGGTGCAGCTTGCCATGCTAGAGCCGTTCGGTATACAAGGAAGGTAATGTGGCTAGCACTACGCTTCAACCGCCTATTATTACCTCAGGATTGTGAATCCCAAGTACTCATTTAAGGCTGAGGCGACCTAGGTACCCAAACTATTTTTATTTTAATAAAAATAGTCGGCTGATGAAATGCCTGGTGTAGGATTCGAACTCACACTCTTTTAGATTGGTAGACGAGAGCTGTATCTCTACGCCACCGGGTACCTACATGAAGTGCTATCATTCATATTCATATGAAGCTTTCCTAGAATAGGTACAAGAATTACCTCCTTAAATATTAGTATGTCATTAAGGAACACCCTGTATATCATAGAATTAATTTCAGAAAAAATTGATCCTCAAAAACATTTGTCACTATTCCCAACTGCTCTGAATACACATTATTGTATTCCACTCTCAGCCATTCTCTTTTTCCAGATATGGAAATCCACTCGCCCCGATTCACCGGCTCCAGCTGGCTGGCGTTTCCCGCCCTCAGGGGCGCATACAAGCACGTCCAGCTGAGCCTGGAACTGAGGCCGGAGGCGTATGACGGCATCTTTTTCCTGACCGGCGAGCGCGACGACATGGCCGGAGATTTCATGGCATTGTTGCTGCACCAGGGATTCGTGGAATTCAGGTAAGCGATGAATTTCGATCGGCGATTTGATTTGGATTGGGGCCAAGTTGGTATTTACGCTGAAGTATTATCCGTTATAAGCTGATTCTAACTCGCTAGCTAACTAGAAATGAATTATTTTTAAGGATATAATTTTACTACTTTTAGAGTAAATTATAGAAATTACCTTATTTTTATGTACACGCAAATCATTCTCCAGTTTCCAGTAGTTATTTCGAGTGTCAAACACTACAATATAATCGTACGTGTTTTAATTTATTATCAAATTATTCACTGTAACATTGAGGATTTTTTATCTCTTCTATTATATTATTCAAAGCCATCTGTCGTTTGTCGCAATTTTTGTACTCAAAACGTAATCTTTTGAAAAGCTACAAGGTTCTCGTACAAAATTCGCACATCAACTAATTATAACATGCATAAAACAGATTCAATCACACGCGTGGTGGCATTCGAGTATGCACATGAATCGTACAAACCATTTGAGATCCCATGCAAGTCTGTTTCAGACTTTCTCGTCCGTGTTTTCTCGTACCACGTATACCGAATAATAGTGTTAAGAAAAACATTTAATTTAAAAGATAATTTCCCCAATCAAACAAACGGATTTAAGTGTTGCCAGATGTCTCGCCTTAGGGGGGATGGTACCAACTTTTTAATAGTGTTGGGAATAATCGATTAATATATATTAATCGAGTACTCAGCGAGTTTGAAGCATAATAATATAATCGTAATCGAGCGATCGCTCGACCGAAATTTTGCTTGTATTTAAAAATACGGTTTTTCGCCCGTCGCTTGTTGTGCTCGCAAAACGCTGCTGTAAGTTGCGTGCGCAGAGCACATATTCTTTCGGCGATGAATGACAAGTGACAAGTAGCAAGTGACGAGCGACGAGTAATTCGCTTGATTTAGTTTAATTTAAAGCATTGTCGATGTAGGTTGTAAAATTTTCTCACTTAGATACGGATGTAGAAAATTTGCTCGGTTTTGTATCTAGTATGTCACATTAAAATCGGATTTCAATCTACTTCATTCTAGGATCGCTTGCGTCCGTCGCTCGTAACTCGTCACTTGCATCGCTCGTTCATAATCGAGCGATAGTATTCGAGCGAATTTTCGCTCGAGTTATCCCATGACTACTTTCTAAGTAAATTGCCTCAAATTTCGCTCTTTTTCTCTATAATCTAGCCATAAAAATTATTTTTTAATTATATGTAGATCCCACCGCTGCCACCAAATTTCATGTAACAAAGATTTTGAGATTAGTCTCTTGTTGTGTGTATTATCCATAAAATTATTACTATATGCAACTACAAAAAAATACCGGAGAACAAAGTAGATATATATTATGACGAGAAAAGCCTTAACTGCAATTGAAATTCAAGTATGTAATTTATTATTATCTATACTAATATATAAAATCCTTAAGCGACTGACATACTCATTAATCACGATCCTGCTCAAACCACTCAACGTAAGAAGCTCAGTTTTGGCATACAGGTTGATTCTAGGGTGTAGAGGTTCGATAAGAAGAGATTTTTCGAAATTCCAGTTCCAAGAGGGTGAAACCACCCCTCAAATATTACAATATTTTTTATTTAAAAAACGGTCAAGTCTCCCAAAAAACGCTCAAACACGTATATTTTATTTTGTTTTTTTACATAATTTAAGATTTTTTAAAAATTTGTACAGGGTCTTTCGAAAAATCTGGTCATTGATTAATCACGATCCTGCTTAAAGAGCTTGACTCAAAAAGCTGATTTTTGGAAAACAGATTGACTTTAGGATATAAAGGTTCGATAAGAAGGGATTTTTCGAAACTCGAATTCTAAGGAGGTGAAACTATCCCTCAAATATTAAAAAAAAATATTTAAAAACCGGTGAGTTTTTCGGAAAAAACTCTTAAACACGTATATTTTATTTTGTTGTTTTACATATTTTAAGATTTTTTATAAATTTATACAGGGTGTTTCATAAAATATTAATCATATTAAATTATATCAATTCTGCTTAAACTGCTTGACGTTTAAAGCTGATTTTTGGCAAACGGATTGACTGTGGGTGTAGAGGTTCGATAAGGAGGTGTTTCACGAATCTCAAATTCCAAGAGGGTGAAAACGCCCCTCAAATATTACAATATTTGTTATTTAAAAAACGGTTAGTCTTTCGGGAAAACGCTTGGACAAGCATAATTTATTTGGTTTTTTTATATATTTTGAAATTTTTTAAAAATTCATACAGGGTGTTCCAAAAAGTTTGGTAATTTCTTAACCACGATTCTGCTTAAACTGCTTGACGTAAAAAGCTTATTTTTGGCAAACGGATTTTTCGAAAGTCAAATTCCAACGAGATGAAACTACCCCTCAAATATTACCAAGTTATATAATAATATCGCCATATTGTTTTTACTCATGCTGACATAAATGTGAGAAAATTTTATCCAGTTTTTATGTTAATGGAAATTCTTGGTTTGCTTTATCAGCACCATTACAAATGATTATTTCGACGCGAACGAAGTCGCTGGTACACGCTAGTATAATATATATTTAGTAATTATTATGTTAAGTTTGATAGGGCGATTCCAATTAAATGAAAAACAATAAGACCTTTTCTTTCTTTTTTCCGCCTCTTATTTTTGGAACTATAATGAATATAGTTCCACTTCAAGTGTAAATCCGACGATTATATTAGGTAAATAGGGTCGTATAGGTGTAGAGGTACAGCTCTCGTCTACCAATCTAAAGGTTGTGGGTTCGAGTCCTACAGCCAGCAGTTCGTCAGCCGACTATTTTTAATAAAAATAAAAATAGTTTGGATACCTAGGTCGAAGGTTGAATTTCTTCTCATTTCTCTATTGGTCACCATTTTTTTATTGAAGAGATGAGTCTCATAATTAACAAAATTGTGAGATTACCAGCTTACAATTGCCAGTATTTAAAAATAAACATTTCTTTTTACAGTAACTGTTGATACAATTAAATTCCTCTTGTGATATTAAACAATTTTTAATATTATTTATTGTTCTGAAAATATTTATATCATCAATAAATAAAAGTATCTTGCAATGAAAAAAGCATTCTTTACTTTAACATTAATACGTACAAAATAAACATCTGTAAAGAAATCTATAGAATTTGATTTAAGCAACAGCACTTTCTATGACAATATAAGTTAATTAAGAATTATTTTCGAACCATGTCATTACAATAATTATTCAAGTAAAGCATTTATGGTTAAAGAGATAAATAATCAGATATTTTATTTATCGTTACATGTTATACACATTTAATATTAAATTTAACGTTAACATCATTATAACTTGAAATTGATTTAGCTCGCATACGTGTAATAATAATGACAAGTCAATTTAAATGTGATCTGAATATTTTATACGTAAATTCACTAATTTGTCTACCGCAAATCCCTAATGTTAAACAGCGTTAGAGATTTGTAGCATAATGTAATATTTTATTTAGTTTCTATGATTTAATAATATTCTGCCAAATTTGCATAAATGATTTATGTGGAATATGTTTTCATTTTTAAAATAATTAAATACTGATTATGATTGATCTGTAGTTTATGGCTTATTAGCTACCTCTTGAAGAAGGATGTCACTCATTACACACAAGTTAAAATAAAAACAGTGTGTGCACTATGTGCGCATATTTGAAGTGGAACTTCTTACTAACAGCTATTAAATTGAAGGATTTGAAGGACATGTTTGAGAAAGTTTGAAGGACATGTTTTAATATAAATATTATTTTCAATTTATTTCTGTACATTTTCTGTTTCCTCAATAGCCTGCAAATACCACCCAAAATACATACTTTTATGCAAATGCCTAATAATGTTAACGCCCAAGCAGCATTTGGACGTCGGGACAACGTTGTGTCACGCGACCAAACATCGTCGGGGCGCAACGTCGGCACAACCTCGTGCCAACCCTAGTCTGCACTAGTTTGGAGAATAATTTTTGGGTCGAAACGACGTTGGATACTTACGTTGGCTAGCAGCCTAATTTATTACAAACTGCAACGTTGTTTAAAATCCTAATTCACAGAAATACAAAACTATAATAATATGGCGTCTAAGTCGCGTTTTATCCTAAATTGGGATAATTATAGTAAAAATATTATTTTTATGATTTAGTTAGAGACATATGCCAGATGGCAGTAAAGGAAATCAAAACAAAAGTATTTAAGTGTGGAGGATGTTTGAAGATCATAATTATTGAAACACTTTAACCAGCTCTGTAACTCGTTACCCAAGGCAAAAAAGTCAAACGCAAACAACTTTATTGATAAATGTATTGTTTCTACTTTGAAAAATACTAATGGGCCTTAAAATTAAAGAAATTATAAAAAATTTCTTGAATTTTTTTTTAGTAAAATGAGAATAATTTATTCGCAGTCGAAAAAGATTGTTTCCGCGTGTTGTTTAAAGTCAAATATTTAGTTAATGTATTAAAAAAGCAGGAATTGCTATTTTAGGAACGAAACATTTTCTTATTCAACAAAATGGCGGCTTTCACTTTGTTGTTTTGGAGATTAAGATGGAGTAGTTCGGGTAGTCGCATACTGGACTAATAAAGTCGCAGTTCAGCCTTAACAGGTAGTATACTAGTCGCAAGATTGCCTAATTTATCATGCTAGAGTCTAGCTTGTGTCGCCTTCTATATTCTAAATAAACGAGGGAGTGGATAAAGTATCGGTAATATGTCGATGTATATTCCTAGCCAACTGGACGCCGTTTTTTCTCGATCATACGGTATATTTATATTAATGATATACCTTAATCAGCTATGGTCCAGGTAACACCACTAACGACGTTTTAACTACCTACCTATATCCTTTATACGTCTGACCACGTAAAGACGATACAATGTTCAGTAATAACGATCTCGATGCGCCCTAAATACTTACTAAATCAACATTAATACTAACGAGCTGGCCGTTAACAGCTCTGGCAAGTTTCACTATGCAGAGATAAACGAGCCGCTGATATTCCCAAGTGTGTCGCGGTCCCGCTAACTGAAAACTGTGCTAAAACTTTCTAATTGAGGTTTTGAATATTTTGTTAGCTATTATTTAGATGAGATTGCCTATTAGGACTGTGATAAAAGTTATATAGTTTGTTTTAGTTTTTACTCTTCAGGACATAACATTATTAAATAAATTAAAACTGGTTCTAGTATAAGAACTTGTTCTTAACTATAGTTATTTGTGACATAAATTGCATGAAAATGGTAATCCCAATTTTAATAAAAATAATTTGTTATTGATGACACAAAGTTATGTCAGCGAGCAGATAGATATGCATTGACCAAACAGCACTTAAGGCTGAACTATACAATATTTAAACGAATATGCTTCAGAATGTGTACAAGGTGAGTCAAAGATAGAGTAAAGTCCATTATCTTTTTTGTTTCGAAGTTTACAAAATATTTTAAATATGAAAGTTATAGGGAAGGTTTAACCATACACATTTTAATATTATTACAGAGTATACAAAATGTTTCAAAATAATAATATATGTCCTTTTTTATATACAACACCCTATTTTTTATTTTTTTTTAGATTCTGCGTAAAATTCCATAACTTTCATAATAATGCTATATACATAAAATGAATAGATTTTGTAATATTTTTCAACAAAAATGTTACATTTATTTCAGAGTAGTAAAAATTGTCAGTGATGCCACTGTTACTGAAGTGGGACTATTAAAATTTGGTAGAAATGTTTTATAGAGACGAAGAAAAGGATATATGTAAAGACTTTTTGCTAAGATGCTACAGGGGGTTCAAAATTGGTTAGTTTAGGTATATTTCTGAATTTGAACTACTTAAAATTAAATAATCTCAAATATTTTAAATAGTATACCCTATATATTATTATTTTTTTATAAAATAGAAAACAAATTTCTTGCAGTATAGGTATATAATAAAATTATACAAGGATTCTTGCCACTTAACTGCTGATATAGAAAGTTAATTCTACGCTATGTTTGTCATAATGTGGATCAACCCTAACCGAAACCGGTGGTGAAAAGAATTTAGTTTCGGGTTCACTCCATCATCAGGTGAGCTTGGGCAGATCCACAAAATGACAACCACAGCGCAGAGTAGTTAATTCCGACTGGTCGGAAAGTATCGGTTAGATATTAAGTCCCGAACGGGAGATAGCGGCCTGCGTGCAATTGTAGTACTTTCCGAGGAACCACCGAGGCGCAACTATCGATAGTAAAAGGATGGTAAAAGTTTTTTTTTCAGACAAGCCAAATTATAAAATAGAAAACAAATTTCTTGCAGTATAGGTATATAATAAAATTATATAAGGATTCTTGCCACTAAGCAAACCACTAAAATCAACAGAAGAATTAAGTTAGTATGGAGTACTTATCTAAGAAACTCAATCATATTCAAATCTAGAATGCCACTCTATCTAAAGAAGAAAACATTCGAGCAATGTCTACTACCAGTCATGACCTATGCATGCTAAATCTGGACACTTAAAATGTAGATAATAAGGAAACTGGCAGGTCGCACAATGCTCAATGGAACGAAATATGCTGGGAATAACCAAGGGAGACAGTAAAAGGATAGAATGGATACGACCAAAGAGCCAAGTAGATGTCATCCAGAGTCAAATCCCTCAAATGGTAATGGACAGGACACCTAGCAAGAAAAACGGACAACAGTTGGACCACAAAAATTATAGCATGGCACCCACGAGGGACTAAGAGACCTAGAAGAAGACCGAACCTGATTAGCAGAGATAACTTAATTCCGCATAGACAACCATGAGCCCAACTACAAAGAGAGTATCTAAATATCTGAGGGAGATTACACCATAATTGGAAATGGTTGAATAAGCTAAAAATGATGATGATGATGATGATGATACCTATTTTTAATAGGTTGCTATAGATTTATTTCGGTTTTTCTATTTTTACCCATATTTTTTATAGAATTGCTCTATAACATCATAGTTGCCATATGTGTGTGTGTGTGTGTTAAGTTAAATGAAATATAAGGTTTTACATTCTTTTAGTATCCATACTGAATTATTGTCCAGCACATTAAAGGAAAAATATCTTAAAATAGTGTATAAAGATGTAAAACTGACGTTTGTTTTTATCTTATAAACTTCAAGATCTAAGATTTTTACTATGACTTATTTTAATTTGAAAGTTGAATTACAGTTAATTAAAAGTCTCTCATATATCAATAAATTATGAACATAAAAATGTATTTTTTCTATTCTTAATTTATATTTTAATCTTAGTAGTTAAAAAACACTTTTAAAATATTTCTTTCCTAAGTATATATATTTTAGTAAACATTTGAAATTTATTGTTGGTTTAAAGCAAACAAAGTTTTCCAATATTTACATTCTCTAAAATAACATGAAAACTTACCAGAAAATTCAATATATTTCTGGTAAACATAATGCATCGTGATTTATGTAGTGCTTTAAAACGCTTTAAAGGTATTGAATTTCCAATGGAAGAAGATCCCGAAAGAATATTATGAAATTTATTTGATAGAGTATTTGTGCATGGTTGGTAAAAATAAATAGTGGTTTCTGTATACGTATGTTCTGCATTATTTTCATTTTTATTATCGTACTCAGCTGCATGATTCATTGACTATGTTTTCATGTTTTGTTATATATTAAGTTGAATTCTGTGTTAATTTTTAGTTCGTAAGTAGTTCCGTACCTAACAAGGAAAAACAAAACCCTTATAGGGTCACTTCGTTGCCCATCCGTCAATCCGTCCGTCTATCTATCGAGATTCTTTATCTCGGAAGCGCGTGGAGGTATCGAGTGGAAATTAAAAGAATATACTCAGGTTAACAGTCCCTTGAAACTGTGAAACACTTCTCTCTATATAAAAGTTCAAGTGTAGATCTAGTATGGGTTCCTAGCCATATAGGCATAAGGTAATGAAAATTCTGATAAGATTGCTAAGATTGTGGCGAATGTTGGAGATTTGGTTTGCATCTCTTAACTAAATTTTTTACATCTATCCATAATAAAAAGTGGTATTCAGGCAGAGTTGAAAGCAACTGGAGACTCAAATAAATTATATAAAAATGTAAACCTCAATTCTCATTTTTGTCAAACCAAACGAATTCTTAAGGTAATTACGTAGTTCTTCTGTTGTTTTCCTTTAATTTATTTTATATATTTATGTAATTAATTTACAGCCTGCCCCCTGATTGTCTTTACAAAAGGAAACACTTTTTTAATATTGAGATTTTGAGAAAAATGAATTCTTCATAAAAATGTTTGTTTGTTCTAAAACGGTTAATCTTGATTGTACTTTTCCAAATTTCTATACCATTTTAGAGAAAATTAAAACATGAAAATATAGTTGAAAATCCTAAAAATGAAAACGCGTTTCTATAGTAATATAACTTCCTTTTTATTCTTTGATACATTGTTATTGATAGAATTTTAATTAACGTCATATTTTTTGCTGTTTTAGGATCTTCAAGAGGCACAAAATCTATTTAGTTGAATGCTACGGAAAGGGGGATAGTTATCAGAAAATCTGATACTTAACAACAGCAAAATCTGTGACGTTGATCAAAATTATTAATAACCATAATAAAATTTTGAAAACATTTTTGGATTTTTTTTAGTTTTTAGTTAAAAACATAATTTCGTCGACTCGTAGCAAATGTGCAGGCAGAAATCGCTCCGTAAAGTTTTATAAATTGTAGTTGATTTACGAAGTGTTTTACTTCAAATTTAATATCGACAGATTCGTCGAAGTTTAAAGAATAATATAGTGATTATGAAATCAAGTAATTATTCCAAAATTTGTGCATGCAGTGCAGTTTTATTTTGAGGGATATTTACTCTAAAAATGTCCAAGTGTGGTTTTTGTGATTCCTCGGCGCGGAGGCCGATGATAACGATGTGGAGAATTTGCCGGAAAAAATTCACGCCGATTGTGCGTCGGTTTCACCTGAATGGATCAGCACCTTGAATTCTAATAATGGAATATACTGGAAGTGTCGTACATGCAGAAATTTCGAGTCTGATGTTATTGAAACTAAAATGAAAGATATGTTGCAGAGTAAGTGTGATGACTTAATGAAGAGTTTTGCTGATAAAATGAACGAAATGAAAAATGAAATTATTACTTCTACTTTAAATGCGGTTGGTTCAAAAGCTGATATTGCACCAGGTGGATCTAATGAACAACAGATCACTTACCCAAAATATTCAGAGATGGTTAAGTCGATCCCTTCTAGAAAGATTATTGTCAAACCGAGAAATCAGGACCAACCGAATTTGGTGACCAAGTTGGATATAATGCAGAAAATCGAATCAAATAGTATTACTGATATTGCATTTGAGAAAGTTAAGCCAGTTGCTAATGGTGGTTATGTGCTCAGTGCAAATCCCGATGTTGCATCAAGATTTCATTCTTTTGTCTCAGAGAAGCTGTCCGACAGATATGAAGTAAAAGAACTAAATGGTCCACAACCAGTGATTAAGATTGTTGGTCTTTCTAAACATTATGAAGAGAACAGCCTCATCAAGTTAATTAGTTTTCAGCAAAAGCATCTTATTGCCGATCAGGCCCAGTTGAAAGTTTTAAAAGTGTGGGCTACTAAACGTAATAAACATATATATCAAGCCAAACTGCAGGTTGACTCTGTCACGTTCAAGAATATGTTAGGGATCGGTAAGTTAAACGTAGGTTTAGACACCTGTACTATTTATGAATCCTTAGATATTTCTCGCTGTTTTCAATGTAATGGTTACAATCATACTTCTAAAAATTGCAAAAGTTCTCAGTGTTGTCCACTGTGCTCTGAGGAGCACACAGTTAAGGAATGTAAAGCTGATAAAATCCATTATAAGTGTAGTAACTGTTTTAATTTAAAAGAGAAACAAAAATTAAATATCGACATAAATCACGCTGCCTGGGACCACAGAAATTGTTATGTTTACAAGCAAATTTTGGAAAATGTTAAATCTGAGATACTACCATCTAAGTAGCAATTAGTGAATTTCATAGGGGAAACGGAGTATAGATCTGTGTCTGAACGGCGCGTACATTCTGATAATTATACTTGTCTTAGGAACAGATCTAAATATATTAAAAACAATACAAATAAAACGATTTCGGTCTATTACCAGAATGTGCGAGGCCTGCGAAGTAAAACAAATGAGATTTATAATGCAATTTTGTGTACGGACTTCGATATTATTGCCTTGAGTGAATCATGGTTAAACTCAGATATTTTAGATACGGAGTTGTTTGACGCTAGATATAATGTTTTCCGGAAAGATCGAAATTATAAGCAATTGTCGTGTAGCAGGGGTGGTGGTGTGGTCTTAGCAGTTCGAAATATATTTTCGGTATCACAGATTGTTTTATCCGAACTTCCAATAAATATTGACGTCTTAGCCTTAAAAATTACGTCAAACTACTCTATATTTTGTGTTTTTATTGTATATATTCCACCTAATGCAAAAATTTCAGATTATACTCAACTTTTTGAAACAATGTACGGATATGAAGCACTCTACAATTCTAATATTTTATTTATTGGAGATTTTAATTTACCTGATTTTGTTTATCAATCTAATTCTAACGAGAAACATTCTTCATTGATGGATTTTGCTAGTTTCTTTAACCTAATTCAATATAACGCTGTAGCTAATTATAATAACAGATTTCTCGATCTGGTTTTTGCAGATCCACCTTTAAAGTGCACAGTAAACAAAGCCCAAGACATTTTGTTGACTGAGGACGACCACCATCCGGCTCTTATCGTTTCTTTGGAAGCCGGTCAGTCCAGAAAGCCCAATGCTCAGAAATTTGATAACACATATTATCATTTTCGAAGAGCCAATTTTCCTGATCTTTATGGCTATTTTGCTGAGTGTAATTGGGATTTCTTGGATGAAATCTCTGACGTGGATGCTGCTTGCGAGCGATTTTATGGGGTGATCTATAATGGGTTGGATTTGTTTGTACCTAAAACGTCCAAACGTAAAAGAAATTATCCTCCGTGGTATGGTTCAGATATAATTAAGCTTATTAAACTTAAAAATAATACATGGAAGACGTATAAACAATCAAAACAGAATTTTCACTTGGTAAAATTTAAGGAGCTTAGAGCGCAAATTAAGCAAAATATTAGTAAAAACTATAGTATATATTGTAGAGACGTTGAGGGTGGTCTAACTACTAACCCCAAGCAGTTTTGGCAATTTATAAATAATAAAAGTAAGTCTCGGTCGTTTCCTGAACAAATGAAGTTTAATGATGTCGAACTCAATGATACAAAATCAATAGCAGATGCATTTGCAGACTTTTTTCGATCGTCCTATATTGTATCAGGTAACGGTCATATTCGTAAGGTAGCACTGAAATTAATTCTTCCTTTGGTGATATAACACTGAATCGGGTATCGGAGAGAGATATCTTGCAGTGCTTAAAAAAAATGAAGCCCACCGGAGTGGTAGGACCCGATAAAGTACCCTCATTTCTGTTGAAAGATTGCGCAATAGTTTTTTCTTCCCCACTAACGAAATTATTTAATCTGTGCCTGAAGACAAATACGTTTCCTGTTATCTGGAAAACCTCAAAGATCATCCCAGTATTTAAAAAGGACGATAGAAATAATATTGAAAATTATAGACATGTAACAATAATTTCTAATTTTTCCAAATGTTTAGAAATGGCTCTCTATGGCGCATTGGCGTTCCAGGTGGGAGGTAGAATTTCATCAAATCAGCATGGTTTTATAAGGGGTCGGTCGACGACAACTAATCTTTTAAGTATTACACAATTTATTGCTGACTCTATTGATACAAAGAGTCAGGTCGACGTTGTGTATACTGATTTTTCTAAAGCGTTTGACCGACTTGACCATGGGATCCTTCTTTACCATCTGGATCGGATTGGGTTTTCAGCTAACTTATTAATGTTGTTTGAGTCCTATTTAAAAGACAGATTGTTGAGGGTGGAGTATTGTGGCCAGAATTCGGTCGAACTGTGCGCTACTTCGGGTGTACCCCAGGGGTCTATTTTGGGACCGTTATTGTTTAACATTTTTATAAACGGTGTCACTGATATAATTGATTTAAGTGTCTTACTGTATGCAGACGACATGAAGATATTTTCCCGCATTGATTCGCCTCATGACTGTGAACGGCTTCAGAGGTGTGTTGATCGATTAGTTGCATGGTGTTCATATAATAACTTACCATTGAACGTTGAAAAATGTAAAGTCATGTCTTATACCTTGAAATCGGAAACACAAATTTATAATTATTCTATCGGTGATACGATGATAGGTAGAGTATCTGTTTTTAAAGATTTGGGTGTCACATTTGACAGTAAACTATCTTTCGTTCAGCATATATCTGAAGTCGTTCAATCTTCGTTTAAGGCCTTGGGATTTATTGTGCGTAATACTAGAGATTTTAGCAATAGTAACACATTAAAACTACTCTATTATGCTTTTGTAAGATCAAAGCTAGAGTATGCATCAATTGTATGGTCGCCGTTTTATGCGGCACATATTAATGCTCTCGAGCAGGTACAGCGTCGTTTTCTGAAATATCTGAGTTTAAGAACTGATGGGGTTTACCCGCAAATTGGCTGCTGTCACAGCTCTTTATTGCAGAAACATTCTCTAGATTCCTTGGAGGTTCGACGGACAAATTCAGAGCTGAAATTTTTATACAAGTTATTACATAATGAAATTGATAGTCCGGATGTTCTCAGTCAAATCAATTTTCTGGTCCCACGTAGCTCTCAGTATAGCTTTACATTTTATGTGGCCTCCTCGCGCACAAATGTAAGTAAATATTCGCCATTGAAACGTATGCAGGATGCATATAATTTATATCAGTGTAATTTTGATATTTTCAGCTGCAGTTTGGTTTCGGTTGTGAGTTCAGTTTAGTGGTTTTTCTTGGTTTATATTGTTGTTGTTTTTTTTCATTGATATGTATATTTTCTCATTGATGTTATTTTTTGTTTAATTTAATTATTTTGTATTGAATTTTTTTTTGTGTAACCCACTCTGTAATTGGCGTAAGCTGTAGAGTGTTGTAGAATAAATAAATAAATAAATAAATAAATAAATAATTTCTTGATAATATGGCAACATAGGTAGTCGATTAATTTCACAAAAAAGAAAACCCAGAAAAGATCCAGTGGTTCTGACAATTTAAGCAAAAAATATTGTTTTTGGAAATTTTCAAAGTAAAATAAGTCGGTTATTTTGGACTTATTTGAAAAACGGCAAAGAGAAAATATGTTTCTTTTATTGAGATCTACCAGCCCTGAAAATATTTATTTCTTCAGACGCACCCTGTATAATGGTGTAATAATCACGTTTTGTTAGAGTTTTATTTTTGATTGCACACTTGCATATTGTATATCTGCGTGTTTTATTCAGTCTCTTAATATATCTTACTATCCCTAGAATATTGTTAATAGAAAACTTATTTTACTAATATTTATTTTTATATTTATACTCGTTATCACAGTGGAATCATGAAATTTTATCCACTTCAAATTAGCGTGATATCTCTTCATGTTTATACGAGTAATAATTTTCTAAAATTATAAAATATCATATTACGTTAATTAACAATAATATACATGTACTTTTTGCCAACAATCTTTTCGCCCGGATATATTTCAAATGTTTGTTTAATGCTTAATGTAAAATTAATTAAATTTAAGCCGGTAGATAAAAGTTAAAAAGATAAAAAAAAGGTTGCGAGTGAATATTTAATTAAAATAGATTTCACTTTGAATGTGGTAGACAATGTCTCGGTCAGAAGGATCACTGACCGTTATCAAGTTACTAATTAAATAAGTAAATAACAAGTAAACTAATTCCTAAAACTACTGAGATTTTATACTACAGCCAGGCATCCCTGACTTCATTGTTTCACCTGTTTTGTACACTTGGCGAGCACAAAAAGCACTTACAAAAAGGTGAAACAATGAAGTTAGGCATTGCGGATCACATTTGGTCAAAACAGCATATTATAGAGTAGTCAGAAGCTCGGGTTGTCCACAGAGAACATCATTGGAAAAAGCGTAAATTTAAAGAGGCCGTTTTTATTGCAAACAATAACAATATTTTTAGTGATGAGATTTCTCTGAGGTCACGCCTGATACCAAACTGACCTGGAAACGACATTTGGAAAATGTCACAAGGAGGGCGGTGATTACACAAGCGGTAGTCAGATGACTTCATGGAAAAATCTAGGACCTCAGACCACAGATGGTGCACTGGCTGTACACAGGATTAGTGAGGTCTTCAGTAACATATGCATCCTTGGTATGGTGGCCTAAGGTAATGCAACAAAAAACAATGCTCAGCCTCAGCAAGGTGAAAAGATATGCTTGTCTGACCATAACAGGGGCGATGAAATCAACGCCCACTGCATCAATGGAGGCACTTCTGGACCTTCTGCCTCTTCACATAGTGATCCAGGCGGAGGCCAGAATGGAGCTCTATCGACAACAAAGTGTGTTGTCTCTGGGAAATAAGACAGAAACAGGACACTTAAAGATGGGGGATTCTAGCGGACAATGAGATCGGACCAAATGACTCCCTCTTTATCACTACCACAAACCATTCGAGGTGAACAAAATGGATCGAAGAATGTGGACAGATAACATATTCCTTCAGGATGGACTAATCTGGTACACAGACGGGTCAAAGACCGCTGAAGGAACAGGAGCTGGGGTATTTGGGGAAAGAACAAGGGTAAGCTTATAATTTTCCTTGGGTAAATACTCAACCGTATTCCAGGCAGAAATCTTCGCCTTTCTATAATGTGCAAGAGAAAACAATAGAAGAGCGTATTCAGGTAAGCTCATCAATATATACACAGACAATCAGGCGGCACTTGGGGCGCTGATGAGCCCAAAGGTATCTTCGAGACTCGTCTGGGAATGCCTAGCTGAACTGGGAGCTCTGGCACAAAGAAACATAATTAAATTATTCTGGGTGCCGGGCCACAGCGGCATCCAAGGCAACAAAGAAACCGATGAGCTAGCTAGGCAAGCATCATCGTCATCCTATCTTGGTCCAGCGCCAGTACTGGGAATACCCAAAATGTATGACCCGTAGTGAACTAAAGAACCGGATCAGGGATAAACAGAATGTCCACTGGAGAAACAGACAGGGGCAGAGGCACAGCAAGGCCCCTATCTTAACTATCGGACCTAGCTCCAAAACAGCTCTAAAACCTGAACAAGCTCAACCTGTATCAAGGAAGTCTTTGCTGCAGACTCTGCGATAAAGATCCTGAAACAGCGGAGCACATAATATGTCACTGCTAGGCTCTGGATCGCAAGCGACACTTTTTGTTTGGGAAACCTAGGCTAGAACCGGAGGAACTATGCTCCCATCCTATCCAGGATCTGCATAAGTTAGTGCAGGGTACAGGGATAGGAGAATGGGTGCAGGGATAGGGGAATTTTGTTTGACGGTAGAATAAGGACAAACATAATAGGCCTCACAGGTTGCAGTGTTTCCGGCAGAGAATGGCCCCTTGTTATTGAAAAGAAAACAAATATGGACACAAATGACTAATATGGATATCGTCATATATCTGCCAAATACCTAGTCACTTAGAATATTTATCTCTATAATAATTTTGCTATTTTTCATGGCACTTAACAAATGCCTAAGCAAATGGCTAAATCTGTTTATGCTTACCGCATATCCATTATAATTTGTCTTGTAAAATAAAATAAACCTAAAAGCTTTCTTAATTAATCAACGTAACGGAAAACTTATCGTTTGCAGTTCGAGTTCCAATTTTTTCCTTCGCTGATTAATACGCAAATTAATACGCGAAAAAGCGAAAGCCATATATAAATGTCGAGTTTTTATCAACTCGTCAACGAGACACTTTCTATGCAAATTAAGCGAGTATTCAACAGAGCTGTCAGAGGCAGGCAGGCGGCAAGCATCGCGACTCGACGCTCCCAAATGAGAAGTGACATAATAAATGGATCGCATTCAATAACAAAGTGCGATGTGTGGGAGAGATGGACAGACCGCGCCGAACTTGATTTAGTCTGACCGATAACTTTTTAATTCTTTAGAGACAAGGAATAAGTGAAATTGACCGATCGGAATACTTTGTTTCATTGCGGTGTTTTGTTTGACGGGAGAAAAAGTTTGCTATGATTTTTTTAATAGAATAGCATTTTTTATCGACAATAATATAATGTAGAATCTAGAATGTTTGGGAGGGGAGTTAATCACCGCGACATTATAGATCTATTGTGTGTTCCCCTTTCTTGAGGTATACCGAGTTATAACTCATCATACAGTCTCAGGGCTTTAACAAAAGCCAGTATCTGAGACGGCTCCACAGAGGCTAGCTCTTCATCCTCGACATCAGACGTACCAAAGTACATGGCACGAATGGTCGTCGTCTCGGCGCACTCAGTGATAAGGTGTTCTGGTGTTGTTTCGTCGTTGTTTCTCAGCTTCAGCCTACTGAGGTGTTCGTTGAGGAGACGGACACTGTTAGAAACCCCGTGACAATCCGAAGATTGTTTTTACTTAAATCAAGGAAAACCTTTGATTTTTCTCGGTCGTAAGTTCTGAGGAACTTTTTCGAGTGTTTTAGACCGTTGGAGGACACCCATTCCAAGTTACGGATGGATTCTTCCAGATTCTTCAGTTCCGCTTTCAGTTGGTTCCCGTTTGGAAAACAGAACGGTTCTGGTTCAGTTAGTGGAGTGTTCGCTCCTTTCCCGCTATAATATAATAATGGGAATCTTACTCATATGAAGTGTTTAGCAAAAAAGGGCTGGCAAAGGTTAGTTTTGGGTCAAGATTTCTGTATGTAAAAGAGTACAATGCGTTTATAATGTACTGAACAAAGAGAGAACAGTAAAAATGTTGCCAAATGTATAAAAAAAAAGAAGAACTGTGGAGACGTGGAAGGGGATATAGCAGTTTCGTCGCGATTGATCGTTCGACCCAATCAGTACTTGACATTCTAGGGAATGGTACTGCGCATTATGCATTCACCTCACGATTTAATTACGTCTCGTGATACTTTATTTGTTTATTTATTAATGAGTCGTAGTTTTCCCCATAGCTTGTAAACTTTTAAGTGCAAGTTAGAAACACTTTTGGTAAAAATAAGTGGAATTAAGTTGGTGTTCGACAGTGGTCGCGCTATTAGAACTCTGAATTCAAAAATCGATATCTCGAAATTCATTAGAAATAATCGATTGTGGGCTTTTCAAAAACTTTCTTAATTTTTCTGCTATATTTTCTTCACAGACAGTATGTGAAAATCTTTATAAATAAAAAAGTTACATGATTGCTGAAAATTGCAATGCACTAAAAGTAAATGGATGTTTTTTTTTATTTTTAATGAAAAGAAAACAAGCCTATCGATTTTTTCTTATTTAAACATCTTGTAAAAGATCCGAACTTAATTGAAAAAAATAAAAAAAAGTGTGAATATCTAAAGTAGTTCTTAAGTTATGGCGTGTTATGTGTTCAAAAGTTGAGTTTTTAAATTATCCCGATTACTGACGTTTTCTCGTTATAAAAAAATGGACGCCCTAACGATATCCTTATAATTCCATTTTAGATGCTCAGAAACATATATAACGATTTTATCTAGTTATCTTTTCGAAAATAAAAGTGTTTTAAAAATAAGCGGTTTGCGATCCTGATTTTACTATACTTGATAGAGAAAGGCGTACCGGAGAAATGTGGCAACGCCGCAACAGCACATCGTCGCATTTCTCTCACTCCGACTTAATAAGATCCCTATGCGATTTACTTCCATACTTGTAAATACCGATTCAAAAGTAAGAGTTTTCAGCACGGTATACTAGTGTTTGTATGACTGAGACAGACTAAAAAAATTTTATTTTGATGCCCAGATTTATTTCTCCCAAACGAAATACTAAATAGAGCTTAAAAACTTCAGTATCGACGAAAAATAGGATTTCGCTATAAAAGCCTTTTATCTAGCTAGTAATCTAATAATCCGATTAAATATTTAAAGGAAAATTGGCAAACCAGACGATTTATCGAATAAATAGAGATTTAGCACATTGGTTTAATAAAACAACAAGACTGCCATGTTAAATCGACGCCTAGATTTATATCATTTTAGCTAGGTACTGAAATTGCCTGGAAAATTGAATTAAACAGATTTTTTATTTTTTATTTTTTTAGAAAAGAAATATTTTATATACTTAAACAAAATGTTGCAGTATTTAAATCATTATTTAAATAATGATTTAATAGTGGACATTCTTTAAAAGATATACAGGGTGGTTCGAACTGTATTCCAGAAACTTTGGCAGCATATTCTGCAGATAAAAATAACTCAAAAAGTTCGTATAAATGTATGTCCTAAAACGCTTAGTTTTGGGGATACAGGGTGTAGAAGTTTCAATTTTATTTCGATTTTTTTCAAATAATTTGTGAAGTAACGTTAATAATTGGATGAAAATTATTGTCTGGGTGTTTTTTGACATGACTATTTGTAGGGGGCGCCACCTACATATGTTTTAACTGTTTTGAAAAGTAATAACCTTTCGTCCGTACCTGTATAAAACTAATTAGTGAAAAAATATAAATTTCCGTGACTTTTTACATAAAAAATGTCACCTGGTAAAAATCGCTATATCGAATAACCGTACTCATGATATTTCATATCTCAAGAAAAATTCATATTTACAATTTTTGTTTATTTTAATTTACAAAGTTTGGATGCGAAAGCTTCACATTTCTGAGAGCAATGGCGATTGAACTTGTTTCCATGTCTAACTAAGTGAAATTGTTTAAAAATGATAAGAATTGGCTATAACTCAGTAATTTTTCGAAGAAAACATATTATCGCTTATATCGCTAAAAAGCTTAAGAAATGGTGCTTTTTATGAAGTCATGGCCAACTATGGTTTCCATTTAAAAAACATATGCTTGTGTCATATGTCAAAAATGACAGGCTTCAGAAAAAAACATAAGACACAAAGTCATTTAGGATGTGATTATCTACAACTTTTATATGAAAACTTTTTGTCTAAAATAGCTTATAATGGAATAAGGGGCAATTTTTAAAATAGCTAAAATTTGTTTTTTTAAATATCTAGTAAGCCATGAACTTTTTCAAAAATATGAAAGGCGCATATTTATGACCCCACAAAACTGCAATTCTTTCGCCATATAACCGACTCTCTCTCTCCAGTAGTTTCCGAGATACCCATAGAGAACATCGTAGGAAACTCACCCTGTATATCATAATATATTGACTATCTATATATCTGTCAAATATATCAATTTAATCTCTTACATTTGTTCTAAACAACATTACATATGTTTATATATATATAAGTCGGTTCAGAACGTTCTACGACGTTTTCCGACACCTAACCTCCACTCTTCTCTATTTAGCCGGGAGATCATCAGGTATTTCTCTATTTTCTAGTTCTTTATCCACACCCTCCCTCCAGCTTCGTCGCGGCCTTCCTCTTTTATTTCTGCCTTGAGGTGTCCACAGTAAAATTTGTTTTGGTATTCTGTGATCGGGCATTTGTTGCACATGACCAAACAATATGAGTTGTTTTGTTCTTATGTCATGTCGTCTACAATTGTGTGGTCTGCTCCCATAATCTCTCTTACTCTGTCGTTGGTTATTTGTTCTCTTTTCGATTTTCCAGCAGATCTCCTCCAGTAATCCATTTCGGTCGCTAATAGCATGTTTTCTGTTCTGCTTTTCAGCTGCCATACTTCGCTTTCGTAAGCTATTATGCTGTTCACTACGGTATTATATATGTTCTTCTTATTAGCTTTAGAGATTCCTTGACCCCACAGTACACCATTCAACATAGATATTGCCCTCCTGCCTTGCATTATTCGATCTTTTATACCCTTATTACATAAAACTTGTCTATTTATGTATATGCCTACCCTCTATCTTATTACAAAGCGAAACATTTGTACCAGCGGGAAATACAAATGCAGAATAAAATACGGTAGGTCGTATTTTTCCTAGTCTTAAAGAAGAAAAGGAAATATTTGAAACAACGAGAGTTCATGATCGGCTTGAAATATATATTCCGAGAGAAACTTAGTGGGAGTTGGGATCGTGCTACACTTTAAGCGAACTTCCTTACTAAATACGGGAAAAAGCTTTCTCTTGTAAAATTTGTAAGCTATTTTGCATCTGTGGGAGGAATAAACAAAAGACCGTGGAGATTTATGTTTAAGATACTTTTTGTTTTATATTTTGGGCTATAAATAACTCCGACGTCTAATACTAGCGACTGTAAATCTGATTTAAAAATTTTCAAGTAAGCAAGGAATGTTTTCTAAAAATTTTGCTCTCTGATGTTATAGGTCATAAAACATGTTCCAGCACTGACATTGTTTTCCCTCAAAATTAGTGGAATAAATTAGTGGTTTCAATTAGGGGAGAAGTTTTTTCCTCTAATTTCAATGTAAGCATTCAGAACGCCAAAATTAGTGGTAGTCATTTTTAAAAGGTAGAAAAAGTCAACAAAGTTTTAACTTTTTCCACTAAATTATACTTAAAAATTTCCGAGTGATGTCATTTTGGCTTTTGACTATCATCCGTCAAGAAAAATTGTAGTTAGAAATCAAAAGTTTATTGTTATACCGTATGGAAAAAAAACTGCGTCAAAGACGGCTGGGGAATGACAATGGATAATTTTAGCGAGGTCATTCTCTAGATGTCATTTACTAAAAATTGATATAAAACTTGTCAAAAATTAACAGTAATCATAGAAAGATTAAAAAAAGATAGAACTCCGTTTACAGACACACAAATCTATTCACAAAAAATATATTTTCTCGAAATTTAAATTACACAATTTAAAAATAATTTTTACTTATGATAATAAATTACAGCCTTCTTAAAGCCAGCTGGCACTAAGCGCCATTAAAAGATAAGTAAGCGATGGGATATATACCAACGATTTGGAAAAGTCATCTTCATACCCAAAATGGGCAAAACTGACTGGGCTAACCCCAAATCATTTAGGCCTATTAGTCTCACATCGTTCGTATTAAAAACGATGGAGAAAGTAGTGGACAACCATATTAGAGTAAATCATCTCAGGTTAAACCACTGCACGATAGTCAGCATGCATATAGAGCGGGCACATCCATATATATATATATATATATATATATATATATATATATATATATATATATATATATATATATATATATATATATATATATATATATATATATATATATATATATATATATTTATTAAATCGACGGAGTCAGACCCGGTACGTTTAAGATAGGCCGTCAGACCCGGGGTATATCGGACGAAAAATGTTCAAGCGATGCCTTCAGGCCCTGATGCTGGACCGTATAATTTGTCCCATTTATATAAAAAATAGAGGTTTATTCGTTTTCGCCAGACCCACGACGTTGCCGCTTTTAATTCTCAAATATTTATATTAGAATTATTATTAATATTATCTATATTAGACGAACGGACTTTTTGACGCGGTAATTGATGACGGTGCAGAAGTAAAAACGGTGCATTTTTGCTATAGTGAATATTATTGTACTTATTGTTAGTATTAGATATATTCTGTCTTATAAATGCATCTGTACGAAAGCGTTTTTATCTGAAATTCTTTAAAAATTAAATTTCTTTGTAATAAGCATAATCAAGTTACAATGCATTATCAATTTCGTTTAGTAGATTTTGTAAGTGTTTACTAAGTGATGATGGAACCCCGTTTATTATTTTTATACTTTAAAAGAAAAAAAGTTTAGCTACTTCTACAACGAAATCATAGCATCGAAATAAATTTTTAGATACGCGTACAATTTTTTGACAGGACGATCGATTCTGACAAAAAAAATTTAGTTACTTCTACGACGATATCGTAGCATCGATATAAATATTTAGGTACTCGTACAATTTTTTGACACGACGATCGATTCCGAGGACTGTCATTTCTAAGGTAATTTGACGCCGTGTTTTGGAATCATATGGTATGTGTGTATTTATCATTAACCTTTTTTCTATTTTGTTATAAAGAATTATTTTAACTTATTTTTTTTATTACATACAGATATGAGGGCGCCAATTTAAAAATTTGCACTGTGGGCAAGACGGGAGAAAAAAGATGCTCATTTAGAATATTAAGAAATTCAGACAAAAAAATGAAAATAAGGATTCTTTGAAGATTGTTTCTACTAGTTTTATTTAAAAATATAAGTAATATAAGGTCTAATCTGGCGAGTTGAGTTTGGATGAGACTAAACAAAATTTTAAAAAGTATAGGTACTTCTGTATAGAATTATTGTAAATATACTACCAGTAATAGAATTACTGGAAATCGATTCAAGGTCGTTACGCCGTTACGTCGATACGCGGTTTTTAGGATAGTGTGGATACACTCAGAGTGTAATTTTGTATCGAATAATGTCAAAACACAAATACGACGACTGA
The DNA here is from genome assembly GCF_002938485.1 of Sitophilus oryzae. NCBI lineage: Eukaryota > Metazoa > Arthropoda > Insecta > Coleoptera > Curculionidae > Sitophilus > Sitophilus oryzae. Next base: position 1,695,055 of record NW_022147469.1, read on the forward strand.
TTTAAAGGAAACAAATTTTAGGAACTACTACAACGAAATTATAGTACCGAAATAAATTTCTAGGTACTCGTACAATTCTTTGACCCATCGATCGATTTAGATGAAAAAAATCTTTAGTTACTTCTGTAACGTATTATAATAGTGCCGTAATTTTCTGACACGATGATCGATTTAGATGAAAAAAAAATGTAGGTACTTCTGGTACTTCTACAACGAAACCATAGCATCAAAATACATTTTTAGTTACTCGTACAATTTTTTGAGACGGTGATCGATTTGGATGAAAAAATTTTAGATACTCGTACAATTTTTTGACACGACGATCGATTCTGACGATTGTCATTTCAAAGGTTATTTGACGCCGTTTTTTGGAATCATATATATGAATTGTGTATACTTATCTAATAAATAAAGTGTATTCATTTAGAATATTAAGAGATTCAGACGAAAACAATCAAAATAGGTAGTAAGTATTCTTTAAGATTGTTTCTACAAGTTTTATTTAAAAATTGTAAGAGAGAACTATTATTATTATAGGGCCCCTCTCGGACCGCTTGGACGAGTCCATTATAAAAAAGAGCGAGATTAGGTAGAAAAAAACATATGATTTGATTTGTCACGGAAACGTACAGTTTATTAATAAAAGTGTTTTGTTGAAATTCTTCGAGTTTTATCATAAAGTTTATGGTTCGACACCCAACAAAATAATTATAACGAATCCCCGTCCCCGTCACAAAATATAAATAATTTAAAGTCTAATCTGGCGAGTTGAGTTTGGATGAAACTGTAAACAAAATGTTTAAAAGTGTAATGTAATCATTGAAATTTAAATATAATTCCTATAGCAGTAAAGTAGTAAAAAAAGTGTAGGTTTAAAAGCATGAACTTCTGGGAATTCCCTATTTGTATAGATTGGGAACCACCTACTTTTCTGGGAAACCCATACTTTCAAGTTCAATTTATTAGAATTATGATTAAAATAAAGCACTATTCTCATTCATATCGCAATCAATGAATATTAATATTATATTACTATATATTACTCTAATTAAGTTTTCGACTATGAAGTAAATATAGATAGAAGGTAGAACATATTATAGAGATGCAACCATATAACGTGTTTGTCATATTTATATGGTGTTGGTAGATAGCATCCAGCCGTAAACTGAATATACAACGTATTACTTGTAGCAATCAACATTTTTGTTACACTAAAATTTCTATTTTAAATCTTAGTGAACGTAGTAATCTAATAAAATTAATTATTGTACTGATTAGCTACCGTATAATCGAAAAAAATCAGCGTCAGCGATGGCTATGGAACGAAGGTTGCTGTCATTTTATACCGGGTGCGTCTCAAAAGTGGTCCACCGCTATAACTTTTTTATTTATTTTTTTTTGGATAAAAAACGAGATTTGGTATGTTAGTATATGACATAAATTGGAATTGATTGACGTATTCAATTGTTTTTGGTCACTTCCAGTTTCACAGGAAATGACTACAACTTTTGATTATTAAATGACACCCCCGGTATATTTTTACATTATTCGATAGAAAATGACACTCTGAATAGAATAATATATCATAATATCTCAACTTTTGACATTTTCGCTTAAAAAATCGTATTTTAAATTTCTATCTATTATAGAGTGCCATGGATGTGTTAAAAACACTAATTTTTAATCAAGGAGCCTTGGAAAAATAAATTTGATAGTCTAATGATTTTCGTCTCTTGTCCGTTCCCGTTAAAAGATATCAAAATCGAATTTTTAATCATATCTCAATTTTTTCAAACGGAACGAAGGTGGCTCGATAGAATATTTGGAAAAAGCATTTTTCTACGAATATGGTACCACAATTTGGTACTCGAGTCAAATTGTCATTATGAACCGCATGTTACAAATAAATCATATGTGAAATTGTCAAAAATTGACATATTATGATATGCCTTTCTATTCAAAGTGTGATTTTCTATCGAATAATGTAAAAACATACCGGGGGTGTCATTTAAAAATCAAAAGTTGTAGTCATTTCCGGTGAAACAGGAAGTGACCAAAAACAATTGAATACGTCAATCAATCCTAATTTATGTTATATACTAACATACCAAAACTCGTTTTTTTATCTGACAAAATAAAAAAAGTTGTAGGGGTAAGCCACTTTTGAGACGCACCCGGTATACGACGATCAATTTAAATGAAAATAATTTTTAAATACTTACAATACTACAACGAAGTCGTAGTATCGAAATAAATTTCTATGTAATCGTACAATTTTTTGACACGACGATCGATTTAGACGAAAAAATTTTAGGTACTACTTTTCTACAGCGAAATCACAGCATCGAAATAAATTTGTAGTTACTCCTACAATTCTTTGACACGACGCGCTGATCGATTTAGATGAAAAAAAATTTAGTTACTTCTACAACGAAATCATAGCATCGAAATAAATTTTTAGGTACTCGTACAATTTTTTTGACCCGCCAATCGAAATAATTTTGTTTCTAATATTTATTAGCCGAACGACCGGATTTTTTTCGTCTCAATTTCTTAATATTCTAATTAGAGTATGAGCATTTTGTTTTCTACCAAATATAACACAGCTATATCTTCGTTTCCCTTTAATAGTTTGCTTTACCGTGTTGCCGGTTCTTGGGTCTGAATACATCGATTCAACGTAAATCGGCTTATACACTTATACTAATGTCGAAGGTGGCGCCGCCCGTGTCAATACCGGTGTACCCCAATCGTATATAAAAAACATAAAACCATTTTTTCAGGCCCAGCTGAAATTTGGTCAGGGAAGTGGGGAAACCGTTCTAGACGATAACCACTGAAATCGTACTCAGACCCGACCCCGGGCCTGAAATGTCGAAATCGGGTCTGAGCCCAATGAAGCAACGTAGTTTTGGGCTCGTATAAGCGGTTTAATAAATCTATATATATATATATATATATATATATATATATATATATATATATATATATATATATATATATATATATATATATATATATATATATATATATATATAGCCATATATATATATATATATATATATATATATATATATATATATATATATATATATATATATATATATATATATATATATATATAAATAATAATGAACAAAATCTAGAAACATCTTTTATAACCCCAACGACCTAAAGCCAAGAGTGAAAAACAGGCAAACCCTTATATATTTTTAGAAAAAATATATACTTTAGGTCGTTGGGGTGTATAAAGATGTTTCTAGATTTTGTTCATTATTTGCTCTATATGACGTGTAATTTCCAAAACAATATATGTCTTTTTTTCAAGCACATTACACTTTACTATAGAGCACGTACGTATTTCCTTGCAGATCGCTCTGTATACAACACATTTATCATTGATTATTTTTATTTGATTATCACACATGATAAGGGGTTTGCCTGTTGGTTTGCCTGTAGTAGCTCAGTTATATATATATATATATATATATATATATATATATATATATATATATATATATATATATATATATATATATATATATATATATATATATATATATATATATATATATATATATATATATATATATATATATATATATATATATATATATATATATATATATATATATCTCACAACGCAAGGACCTCCCCCCTACTGTGGAGCTTGGTAGTGGATGAACTACTGGAAGAATTAACTCTAGCGGGAATACCCTACATATGTACACTACCCCAGTATCCTTCAGGCAGAAATTTACGCTATCGAAAGATGCGTACAATTTATCTTAGATAGGAACTATCGAAAACAGGAAATTGCCATCCTATCCGATAGTCAAGCAGCACTTAACGCGATCAACTCAGTAACCATCAATTAGAAGTTGGTCAAGGAATGCCTGGAGAAGCTCAACAAATTAGGCAAAGAAAATAAAGTCCTTCTACTCTGGGTGCCTGCTCACCAAGGGATAGAAGGCAATGAAAAAGCAAATGATCTAGCTAGGAAAAGAGCGAACACTCTACTTACTGAACCAGAACCGTTCTGTTTTTCAAACAGGAACCAACTGAAAGCGGAACTGAAGAATCTGGAAGACTCTATCCGTAACTTGGAATGGGTGTCCTCCAACGGTCTAAGACACTTGAAAAAGTTCCTCAGAACTTACGACCGAGAAAAATCAAAGGTTTTCCTTGATTTAAGTAAAAGCGATCTTCGGTTTGTCATGAACTCTTCGGATTCTAACAGGATACTGTCTCCTCAACGAACACCTCAGTAGTGAAGCTGAGAAACAACGGCAAATGCAGATTCTGTGGGAAAAATGGGGAAACACCAGAACACCTTATTACTGAGTGCGCCGAGACGACGACCATTCGTGCCACGAACTTTGATACGGCTGATGTCGAGGATGGAAAGCTGGCCTCTGTGGAGCCGTCTCAGATACTGGCTTTTGTTAAAGCCCTGAGACTGTATGTTGAGTTGTAACTCGTTATAACTCAAGAAAGGGGAACACACAATAGATCTATGTATAAGGTCGCGGTGATTAACTCCCCTCCTAAACATTCTACTTCTACATGGGCTAAGTAACTAACGACTAGGACTTGACATCATCAAAAGTATCTTAGGCAGTTTTACACAGAATAGTTTTTCATCTTTGATATCAGTCGTACCAGAAACGAATACTCAGTAGTACACCTCGGCGCACTCAGTAACGAGGTGTTCTGGTGTTTCCCCATTTTCCCCACAGAATTTGTATTCGCCGTTGTTTCTTAGCTTCAATCTACTGAGGTGTTTGTTGAGGACTGTTAAAAACCCCGTAACAATATGAAGATTATTTTTACTTATATCAAGCAAAATCTTTGATTTTTCTCACTCATTAGTCTTGAGAAATTATTTTAGTGCTTTAGACCGTTGGAAGATTCCCATTCCAGCTTATGGACAGAGTCTTCCAGGTTCTTGAGTTCCCCTTTAATTTGGATTTTACTTGAAAAGCAGAACGATTCTGGTCCAGTTAGTGGAGTGTTCGCTCCTTTTCTGGTTAGATCTTTGATTTTTCAGTACCTTCTATCCCTTGGTGGGCTGGTACCCAATTACTGGTGCAGTAGAAGGACTTCGTCCAAAATTGGCGTTTCTTGTTTCCGGTAGTTTCCATCTAAGGTACAAGAGCGAAACTAACTAAACATGAGACCTTCTTCTTACAGTCCCACACTCTACACAGATTGTCGGCTACCTCTAGCATGTACTTGTGATGTGTGTCACCAATGTTTTACAAGTACACGGGACCTTCAGTTTATCACCGAATCCGAACGGCACTATTTGAGGGGCTGTACAAGGCAAATACTGGCTATACAGAGAGAGAAGAGTGGAAGAGATTGGGAGAGGCATATGCCCAACGACGGACCGAAGAAGGCTGAATAGATAGGTAGACAAGGCAAATATACTCAAGGTGGTTTGCCATTGCCTTCCTTGAGATGGCGGCTCGCTGGTCATTCTATTTAGATAAATAAATATTTTTATTTTAAATCATAAATAAACGTGAACATGGCCATACGAATATAATATTTCAAGAAACAAGTCTTATTATGACTGATTAGAAACAAATAGCCAAACAAAACTATTTATAAAAAGTTTACCAAGTAACAAAAAGAACTTGAAAAGGCTTTTATCAAAAATGGATACACAAAATGCTATATGAAGAAGAATTATGATTTTTCCACCCCACAACGTCAACCCTACAATATTCCAATGCAATTTTCACCGTTAAAACGGTTCGAACTAACCGCCCAGACTGCCATTTTCGTTTAACAATAACAGGCTACAGGTCGACGGCACTGCGACTTTTCGAATTCCTTTTTCTTGAAAAGCGTCGGCATGTCTGAAATGCGGCCCGAATAATACGCTTCACGAGAGTATTGATCGCTTTTTACCTGCCAGGTGTCACGCACTGGTCTAATGCAGCGAGCGGCGTCGGCCAGGTTCGCTTTATAACCGAATACTTTTCGCCTTTTTGGGGGATTTACACGCAAGTACAAAAGTTAGCTGACTACGAGGTTGTTGTTTGTTTATATTTTGAATATCTGTACCTTAAAAGCAAACTATGTTAAGTCCAAAATTGGCATCTTTGAGATATTACAGGGTGGTTCGATCTATATTCCGGAAACTTTGGCAGCATATTCTGCAAATAAAAATGAATAAGAAAGTTCGTATAAATGTTCTAAAATGCTTAGTTTCGGAGATACAGGGTGTAGAAGTTTCATTTTTATTTCGATTTTTCCAAATGATTTCTGAAGTAACGTTAGGGTTGCCAACCGTCCTCTATTCCAGAGGACAGTCCTCTTTTTGATCTCACTGTCCTCTTTTCTCTCACGTCCTTGAAAAAGTCCTCTTTTTTACATGCCAAAGTAAGTTATACTTGACCTGTGCAGGTTGTTTTCTGTTATACAGGGTGAGTCTTAAATAAGTTGTAGCGTTTTTTTAAACCCCTACCACTACCAGTGCGAACGGCAGCTTTTCATCGGAGAGCAATCGTGGATAAGGTATTTCACTAGAGAGAAAATTAATCAGTAATAATTATCAAAAGATATATAGATATTGGGCGCCAGGCATGAACAGAGAAAGAAAACACAGTTGTGTATTACTTAAAACTAATGATTATATTTATTCATGATGAATTCTGATGGTAAATATCATTGTACAATTTTAATAATTATTATAGTGGTTATTTGTTGAGTAAAACTATGTATGAGAAAATACAATGCGTGTAACATTATAGAAAATATAAGAAAAGTAGCATTACTTTATTTAAATTGTTAAATTTTATGCGGTGTTAAATCTGATATGTTGCAACCTGTAGATTCTAGAATCTATGTCTCGTTATTCATCTGTTAATATAGCGCAATAATAATATCTATAGAAAGTAATACTATTACAAGGCGTAATATAATGAAACCTAAAATCTAAATCATATTGTAACTACTCAATCGACATAAATGTTCTTAATAATCTAACCACTAAATATAGTCTGTACGATATTATTTAAAATGTACGTTACTGTTTAAGACTGAAAATATTTTAGATGTTAAATGTAAAACTAGAACTTAAATATACACTTAGTTGTTCTTTTATGTAACCTTGCTTCAAACAGTAGCAGCGTGAGGTGGTCCAGCATCTCTGTACTGTCTGTCGGCCATCCTGTTGGCCAAAACAACAAAAGGGTCCAGATTGAGGACACCGTGAATCACTACAGCCGTAGCTACTGAATAGGCTTAGAAATGGGAGTGAAGCAGCATGGGACTCAAGCTACATCCACGCTGTGGCACTTATATGTAAGAAAAAAATCATTCTTACTGGGGACACTCGTCCACAGGACATCTGTACATAAGATAATGTCTGTACATAAGACACTACCCGTACCTTGGAAATAGTCCGTACCTTGGACACAGTCCGTAACTTGGAAATAGTCCGTACCTTGGACACAGTGCGTACTTGGACACAGTCCGTACCTTGGAAATAGTCCGTACCTTGGACAGAGTCCGTATTTGGACCCTCGAAATACTTCCGAGGGCTCAATAAATAATAAACAACATGTGCTTTCTTCCATGTGACATTCTGGAGGACAAAAGAAAAGGGACGCCAACGTGTCAGCAAAACACAAATACAAGTTGGGACATCCGTAACTCTACCCTGTTGCTTTGAAATAGCAGCTGATTCAGATTATACAGCAAGATTTAAATAATCACCATTTCTAAAAGCTGGGATAAAACAGAGCGTCAAAACAAAGTGAGGTTAAGCACGGAGAGTTGACAGAAGCGATGTTGACAGCGCCTCCTCAGAGCAATAACAGGGTTGTGTCGAACGATAACAGGGTTGGCGACTAGGGAACGTAAAAATTACGCGTCAAATAAACTATCCGGCCTGAACGAGAGGGAATCCGGTGATGATAGGCCAGACATCATATATTATAATATATAAAAAAGACATGTAACGAACTTTTAAAGTTTGATGCCCTCTAGCGGACAAACGAAGCACTTTTGTATAGCGGTAAATTAAGCCCAATGAACTTATTTTCATTCCAAAAATACGTTCATACATTCCATACTTCTATGTCCACGGAATATTGGGACACCCTCTATAATGCGAAAGAAAGTATTTTTATTTAGCGCGCTTTTTAAAAATCGCTAGAGACGAGTTTATCTGTGTATCAAACAAAACAGTTATAATTCTCATGGGAAAAGTTTAACAGCAATGAAACAGGGACGTATTTACGATAAAGCAAAAATAACATGTCACTCTTGATTTATCTTTTTATGCTGGTTTAAACAGCCAACCGTGTTTTTGTAAAAGCTTTTATATTTGTTAGGATGGCGACCGAAAAAAATGAAATAAAAAAAGCCGTTAGTCGCCTACATTGTGACATTTGGAATAACCCATTCTATGAATTTATGAAATTCATATCGCTGCATTTTTTGCATGTAGAGGTCCATTTTTACTAATTATTCTGTTTTGTTTAAATTCATTATAAATCTATTATGGCGTTTTGAAAATTCACTACTTTAAAACAACTAAAATTTTATAAATTTTATAACGACCAAAAAAGAATATACGGTAATCGCAAAACAATTTCCGATGCACGTGATCAACTTTGAGTGACAAGTGGATGGGGATGGCGACAGCGCTGCCAGATTGTGATGGATTTATGAGATGAATCTTAATTTAAAATTGACAAACAATATATTTATTATATCATTTTTTTTTAATTTACGTTTTATTTTTTATTTAATAACTAATATTTTAGTAATTAATTGATTTATTTGGACTGACCGTGTCTCGAATGAACGAGTTCTAAACCAAATGAACAAGGACCGAGAACTCCTCGACATAATAAAAAAGAGGAAAGCAGCCTCTTTGGGCCATATCATGAGACATAGCAAGTATGAATTCCTTCAGCTCATCATCGAGGGTAAAATTGAGGGAAAGCGCGGACCCGGACGACGGCAATGCTCCTGGCTAGTAGTGGGAACTATCGAATGAATACTATCGAAACATTCGATAGTTGCAATTCATTCGAATAATTCGATAGCTAGTAAGAAAACATTCGTCGAAAACTATTCGAATAAAAATATCGAATAGATGCGTCATCTGCCTAGAAATATATTAATTCGGCAGCAAAAACCATTCATTTATAAAATTCATTCATTTGTAAAATTCATTTATTCGTCAGGATCGATTATAATAAAATATAAACTGGATTTTAGTTGTCGCCCGGCGACGTAGGTTTCTTCCCTAGAAACCCGACAGCGGTCGGCCGGCGGTCGGTGGCAATGGTATGAAAAAAGCCGGCATCTTTGATTTTGAGTCAGATAAAGATAAGGACACATTATCTTTTTTTATTGAGGTGCTAGTATTTACACAGAAAATACATTATGAACGGCGCTGTTGCCGTATATTCGTATTAGTTGGTATTAGCAAAGAATATTATTCTTTGGTATTATAGTTAGTTAGGGATAGTATGACTATATATTTAGATTTTTTTATTAATATTCTGTTGTTACACTGCAATAATACTTTATATTTTGGATGTAGGAAAATGATTTTTAATGTTGTTAAGCAAAACTGGTTTAATAAATAATAATAACAGGAATAATTTGTTATACCTATTAACATAAAAATTTAAAATCATTTAATATAAACATTTTTTTAAGTAGTAGCAAAATATAAACAACAACTTAGAAGTCCAAATTATTTATATTAGATCCTACTTAAAAATAATATAGTTTCTAAATTTTTTGTGTGGCAACGTTGGTTTATTAAATAATAATAATTACAGAACTAATTTGTTATATTAACAACAAATTTTAAAATCATGAAATATAAACATTTATTAATTTTCTAAGCATGCAGTGTAATAGAAGAAAAATATAAATATAAAATTAGAAATCAAAATAATTATATATATATGTGTATTACTTTTTATTACTTTGTATTAGTATTTAAAAATAATATTTGCTTTTACTGGCATTTACTTTAAAAAGTAAATAAAATATTTATTCGCAAAAATCTAAATGTAAGAGAATTAGAATAAACAAAATACAAATATCGTTAACTTTTTTTTTTAAATTGGAACGTGTAAAACTTTAATCAATCAATTTAATTTTCCCATCCCAAAATTTGAGTTCGATAACCATTTACTTAACCACATTACCACATTACTTAAATATGATTATTAAGTTCAACTAATTCATATTAGTAAAACATCTAAAATACAAATACATATGTATTTTTAAAATTAATTGTAAGTTCACCTCATCTCTCTTAAAAATTGTTACTTCTCAAAATTTCCCATTAAAAAAATAGACCATATACCGTATAAAATTAAATAATTGAAAGATCGGAAAATCACACAAATTTTCGGAAAAATTTTGACCACCTGCACACGTACACAATCATCAATTTAAAAAAAAACACTACTACTTTAGTATTTTAAATATTTTATTAAACGCAAAAATAGCACAGTATTTAGAAGGCAAGTTATAAAAATTTGGAAGGACTAATAATGCACTGACGCAGACAAAAATCAAACGAATACTAAATTTCATTTATAAAAAGCATTCGATAGTCGTGGCTTAACGATAATCATTTAGTCGCACGGCGAGGTTGTCACATATGCTTAAGTATACAAATGAATGAATGATTTTATTCGAATGAAACCATTCGATAGTTGAAATCATTCATTCAGTAACCATTCGATAGTCTAATTCATTCGATAGTTCCCATCGCTACTCCTGGCTGAAGAACATCAGAGATTGGACATACTTTGCTGAGAAGAGCGAAAAATAGAGAGGAATTTGCCATGGTTGTTGCCGATTTTCACTGAATGGAGAAGGCACTTTAAGAAGATTTGTTTTAAAGCTTATTTTTTATAGCATATTGGTAACAACTAGTCCATTATGAAGATTATTCTAAGTGTTATTATGGATTATTTGTTTATTTATTGATATACATCTTACAACGCCATAAGTGGTAATAACAAGTAAGAGGGTGCTATTATTGCACAAACTAATAATCACAGAATTTAATAAAAACTAACGTAGAGATAATTTTGAAAGTGGTATAATGTGCTTATCAATCAAACTTAGTTCTCTGGCTGCAGTCAAGGGTAATAAAGGACCCCTATTGCCACGTTCTCGTTTAAAATAGTTTATCAGGGAAGCTACAAACTCTTTGCTTCGACTGTTTAAATGCTTCGGCATATTTTCAACACACAATTTCAAGAAATGCAATACAAAAAACCGAAAATTTAGTTCTTAAAAGAACTGTTTGTGTTTAAAAGTACAATTTGTAAAAGAAGACTATGAAAATAGGGAAAAAATGAGAATTGCTCGCAAAAATACAACAACACGATATTATACAAAATAATGACTGACATTAAGATAATTGTCAAATAATAAACGACGACGTTGCTGAACACGGTGCAGTGTGACCAACGTAGCGATAATAAAATTCGGTTTAAACTAATTAGCAGCTTTAATCTAAATAAAGTATCTGTTATAATAATTATTTGCTCTATAAAATAAAATGAAGAGCTGCTCGGTATCTTAAATTATACAACATATTTAAAGATTTTTGCCAAAATTTCATTTTAGTCAGGTTTATTGACTTTAATGTCAATGTAGATAAGATTAAATTAAAAAAAAACCATTGAAAGAAAAATATACAGAACTTTATACAAATACAAACATATATTAACAGACCCCATTACAGTAAACCACCTCATTTATACGGTTTACCTAAAATACACAAACAGGGTATACCTTTTAGACCTATAGTCAGTAGTATAAATTCTGCATGCCATCCGTTGGCAAAATTTTTACTAAACATATTAATCCGATTGCAAATAACACCGATTCATACATTAAAAACACACCACACTTTATAGAAAAAATTTCAAAAATTAATATAACACGTAACAGTTTAATGGTTAGTTTTGACGTTGTTAGTCTTTTCACTAACGTGCCGGTAGATAAATCACTTAAAATAGTTAGGGATAGATTAGAACAAGATACACATTTAATAGATAGAAGAAAATTAAACATAGATAGTATTTTGGAATTGTTGACACTTTGTGTTAAAACTACTTATTTCCAATTAAATAATGAATTTTTTCAACAAGATTTCGGTATGGCAATGGGATCACCTCTCTCCTTTGTTAAGTAATATTTTTATGGAAGATTTTGAAAATAATACAATAAATAGTTTTTCAAAAAAGCCTGTAATATGGCTGCGTTATGTTGATGATATTTTTGCAATATGGCAACATAACGTTTCTGAAATAGACATTTTTTTGGAATATATAAATTCTCGCGAACCTACCATAAAATTTACTTTAGAAGTAGAGAGGCGCGCCTTCTCAAATAGGGGTCATATTGACATCAAAATCAAATTTCTCATGTCAAAAGACTCCCAGACATCAAATCCAAATATTGACGTTACTTAGGGTTGCCAACTTTCAAAATAAAAAACAGAGGACGAGAGGGTAAAAAAGAGGCATACGCGAAACGTTTTTTGAAAATTCGCCCAAATGTCTAGAATTTACCAAAAAATTATGTAAACGGTATGCGATTGATGGTCTTTCTTACTTTTTTAAAAATATTTATACTCAAAACTTGTTAAAACAAAACAAACCTGAATATGGTTTTTTTACAAGACTTTTTTTTTCAAAACATAAGCTAACAGTAAGTAACATAAAATAGTTAAACATGTTTATTGCTTACACAAATATTTCTTGTACATAAATATTTCTTCATTTTCTTTTCTTTACAAACGAGTGGAAGTAGCGAGACACAGAATAACAATTTTTTAAAGCATTGTGGCTATAGAAGAATCTTTTTTCAGCAAACAGCAAAACATTTAACATTTTAGTTTAAATTGTCAGTTAAATCATCAATCGTTATTTCATATTTTAAATTGTTTCGATCGAATTACTGTTGTTTAGGGTTTCAAGAATACTGGAAGTGTCTCACTTGTACGCTGCTTGAACAGTATTGACTGTTTTGTCCAATTCGATTTGGAAGGATTTTTAACATCAAAGTAAGTAGGCTGTATGTCAACTTACTTGGATGCTATGAAGCCTTCCAACTCGACTTTGACAAAACAGTTGATACCATACAAACAGTGTAAAAGTGAGATGCGCGCAACATTCATGTAAGTATATTTATATGGCAGCCTTCTGATGACTTGGTTTAAGTACACTTTGACCATGTCAGCCAGGCTTAACGACGAGATGACACTGTCATATATTCAATATTCAATTTTCAGTAATATATTTTTATTTTTAAATTCATTTTATTCTCAGAATTTTTCACATATTGTGTTTCATATATTATAAAATTATGTAAAAACAAGTTTTTAACCATTATTCAGAATATTTAATAGCTATTTTTATACAAGACGATAAAATGGTATTTAATAACGATAATGCAATTTTATCGTCGTGTATAAAACAATATTTTTTTCCATAGCGAGTTACGGTTTAAAAAATATTCAGAAATTATGATTTCAAGGAATTTATTATGAGCAGAAAAAAATATTGTGCTGGATTGGCGTCGGTTTCTATGTAATTTGACAGATTAATAAAGCTGTCTCTTTAGTCGTCAGTTTTGAGTCAATATTTTTTAATTCTCTTTCGTGTCGATTGCTGATTGAATTGGAGCCAGAAATGGCTCAAAATGAAATAAGTAAATTACCAACAGATATTCAGGCTGAGGCGACAAACGCCATATCCAAACTACTTCCATTTAAATCCCGAATAACTTATGAGAAGAAATACACAAATTTTCAAAAATGGAACCAATTAAAATTTACGTGTGAGAAGAAATAAAGTTTTAAACCTATCCTCGCTGTTAAAGAATCATTTAATCTACCCTTCCGGTTAAAGTACTATTTTATCTACTATTTTTGATAGATATAAGCAGATAATTTTAACAGTTGCTATGGAAAAAGTATATAAATAAAGTAATAAATATTTTTTTCTTTAGTTGTTTCATGGGTCTGGTGGCTATGGTTAGATTAAAACAATAGTTTTTCGACGACGTTTCGCATTTATTGTGTAATGCTTCTTCAGATTTTTTTTCTATGGTCTTTCCTATGTTTCCTATACTTCACTGTCAATAAAGTAATAAATACTACTATAAAATCATTTATTAAATTTTTATTTTTTGACTTTTAATATGACAGACAAAATACATAATTTATTTTATGTAAATCTGGACGAATCGAGAAAAGAGAGTCGTAAGCATCTGCTGACCTTACAAAATCCATTTACGTTACAACGGAAGAAGTACACATAAAGATTCAAGTGTATGGGATTTTAGAATGTACTTATCGTAGGAATCGCTTGCATTTCTCAAAAATTTCCCTCAAATATGATTTTGCATTATGTATATGGATTTATAGTGAAAACGGCGTATGAATTTTTACTTTATACTTACTTATTTGGTTAAAGTTATTGATATTCCATGAATATAACTTTTTGAAAGGAGTTGTAGGATTGAAGTTGCAGATATAAACGATTTAAAAATGTACTTTTTTGATAACGAAGAAATCTATACAGGGTGCTACAATTTCAGGGTACGAGCATTGGTTAAATTGGAGCAAAGTTGCGCTTTGGTATGTTCACCAAGATGCCATCAAAAACTTTTAGTTGGAAGTTTGATTTTAGAAAATCAAAAAAACTAATTGCACATTCTCATAGCCACTTTATTAGGGCTATCTGATAGTATTTTTAGATTTTCCAATTAGTTGATAATTTGTGAGATACATAGGCCAACTTAATTTTTTAAATTCTGTAGCGTTTTTTTTGAACAACTACCACTGCAAACGGCAGCTTTTCATCGGAGAGCAGTCGTGGATAAGGCATTTCACTAGAAAGAACTAATTAATAACAATAAACAAAAAAAAATTGTAGAATTTTAATAATTATTATAGTGGTTAAATACTATTACAAGGCGTAATGTAATGAAACCTAAGATCTAAATCATATTGTAACTACTAAATCGACATAAATGTTCTTAATAATCTAATCACTAAATATAGTCTGTACGATATTATTTAAAATGTACGTTACTGTTTAAGACTGAAAATGTGTTAAATGTTAAATGTAAGCTAAAACTTAAATCTAAACTTAGCTGTTCTTTATGTAATCTTGCTTCAAGTGCAACAGCGTGAGGTGGGCTCGCATCTCTGTACTCGGCCATCCAATACAACAAAAGGGGCCAGAATGAGGACACCATGAATTGGAACAGTCGTAACTGCTAACTAGCTTATGGATGGGAACGAAGCAGCATGGGGCTCAAGCTACATCCACGCTGGGGCACTTTATATGCAAGAAAAATCATTCCTACTGGGGACACTCGTCCACAGGACATCCGTGCATAGGATAATGGTACAAAGGAACACTACCCGTACCTTGGACCATAACCTAGGACTATAACCTTGGAAATAGTCCGTACCTTGGACCCTAAAAATACGAAACTCTTGTTTAAAATCAAACAAGGTCTAATAAACAAAATGAACCTACCTCGAATTACTTCCGAGGGCTCACTAAATAATAAAAAACATGTGACATTCTGGATTCTTCCATGTGACATTCTGGAGGATAAAAGAAAAGGGACGCCAACGTGCCAGCAAAATACAAATACAAGTTAGGTTGGGACATCCAAAACTCTACCCTAAAAATATGCAGTAATAATATCGAATCTAAAAGGATAATATCTCATCTTTACCTGTTGCTTTGAAATAGCAGCTGATTCAAATTATACAGCAAGATTTAAATAATCACCATTTCTAAAAGCCGGGATTTGCAAAAGTTAGGTTAAGCGCGGAGAGTTGACAGAAGCGATGTTGACAGCGCGCGCCTCCACAGAGCGATAACAGGGTTGTGGACTAGAGAACGTAAAAATTCGTCAAATAAATTATCCGGCCGGAACGATAGGGAATCCGGTGATGATACGCCAGACATCATATATCATAATCAAACACATGTAACGAACTAAAAACGTTACAATACGGACCTGCATTTTTTATTTCAGGTTTTGAATGAACTCGGTTTCCTGAGAACAGTAATATGCCACACTTAATATTTCATTTTGTTTCGGACATTTCAACATAATTTATTTAAACTAATTTCAAGTCCGACTTTTTTTTAAATATTTAATCTATTCATCGTTACAATATTGATAAGCTTTCAAACTTAACAATGACTTGGGGTAAAACATTAAATACGGAAAATCAAATGCAATATAATTATATAATAATTATTATATTATATTCGAGATTATATTATAATAAAATGCTAAAGTTTCTTGAAGTTTGAAAGTAAGAAATAGTTCTCTTTTAGAAATAGTTTCTCGCAATAGAAAAAAAAACATATTTTAATCATTTTTCAAGTAAATAAAAACTTCCAAGAAAATTATACCTTATAAGATATACCTATTTTCATTTTGCCAAGAAAATGTTTCTAATTCCACCTAAATTCGCCTAATTTCTCATTTTCGTCGAGGCTTCCTCTTATTTCCGGAAATTTTCACGATCGTAATATTTTCTGTTATAAAAACAAAATTTAAGTGTAATAAAAGCAAGGGGCGGAAAAACGTCTACCTGGTCTTCCCTTCTTAATAAAAAATTACCGAAAGCTTAAAACAAAAGGGGTGAAAAAGTGCTAACTGGCTCATACTTTTTAATAAAAAAATATTAATATTATAAACCATGTTTTTTTCTTTTCAAACAAGGTATATAAAACTATAAAATATGTAAATATTGTCTATACTTTTGTGGCAGATTAAGTTCTTGAATAATAATATATTCTTATATAATAATAATAATAATAGCTCCTGTATATAGCGTTTAACGCCTTGGGAGTAGAAAGATCCATAATCACACTGTGATTTTTCTACGTATTCTAATTCAAAATCTAACATTTCTTTTAACGATTATCATTTAATCTCTTTTAATAGAAAAAACAACCAGACGTGATTTCCACGTAATTTACAATGTGATTTTCCGCCTGTCATCACACCAGAGAATTGGCATTTATTTGGGCTGACAAAAGGAGACCTATTGGGGTTTAAGTGTATTGAACTGTGAAGCATTTCAATAGGCAGACGGACAAAAAAATCTATCGCTATTTAAAGCTCATCCATTTTCTCATTTTGACCAACAAGTTTTTTTTGTTGACTTATCACATTGTTAGCAGCGGTTGTATATATGAAATAATATAAAAATTTTAGTACATCTTTGTAATTAATACTGTTACGTTTTTCATCGGTTCCGTGTGGATAGGAAGTCACAATTTATTTAAACACTATTTATTTAACACTAATGAACAAAAATAATAACGATAAAAGACTTATAGAACTATTTACAAACAATTTATAACTAAGAATTTATTTTGAATTTTAGCGCGTCAACTGTATATTTATAACTGCCCTTTCTAGGCCACTGCCGCCGGCTTTTATACCGACAGGTAAAAGAAATCTAGAATAGTCCAAAGATCGTTAGGCGCATAGAGAAGGTTTTCGAATGTTCTCGTATGTACTAGTCCATTCTAGTGGGTCTCGATTCTTCTCGAACGAATGAATCATTGCGGTGTCTATGCGATGTTAAGGTCATCCGAGGGCGGGCCATATTGTGAGGTTAGGTCGAGTCCACACCGGCTCGCAACAATACTTTAAATACTAATAAATTAAACGTTGATTTAGTTACTCGATTTTCCAAGATCCAACTAAAGAATATCTGGACCGATTTTCATGATCTCTGATTCGTCTTCGCCTCAAATGGCAAAATACATTTTAGGATAGATTAGGTTAGGTTGTTGGGGTTTTGGATCCTGTTTGATCCCTCACTCGGAGGCCTTGGACCCATTGCGATACTCCTGTATTATTGTACCAAACCTTCCTCTCCTTCTTTCTTTGCGTTAAACCCCTTCCAGATCTTTGCAAAGTTCCTAATGTCGCTGATGTTGGCTTCTGCTGCTTCTTCTAGTCCCTCCAAAAAACCGTATCCTAAAGTTTTAAAGCGTCGGTTTAACAGTGCCAGATAGTGGCCACAGCAGGTGCTCTATGGTTTCCTCTTCCTCTTCGCATTTTCTGCAATAGTCGTTGGAAATCTGCCATTTCACAAGGTTTCTGCCCCCGTGGGGCAGATTCCAGTGACGACACCTACTAATTATGCGTACTATAACAGGTTCTTTTTGTGTTCTAGTAGTTTTGTCTTTTTGCTATCTACTACACTGGCTACAGTCTTCAAGCTGTACCGCAGACTTCACAGTGTTGCCATGTCTCTTGCTGCTTGGCCTTGATGGTAGTTCCTATAGCCTCTTTTAGTGTGTTGATGGTCACAAGTGGTGGGTCATCTGCTACTTTTTGGCAAGACTGTTCGCTTCTAGGTTGCCCACCACATTGTTGTTATCTGGTACCCAACACAGAGTGGCCCCGCCTTAACGCAGCCAGGGCAGTGCTTCTCGGCCGTTCATCATAGTTTCCGATCTCACTGCTGGCATGGTGATGCTTCTTAAAACACCCAAGCTGTATAATTTCACTATCTCCTCTTGGTCTATCAGCGATTTGCCTTCATATACAACTGGCTCCTTCCTTTAAATGAAAATAAGAAGTTTTAAAATACCGAAAAATTAGGAGGAAAAAAAAGTTACTATTAGGAGGAAAAAAAAAAATAGGAAAAAGAGTTACATAGAAAAGTAATTTTTAAATTATTTAGTTTTGAACATAGATAAATGAAACAAGTTTAGATTGGAAAGTGAAATAAGGACAATGTAAACACTAAATGGCGCTATTCTTTCAACGGTCGCGACCCAAAGCTTTTGATAATTTCAGATCGGTTCGGCTTTTTCCAGAATTATATCGCCAAATATTATTTATTCAAATTTATTATTATTTTCTTTTAATTTTATAAATAAAATACAGTGTGTTGCATACAAGAAACTTTATTTTATATAAGGAAATGTATGTGAAATACCTATGAAACATTGGAAACCAAGTTATGCCACGATTCACGATGGTTTTTCCGTTTCACAGTTCACAACACAGTTTTTTAGTTTTTAATGCCACTTTTTCACAATTATCACGGGTATGAGTAAGTAAAATTTAAATAAAACTCACAAGATAGCAATAATTACTTTGGGAATGGATGCTTTAAACACTTCTCGGTATTTTTCCAATGAGGGCGGTTTATATTTTGAAAGTTTTTATAATTTTTGAAGATTCTGACTTTGACTTTGACAAGAGAAAATTATTTCTTTTTTGTTTGCGGTTGTTCTTAGCAACCTATAGCAACCTCTATAGCAGCGCCAGATCGCGTATAACGGTCGCGACCCAAAACAGTTATATATTTTGACGGGCTTTCCCATCTATAATAAATGTATTTTCTTGCAACCTTTCACAATTGACAGCTCACGCATATTTATAGCTTACTTGTAATAATTGATGTCACTGCAAATCAGTTATACTAGACATTATAAAATAGAGATATAATGGAAAATAAGTGGCAAAACAGCACATACAAATTTAGAAAAATGTTGAAATTTATAGGAAATACTTGAATCGATGTGTAAACAAAAATATAGAGAACAAATAACAATAACTGTGAAATCGATCGGTCTCAATCATACCAAATCGTTCGGTGAATTAATCGTCTATACCATAAGATTGATAAAAAAAAACTCTCACTTCACTTTACTGCACTGTTAGGCGGTACGAAGTTAGCCTGGTCAACTAATATAATTATTAGCTGACCAGCATTACTTCAGTTAAGAAAAAAAAAGTGTAAAATGACAGTACCACCCGATGGCAAAGTCAAAGTCACTGATGTGATTCTCAATCCATCCTGTTTTATTTTACATCAAATAAATAAACAAATTGTACAAATAGCCAAAATAGCTTCATCGACAAAGCATTTACAAAACAAACAAAAGCACAAAAAATATACAAATAATAAAAAAATATCATACAATACAAACCATACAATTCAAAAAAATTTGCGTCATTAAAATTAGTACATTAATACATGGACATTGCAGAACACAAAAAAGGCGTATCAATAAAATTCAAAATTGTTCATGATTAAACATCAACAAAAAAATCGTTTACCGCATATAGGGCTCTCTCCAGTAAGTATGATTTCAGAGCTTTGCGAAATGCGGGAAAGAATGAAAGCGTCTTAATATTCAAAGGCATATAATTGTACATTTTTTTGGCATGTTAGTTCTGAGCTCGGGGTTGGCAGATAAAGATCGTGCTCCGCATTCCTAAGTGGATAGTTGTGAGATGCCCTTTCGGGAATAGCAGATATGTGCTTGCGGATTAAGCAAACGGATTCAAAAATGAATAAAGGAGGAAGAGTCAGTTTTTGAAATTTTTAAAGAAATTCTGGCAGTGAGTTCTACTGTTCAATCCCAATAAATATCGAACTGCTCTCTTTTGAAGTTTGAAAATACGATCAAATTTTGATCGTATCCTGTATATGGTTTCGATAATGATAGATTTTAAATTGTTATATAAGAAATATTTGCATTAAAGTGATTTTATTTGAAATGAGATTTTTCAGATAATTCTAAAATATATTAATCTTTGGTAAACTTACATAGACTAGATTTGAGGTATGTTAACAATTGCCAAGCAATAAATTTACTGTACTGTAAATAGTATGACACGCAGTAGTTCATCGATCATCTGCGATTATATACCTCCTGTTATAGGCCCTTTCAATAATTGATTGACCGGTTATCCAAATATATTATCTGGACTATAAATCTGAAATCTATTTGGATTATAAAAAAATTGTGTGTGCACTATTCCCGCATATTTGAAGTGAAACTTCTTACCAACAGCTCTTAAATTGAAGGAGTTGAAGGATATAATTTTTTTATGAATGCTTTTTATAAACTTCAAAAAAATAGAGTTAATATAAAACCGTATACTATTCTAACTTAATATATAATATATAATTTTATAATGTTTTTTTTAATTTTTATTAAAAAACAATAATTCTATCACCCGGTCGGATAGTCCTGGCAGCTGTGGCCATTAGACCAAAATACTACTACATCTAGATCTCTGACTAGTTCTAACTGCTACTAACCAACAATTATTTGTTTTGTGTGGTCTGTGGTCTATTTTTGTTTAAATTTTTGTTCATTATTCACGTTGGGTATTTATTTTTAAATTAATGTTAATCGTTAGGCAACCAGTAAAATCATAGAATATGTATTTCTTTTGAATAATCAAAATTGTCACTCTCAATTTTACACAACCAAATTGTCACTCTAAATCGCTGTCTTTTTCAGACAGGTGTCTTTTCTTGTCATTATTCAATTCATTATTCGAATTCTCATAATGTTGTTAACAAAAGTTTCATCTTAAAATAAAATTTTAATCAATCACAATTGTTTATCTCCATCATTTACCGGATTAATAATAAAGAAATTACAGTTCAATTATAAACAGTTTATTATTTATAGTGATTTACAGTAATTTAATGAAATTATACGAATATTCTCGTTGATTTTTGGTTTGAAATAAATATGACTGTGTCCTCCAATGAAAATGCGAGTTACTAACTCTAAATTCAAATTCTGAAATGGCAAATGAGCTAGATGCTTTACCTAGACCATTATTCAGAAGCTACAAATATATCGATGAAAATATGTATACAAATTTACTTTCTAGCAAACAACCAGACCATTGTTACACATCAAGGTTGGTACAGTATCAAGTTTATAATTGTGATTTTCTTAGCCGCGTACGGCACAGATCGTTGTTGAACCCAGTGTTGCCACAAGCTTATTTTTCATCGGGGTAGCTGTGGCAACACTGCTGCTGTCACTTTTCTTCGCGCCATCTAGCGCGTCACGGCCGTCATTCAAGGCGTGTGTCACAATAAAGTTTCAAAGTTTTAAAAAAAAATCTCAAAAAGAAAATTTAGACGTGTTTCTGGGGATTTACGACTTAAAGTAAGTTTTGGAAAAATTTCTTAAAAACAAATAAAGGAATTTTTAACGATGTCAAAAATTTAGAGCTAACTTTATTCGGGGTTCTCGTAAAGATACTTATAATAAAAGATATAGAACAGAAAAATAAAAAAAAAATGTTTTCAAACTCTTCGGCACTTTTTTTTTCTGAAGTAATATTTTCTACGAAATCCATAATACTTTTAAAACTTTCTTATTTACGTAAAATTTAGAAACTCCTTATTCTTTCAAATTTATGATACTCAATTCTCATGAAGTAAGAAACTTGAATTGGTCTCTAGCATCTACCACTCCTCAGAAAAAAGTTATATAGTAAATTTACACTTTATTAAGATCCACCTTTAGTTCGCGGAACTTCTATTTGAGTAGCTAATTAAAAAGTTTCAGTCAAAGTTTCGTCGTTCAGAGTAAGTTTTATTTATGGCCAGAACTAGAAACGGCTTAGTGGATACTAAAGGTTTATTAAGATTTATTCGCAAAACCAACAAATATAATTAAATACAATTAATACAGCATAGTTAAGATTAATAAATATGCATTAAAAAGATAAATACATCTACGAAACCGTGAAGTAAAGATACTTTAAAATATCTATTAGAGGAGCAACTAGACTTATTGAACAACCAAGAAAAGTTTTTAAGTACACTAAGATGCAAAAAAACGCAACAGAAAAATTTTTGGTCAAGTTTAAAATGTAATATTTTTTTTTATTTTTAGCCCGATTTTTTTGCAAACTGTATATAAATATACCAACTTTAATTTGTAAACTCACTTTATTATAAACATTAGTATTTGACTTATTATACAGGGTTAATCGAAGAGTTGTTTCTTACTCTCTCTTTAAAATACTCTGTGCAATAATTTCGTTAGCAAATTTTCTTAAAACACTATTTTTCGGTCAGAACCAGGTGCCCTGAATATTTTGTTTTTTGATTCATGTTAACACATGCCTTGGTTAATTTTTAAGAGCAAAATAAACGTACCGCAAACATTTTGCATTTTTTTTTAATTATCGTTACTTTTTGATGTTATTTTTCATAATGACGAGGTGGCTTTGGTGATTATTGTTGTGTATGATTGAATATGGTTTTTAGTGTCGAAGATTGTGCAAAAGTCACTGATCTTGTTGAAGATGGCCGAAATTATGAATATTCACTTTGGTCCTTAAAGAAGAATAGGAAAACATAACACAATCTATTTGCAGCCTCATTAACATTATGAACCAACATCTACAGACAGTTATAGTAGCGGGGGGCGGTAATACTGTAACAGTCAAATTTCCTCGCAACGACCTCTGTGTGCTAGCTCATAAAATATCGCAAATAGCTATTATTTTTGCATCATGTTTACTATAATTTTATTGTTAGATATTATTTTATTTAAATTTTACGATTATGCAATCCGATATACACCGCGATATTATACACATTATTGGTCGCGTTCATCAGGACGTAGCGTTACCGCAGCGATCACTAATTTTCTGCTGAACGCGCCGATTAGTTGTGAGCGCTCTGGGATCAGTCGCCATTTTTTCCATCAGATTTAAAATACGCTACGATACCGATGCATGATGGATTAAACGTCACATACGCCAAATGTCACAAAATGTTTTGTAAATCGAAAACAAAGCATTTTGTTTATTGTTCTCGGTTGACTAATCCCCTCGATTTGTGCCAAAAATGGGTGAAAACAGTTTAATATGCATTACTGATGATTTTGATCTAAAAAGCACGTTAGGCAGGACAACCAATCGATGGTACATCGCTCACTGATCAACTTGTCCTGATGAACGCGACCATTGTCACTGATGCCGACCAGCAGTAGACTTTTTGTCCATCTCTCTATATCTTTGATCATCACTTGTCACTTGTCACTGTCAGATCAAATCAGATGTTTTTGGATTTATCCCTTGTTTTGGTTATTGAGATTTTATAATTATCAGATAAAATTTCGTAGTTAAATTGGTTATTTTTGATATGGATCGCAGTGTGCAATTCGTTCATTTAATTGTGGGAATTTCTGAGTTGAGTTCGTTCATTGACCGGATATGAAATATGGCTGTCGAAAAATATTCTAGAACATCATTTTTTATTTATGCCTTTTTGTGAGTTGGACTAGTCAAGATATATAGTTCTCTATCTATATCCTGGAGGGAGATTTCCGGTTGAAATCTGATTTTGTGAAGGAAATCGAATCCTTGCATCACTTCTTGTGTACCCACCGTCCGAATGTCTTCGTGAAGAACTGGCTGCCGTTTCGTGAAGCATTCTCTGTTGGTGAATAGCAGGTCTTCGTAGAGAAGGATTAAGGCTTCCGAAGCATATTTGGTCAGAGACGTGGTTGGATTTTGATGATGTTTATGGATCGCCGACCAATTTCCGCAATGGGATTAAAATAGCCAAATTTTACGACCGATATTCCGATTCCACGTGCCCAAGAAGTCCCCGAATAGTTCCAAGAGCAAGAAGACCGATCCAGACCGTACAGCACAGAACAGTCCAGAATTCCATCCGTTCCAGTTGCCCGTGTGTAGAGTTACCCGTTGGACATCATAAACCCTCGTTGAGGTAAAGTTCAGATTTGATTAGTCCTTCTTTATTACCTTTATTAACTCCTACACGTTGTGCTAGTCCTTGTTCTATAATTGAGGCTCTTTCCTAAGACAACCAATGTTATTTAGGGTTTTTATGTTCACCTTTTGAAGTCCTACACCTGGCCGGCATCCGTACGTCTGCTGACATCCGTGGGCACCAGTGACAGTACACCGAGCTGCTGTGCACCGCCTTAGCCACCCTGTAGCTATATACCGTAGCTCAGGGGGAGGAAGTTTTCAAGTACAATCGAATAGAGTAAGACTGTACGATTTTAGTTTAGATTTAGTTTGATATTTGTAATCCACCCAGGATATTGTACTTAGTTTAAGTAAGGGGGATTATGACGTCATACTTTTAGTTAGTTTTCTTGATTTAAATTTTATTCTACTTTTCAACGTTTATTCATTTCCAGTTCTTTAAATATTAACTTTTAATATTTTAATAAATTGCTAAAATATTTTTAGTAGTATTATTTACAGTCTAGTCTCATAGTTAAGTTAGAGTCACTTAAGTTCAAGTAATTATAGTATATTTGAAGTTCATGGTAGTTACACTCAACAGTTCGAGGTTAGTGTTGAAGTCTACTTAATAGTAACATCTTTTATGCCGAGTTCATAGAGTATAATGTATTACTGTACTTTTTACAGGTTTTTTATTTGAAAAATTTTTGACCTTTGAAAAATCGTTGTGTAACCCAGGATATTATGACAAGAAAAATGGAAGGAAACAGATGTGTAAACGCACACTACGAAACGCAAACTACTCAAAATACCGAGGAAGATTTTTGGAGGAAAGAAAATGTGGACCAGACAACATGATTAGCAGAAGAGCAAACGAAGAAATAAAGCAATCATATTGTGCACCGAGTACTAGGAACACAAAAACTGAAATAGCTAGGACATATTAAAAGAATAGTTTCTACAATGATACTGAGACGTGAAATAGGTGGAAAAAGAAGAGGGGTAGACCGAAAACCAGATAGAAAAGGAATGTTGAAGAGGACATGAGAAGGATAAGAGTTAATGGGTGAAGAATAAAGGCAAAAAACAGAAAAGCGAAGTGAAAAAATGTAACTAATAAAGTCATGAGCCTTTCAGGCCTTTAGAGCTATTTTATATAAATAAATACAACTCTCAAGTATCCATAAATGTAACCTAATATCCAATCGATTCAGTAATTTATTTAAATTTAATCCTTGCTACCACATCGATGTTCTAATTGCTTAAATCAAACACTCTCCGATACATTTGCATTTGAGATTACATGGTATAAAATATTTAAATCAAATCGATTGCATTGGTATGACTAATTTAGGCTTGTGTTAGTATAAACTACGTTATACATGTATAGTTTCTTTGAATTTCAATTACGCTGCAAAAGCAGCTGCTATATTTGTTTGTAAAATTAGCTGCACACTAAAAGCTTTCACATATTTAAATATTGCAACGTGCCAAAGTATATCGCTCGATATCGATGTCAAGTTAAATATTATCATATCACTATGTTTGATATTAAAAATTAATATAAATAAACAGTATACTTAACGCTATAGTACTCGTAAATGTATTATGTATTATCCTCTCGTAGTATATGTCTACTTACATTTTTTGATTATGTAATGGGCACTTTGTTTACTCACTTGTTTCGCGGAACTGCTTGAATCCATTTTTGTTTCTGATCAAATCGGTGTGAGAAGTTGTGAAGCTATAAAATCTTGTTTCAGAAAAGTTGAATATCCGGAAAAGTTGAGTTATTGAATGTTATTGCACCCAACAACCACGTAATTACGCACTCCTTTATACGTTAACATTTTTTTGGCAATTTTATTAACATTTGAAATTGCACAACAAGACGCAACGCCCAGTTCGAGGTTTTTTCCATTTAATTTTTACTACCCGAACTACCCGAAACAGCGTTACATCATACAAACCTCGTATCTGAATGTTCTATTGCATAATTGCAATTACTGCATGTACTGCAACCGCGACTGCGTGAAATACCGAGCGAAAACTTCTGATTTCTGCCGTTCGAACGCCGCGGTCGGAATTTTTTGAAATCAACTGAAAAGCCTATATGCATCCAAAAAAATCTTTTATGGTATTTTCGCCACTGCACTGCAAGAAAAATCTACAAAATTAAATAGTTATTTTTGGTAAATACTTCTGCGTTAAACCTAAATGGACGCTGCTTGTCAGAAGTTGTGTTTACAGTTATAAAAATTTGCCTAACAAAGAAAAAAAATGCTTAACGTTTCGGAAAGCTTTCTCTTTCCGTCGTCGGAAGCAAAAAAAATATAAAGAATCAAGAAAAAAACTATTTAAAATATTTAGAACTATTCAAGAACACTTTACTTTTTAAAACAGATACGTCTACAAGAAATCGTTGACGTTCTACGTTTTTATAACTGTAAACACAACTTCTGACAAGCAGCGTCTGTTTAGGTTTAACGCAGAAGTGTTTACCAAAAATAACTATTTTATTTTGTAGATTTTTCTTGCAGTGCAGTAGCGAAAAACCCATAAAGGATTTTTTTGGATACATGAATCCGCCACATTGGTATAGACATTTTTTACAATTCCTATATGCATGTTATGTTAAAATACGCCTTTTGCATATCTGTTTGCTGTATTATGACGCGTATACGGCGACCACATATGCAAAAGTGTTAAGAAATAGTTAGTTATTATTAATATTAATGCTCTTGAGAAAGTATAGCATTTTAATACAAGTAAATTTACAATATTTTAATAAATGTTGAAATAGAAAATTAATAAATTATAATTTTCATATATTATGTTGGAGGTAATTTTTAAAATATCCCCTTGAAACACAAAGTGGTCCTCATATCCTATATAATTATGATTTTAAGATTTCTAGAACTAAAATAATATAGCCTTATCTCAAGAACGGCAATCTAATAGGATTGCTCATCCTCATAAGACGTACGTTCGCCTCTTCCCGCGCTTCAGCTGACAGTCGTGACGTCATTGTAGTCCTTGTCATAATAGTGTGTATTATTAGTTGCCTATGGTAAAAATAACAGCTGATAAATTTTGAGTTAATTATTTTGTCAATTTTAAATCTGAAAAAGGTTTTTTTAAAGTTTTTAGAACTATAGAGTGTATTAGACGTTTATTTTGTGTTGTGGATTGTGACAAAGTGCTTACTAAGTGCCTACGATATTGGTTATTAAATATTTTAAAGCAAAATATGGAAGTACTCTAAAAAGAATGCCTCCAAAAGGTGATGCTGGGAACTGCTGTTCTTAAAAATGCATTATCCGAGTATTTAATTCGATTTATACAGTTAATTATATAGTGTATATATAAGGTGTTTAAATAAATAAACTAAATAATGAACGTTTTGCATCCCGCAACCAATAATGCACGTGTTTGTATTATTGGTTGCCGGATAAGGACTAATAACCATGACAAGGACTACAATGACGTCACAAAGCGAGGAGTTTTCGCATGAACCTGGCAGACACTTTTGGCTGAATGAGCAGTCTTATTAGGGTAACTGTTCTTGGCCTTATCTAAGATAATAATGTATTTATGTAAACATTTAATTTAAGTATATTGATAGGTCTCACATGGTATAATATTCTATTTTAATAATAGTATAAACGTTAATTTTGCATTATTTAATATATCTAACTCAAATTCGTCTACAAAAATATATTTACATAGATTGTATATATTTCTATTATATTTCTTATGTAAACATCATACATTATGTATTAATTACATAATATAATTTCTACAATTCTTAGCAAATTATATAGAAACTCTATTTTTATTAACATAAAAGTATTTTACTAAAAGTAGCTACAATCTATCCAACTAGAAGAATCAAGAAAAAACTATTTAAAATATTTAAATTGAACTATTCAAGAACACTTTACTTTTTAAAACAGATACGTCTACAAGAAATCGTTGACGTTCTACGTTTTTATAACTGTAAACACAACTTCTGATAAGCAGCGTCTGTTTAGGTTTAACGCCAGAAGTGTTTACCAAAAATAACTATATTATTTTGTAGATTTTTCTTGCAGTGCAGTGGCGAAAAACCCATAAAGGATTTTTTTGGATAGATGAATCCGCCACATTGGTATAGACATTTTTTACAATTCCTATATGCATGTTATGTTAAAATACGCCTTTTGTAGATCTGTTTGCTGTATTGTGACGCGTATACGGCGACCACATATGCAAAAGTGTTAAGAAATAGTTACTTATGATTAATATTAATGCTCTTGAGAAAGTATAGCATCATTATCTGATGCATTTTAGTCTTGGAACTGATGGGGTTTATCCAAAAATGGTTGCTGTTACAGCTATTTATTGAATAAACATGTTCTAGTTGTTTTGGTACTTTGATGCACATCAGAGCTGGATTTTTTATACAGGGTGTTCTAAAAAAACATCTCTCGTTGGGAGATTCCTCACATAAAAATAAAATTTATTTTTCATATGAACATAGGTCCGATTCTGTTTTCTTTCGTAGCTACAGGGGGTTAAAGTCTTAATTTTTTTTCGATTTATTATAATTTTCTTCCAAGTACTTTTAGCGCTTTCAATGAAATTTTGAGGGTAAAAGTTACTATAAATGTGACATATTTTAATGCTAAAAGAGTGTCGACATATATCAGGGACGTGCATATGGATTGTCACTGGAATATTTTGCTAAAAAAGCATGTACGCCACTGACTTTTTCTCTTGTTAGCGAAATAGTGTAAGCAGTTTAATGCCGATTAAAAGTTGTCTATTGATATTTTGTCGATTTCGGCCTGCTTGATGAGATAAACACAATTTTATTAATTTGATTTGATCCAAGTCTAATAGCAACCTTTTAATATCATTTACTTGAGAACACATAGCTGTCGACATAGCTTTACATTTAATGTGGCCTGTACCAAACACTAATTCTAAAATCCTCTAATACTGTATTGACAACTATTTCGATACTGAGACGTGAAATAGGTGGAAAAAGAGGGAGGGGTAGACCGAAAACCAGATAGAAAAGGGATGTTGAAGAGGATATGAGAAGGATAAGAGTTAATGGGTGAAGAATAAAGGCAAAAAGACAGAAATAAGTGAAAAAATGCAACTAATAAAATCATGAGCCTTTCAGGCCTTTAGAGCTATTTTATATAAATAAATACAACTCTCAAGTATCCATAAATGTAACCTAAGATCCAATCGATTCAGTAATTTATTTAAATTTAATCCTTGCTACCACATCGATGTTCTAATTGCTTAAATCAAACACTCTCCGATACATTTGCATTTGAGATTACGTCAGGGCCGTATCTAGACCAAAATTTCGGGGGGTTCGGCTTGGGGGGGAGTACAAAAGCTGCTAGGAAAAAAGCATAATAAAAAAATCGCTTTGGGCTACACTCAAATCTTAAATGAAAATAAAATTTTAAAAAAGTAACAGGTAAAAATTATTAATCTTAAAGGATAAGCTGGTCTTTTCCCTGGAAAAACGATTGACTACCTTTTCGATATCGATATTTATTTCTCTATGTACGCTTAATAGAGCAAGTCCTGTCAATCGCTCCTGACCTGTAGAGTTACGTAGGAAGTCCTTCAATCGTCTTATGCCGCAACCGCACATGCGGCATTTAGCGAACTCCGAGCGCTCATCAACTACCGAACGCTCGTGATCGGACTTCGCCTTTCCATCCACACATGCGGGCTCTGATAGCAACAACATAGAGATGAGCGCTCGTTCTCGTAGCCGATCGAGTCGCCGAACTCCGACTTCCTCATCCACACACATAGGAAATCGGCGAAGCTTCGATCGGAGATCGCCGAATACCGCATGCGCGGTTGCGGCATTAGGGTTGAAAAAAAGACTTTTCTGGTGTAGCTGTTGACGCTGGTAGAGTTGCTAGGATCATTAATAAAATGTATATATTTGAAATATACACTGGTTACACTCCGATTATCGTTTCGATGGCGTTTTTAGGTCGGTCGACTGCAGGTAGCTGCTTCCATTTTTCCCGCCACAAGTCTAGTTCTGCCGCTAAAGTGTCATAGTCCAAGAATTCTTTGTCTAATGGCAGAACAATAACAAACGTTAATCACGTTAATGACCAGCAAAAAAACAACATTCAAAATCTTGTCCTTGTCAAACTTTTGCTGTTTTAAACACTTGAATGTTGAAAGTCGAAAATCGAAAATAACATTTGCTTTCAAAGTGGAAAAGTGAGGTTAAGGTGTATAATGTATATTCATCAATGACAAAAAAATACAAGGACAAATAGCACCCGAGACCAAACTGTGACCATTCTTCCAAAAAGTGCCGTGGCACATATTTTACTTAACATTGCCGCTTGAAGGGATATTAATATTTTTGATATTATATGTTTTCACTACGCCTATGGTGTATCGGGTGGTATCATACTAATTAATTACGAAAAAAACGTATTAAAATGTTAACAAAAGGTACATAACTAGTATCGACGTATAGTACATATCAAGTACATATAATATCAGAAAAATAATTATCGAATTCAATAAAAAAACGCTAAAAAGGTGTAGGGGACTGTTTATTTCCCTATAAAACGTAACTTCAGGCTCTTTCTTATCATTACGCCTTTTACACTTGAAAGCTGAACTAATTACCATTGTAATAAAGTTTATACAAAGTTCACTACACACAACCAACTATTAAAAATCGCTAAAATTGTCGCTGATGACCAGCTGATGATTCATTCGTTATGTCTAAAAAGTTGGCGTCTAAGGTCACAAATTCTGCTGCAGCCCGTATATGGGCGTTACATGTCCTTGTATTCTTTAGTCATTGATATTCATCCATCTTCTTCTTCTTCTTTTTTGTTTCGTTCTTACTTACTTAATGATCATTACTTTTTAAAAATTTTCGGCCATAATTTCGGGGGGGGGTTTGAACCCCCAAAACACCCCCCCAGATACGGCCCTGGATTACGTGGTATAAAATATTTAAATAAAAAAAAATTGTGCTTGATGAGATAAACACAATTTTATTAATTTGCTTTGATCCAAGTCTAATAGCAACCTTTTAATATCATTTACTTGAGAACACCTAGCTGTCGACATAGCTTTACATTTAATGTGGCCTGTACCAAACACTAATTCTAAAATCCTCTAATACTGTATTGACAACTATTTCGATCATTGTTGATAGCTCCATACATTTGTCACATGCTTGTTACGGCGCGGCATTTGGGAGGAATGCTCAGTGTTATTTGCGATAAATTTAAATAAATAACTGTTTTGCTGCGATAGGATTGAATGAGGTCGGTTTGCTTTATAATTGCTGCCTATTAATCCATTACTTAAGCACACAAATCCATAGAGAATTGTCTGTATTCGTGTATACTACGTAAGCAGACAATATGAAATCAACATTATAGAACAGAATGGCTTAGCAAACTATGTATTTAACATCTATGGAAACTATTCGCGTACATTTGTAATTTTCAGTTGCGGAGTGAGTCAGTTTTCATTAACTAAGCTCGTTTTCACGATAGTTATTGTTATTTATTTAATAACCTGATATTTGAAAGTCTGAATAACATATTGTCTCAATAAATATATTGTAACAGCCTTTTTTCCTAGAGAGCTATTACTAACGCCTAACAGTCGGTCTTTTTTCTCTCGGGCGCCACCCCCAAAATTTATAGTGTTTGAGAGATCACTTCGGCCAGTACGGGTAGCTTTTCTACAGTGGAGAATCCAGGGAAATGGGGTAAAAGCCAGTTAAAGTCGAATATATTTCATAACAAGGTTTATTTAAATAAATTAAATATGAATCCCATATCTTCAACCAAATCATATATGAAGAAAATATTAGAACATGAAATATCGCAAAACCTAACACAGAGAAATTAAATCAGTTAATTACAATAGCAAATAATTAAGTTCATGCTATTTAAATTCAAGACTGTAAAGAAATATTATAATAGAAAATACTAGCAATACATATTCACATGCATCTTTAAATAAATCAAATATGAAAGAAATATTATTATGGTAAAATAAAAGAGGAACTTTTCATCTGTAAAGAAATTTTATACCATAAAAATAAAATAAAAACTCAACTGTGCTGAAACTAAAATTTGTGATTACTAGAACTCTGATGGGGTATCTGGCGTTTAAAAAAAGAAAGTATGGGATTACCTTTTTTTTCTGAAGGAAATCGGCGTCGGATCAAACGAAACGGTCTGGTTGTCTGGATCGCCTACAGCAGTCCGGAATCCAGTCACACTAATTATTCACGGTCAGGTATAAAGAAAACTTAAATGCTCGGTTTTTAACTATCTATACTCATAAATCAGAAATACGGTTTATACTTATTTTAAATCAAATCTCTGTGACCACGATTTTTGCAAAATTTATGCAAAATCAAAAACGGAGATACGGTACTTTTACTTTAAAACTCAAGAATTCGGTTTTTTACAGCAGCGCTGATAAAAAAAAAATAACGGATCAGAATTGACTTAAACTCACGAGGTTTACTTAGTAAAGATCACCGGTACTTAGTCTCAACAGGAAGAACCCCGTTTTCGCGCTCCCGTCGCTTAAATAATCTTCCCGTCGGGAACCACGAACCACGTTCGGTTACCATCGTCCTACGACCCATCAAGATTCCTTACAGTAAAAAAAACGGTTTTTACCCGTCGATTCTATAAAAAACCATTTGCTGTTTGTACCCAAAAAAAAATTCAACGTATCCATGCAAATCGACGAAATATTTAACACAATTTTATCAGCAAATATTTTTAGTATTAAAAATATTTTTCGGTTTTAGACTATCATAGCAGTTCTAAAAATAAAAATAAACCATACTAAGCTTGTCTACGAATTATTTGTTACCATATAATCCTTCAAAACAAATGAACATATCAAATTCTACTTATATACAGTATGGTCCATAAATTGGTTCATAAATCCACAAACGCTATCCGTTCTGGTGATCAAAAAAACAAATATTTAAATATTTACAATCAGAATATTAACGATAAAAAAAATAAAAAAGTTATATCCCAAGGCAGGATCGAACCCTGGCTCTTCGGTGTACCAGCGAAATACTTTCGCGCCGAGCTATCGTGCCGTGTTCGATTTATGTTCACGCCTAGCATTTAACAGATTAAATAAAAAAATATACGGACTTCATTACAATATTAATATTAATACACGCCAAAAACTTAGTAAAAACTAACTATTAAAAAATAAACAAAATTTTACAATGTCATTTGCAAAAATTTCATATGCTGAATAAAAAATTGTATAGCCATTTAAATTAGTATATTTAATATGCATATTTAATAGCGTCAATAGCATTTTTTACAAAATGGTTCAAGAAATAATTAAAAAATTTAAAAAAATATATACATTATGTCCCCGGATTGTCTTTACAAAGGAAAAAACTTCTTTAATATTGACATTTTGTGAAAAATATTTTCTTCGTAAAAAAATTGCTTCTTCTAAAATGGTTAATCCCGTTCATAATTTTCTAGATTTTTATACCGTTTTAGAGGAAATTAAGAACAACATGAAAATATGGTTATTTTTTTCCTAAGTTCTAAAAATCAAAAGGCGTTTATATGGTAATATCAATTTGATTTCATTCTTTGATATATTTGATAGATGATTATTATTAATTTTGATTAACGTCATATTCTTTGCTGTTGTTAAAGTATAATATTTTTTGATAACTATCATCACCCCATTTCCGTAGCATTGAACTAAATAAATTTTGTGCTTCTTTAACATTTTAAAGCAACAAAAAATATTACGTTAATTAAAATTCTATGAATAATAATTTATCAAAGAATGAAAATGAAGTTATATGATCATAGAAACGCGTTTTGATTTTTAGGATAAAAAATTCAACTATATTTTCAAGTTTTTCTTATTTTTCTCTAAAACGCTATGGAAAGTTGGAAAAGTTTATTTATCCCGTTTATACGGGATTAATAATTTTATAACAAGCCACACTTTTCATGAAGAATGCGTTTTTCTGAAAAGTCAACAATAAAAAAGTTTTTCCTTTTGTAAAGTCAATCTGGAGACATACTGCATAATATCTTTTTTTAATACAAGTAAATTTACAATATTTTAATAAGTGTTGAAATAGAAAATTAATAAATTATAATTTTCATATATTATGTTGGAGGTAATCTTTAAAATATCCCCTTGAACACAAAGTGGTCCTCATATCCTATATAATTATGCTTTTAAGATTTATAGAACTAAAATATTAATATAGCCTTATCTCAAGAACGGCAAACTAATAGGATTGCTCATCCTCATAAGACGTACGTTCGCCTCTTCCCGCGCTTCAGCTGACAGTCGTGACGTCATTGTAGTCCTTGTCATGATAGTGTGTATTATTAGTTGCCTATGGTAAAAATAACAGCTGATAAATTTTGAGTTAATTATTTTGTTAATTTTAAATCTGAAAAAGGTGTTTTTAAAGTTTTTAGAGCTATAGAGTGTTTTTAGAGCTATAGACGTTCATTTTGTGCTGTGGATTGTGACAAAGTGCTTACTAAGTGCC
Organism: Sitophilus oryzae; assembly: GCF_002938485.1. NCBI lineage: Eukaryota > Metazoa > Arthropoda > Insecta > Coleoptera > Curculionidae > Sitophilus > Sitophilus oryzae. The sequence goes on from NW_022147469.1 coordinate 1,730,231, forward strand.
TACGATACTGTTTATTAAATATTTTAAAGCAAAATATGGAAGTACTCTAAAAAGAATGCCTGAAAAAGGTGATGCTGGGAACTGCTGTTCTTAAAAATGCATTATCCGAGTATTTAATTCGATTACAGTTGAGGGTTGGAACCTTTGGTGTTACACAGCAAAATAAAAACACTAAATCACCAAAATACACCAAAACACTTTTACTTTTACACTGGACGCGCGTTTCGCTAACCATTTTAGCATCATCAGCAGATGATTATAAACTAAAGTACAATCTACAAGTTGAGCGATTATATACTCGCTCAGTGGGCACCGAGTGGGCGTGGCAAAATCTAACCATCCGAATCAGAGCCCACTGAGCGTAACAGTTAGATTTCCGCCACTAGAGTAGTAGGAACAAAGAACTTGAAGGAATTGGACCGTTGACTCTGTTCATACTATCTTTACATTTATTAATTCTGATGCTTTCATATGCATCTAATTGCCTGTAATTTGAGACTTTTTTAATTAATTTTAAATTATTAAGATCTATACAATGTTCTTTATCAACAATATGTTCGGCAACGCAAAGATTTATCCGACCTACCATATCTTATCTGAGCTAAATGTTCTTTAAATCTAGTTAATATTGATCTTCTAGTTTACGCCCAACATATTTCTGATTACAATCTTTACAAAGAAATTTCATAAATACCCGACCTTTTCAGTGGAGGTGTTTTATCTTTTGGATTACCTAATAATTGTTGTAATTTATTATTAGCACTATACACAAGTTTATAATTGACATTCTTAAAAATTCCTTTTAGGATAACTCTCTATCAAACGGTATCGAAAAATATTTAGACGTATCTTTCTCCACTTGAAAAGTCGAATTTTCAGAAATCATTAACCTATACCTACGTTTTCTAATTAATTTATCAACTAGTGAAGAAGAATATCCATTACACTCAGCTACATTCCGAATGTAATCTTTTTCTATTTCATATCTTTTGTTGGAAAGTGGGAAACTAAGTAATCTATGAACTAAGAAATTTAAACTAGCCATTTTATGTTCAACACTATGATGTGATTCATTATGAATATATCTGCGTGTGGTCGTATTTTTCCTATAGATATCAAATTCCAGGCAATTATTAGTATTTCTAATAACTAATACATCTAGAAATGGTAATCTGTTGTTGTTCTCAATTTCATGCGTAAATTTAATGGAAGGAAAACGATTATTTAACTTAGAAATAAAATTATCTATAGTATCAGTTAATTATATAGTGCATATATATAAGGTGTTTAAATAAATAAACTAAATAATCAACGTTTTGCATCCCGCAACCAATAATGCACGTGTTGGTTGCCGGATAAGGACTAATAACCATGACAAGGACTACAATGACGTCACAAAGCGAGGAGTTTTCGCATGAACCTGGCAGACACTTTTGGCTGAATGAGCAGTCTTATTAGCTTAATTGTTCTTGGCCTTATCTAAGATAATAATGTATTTATATAAACATTTAATTTAAGTATATATTTTAATAATAGTAATAAACGTTAATTTTGCATTATTTAATATATCTAACTCAAATTAGTCTACAAAAATATATTTACATAGATTGTATATATTTCTATTATATTTCTTATGTAAACATCATACATTATGTATTAATTACATAATATAATTTCTACAATTCTTAGCAAATTTTATAGAAATTCTATTTTTATGAACATAAAAGTATTTTACTAAAAGTAGCTACAATCTATCCAACTAGAAGGTACATATTATAGTTCTCTATGTACAATGGTGTGCTGTAATTTATAATATTAATAAATAAAAATGACAGTTGTATAAAAGAACTAGCTTAATATGGGTAAAAAATCAAGAATAAATGGTTTATTTCAGTTCTGCTTCAAATTTTAAACGCTTCTCACGTTTCCCTTAGAGTAATTTACCCGCAAGCTTCGCAATTAAAGAAATTGTATGTTTTCTATCCTTTCGAAAAACTTTTTAGGTTTGCCTCGTAATCGCGTACCAGAATAACGGTTTCTCTAAAATGTCACGCCTCTAGCAAACCTTTCATAGTCATGTCACTTATATGCCGTCTCTAATAGAACATAATTTGGGCGTATTTATGACGTCACGCTATGTTAGATACTACGGTTAATAAATAATTTTGTTGGTTACATGGAAAACATAATTATTCCTCAGATTTTGGTTATGTATTTGTTTCCTAATATAGTTTAAATGAAATATACATAATATACAGTTAATAACTACAATAAGTATACCTATTTATAGTAATAAATTTTCTCGGCAGCCGTTTGATGAACAAGAAAAACTCAAAAGATCAATTTTGTTGAAAAAGGATGTCCAGTCAAGAAAAAAAATATATTTTCTTTAAAAAAGCAGTAGTGTACCATTTATTTTAAGCAAAATATCGATTTTTTTTTAATTTTTAACACCCTGTAGATCAGAATTGAAGTACTTTAGACCCAATGGTTAGGTATCTAAAAATTGTTTTAAGAACACATGAGGAATCACACCACAATTTTTAGACTAATTAGAAAACACCCTGTATATTGTCAACTTGACAATTATTGTTGATAAATCAAAAAATACGTTTTCTGTGAAAAAAAAACCGATTTTCGCAGGAAATATTTTGGTTTTTATTGAATTTGGGCCTGCGTCTGCAAATACCGGTATGTTTTTTAATATTCTATCTATCTAAATTTTAAATATCATAGTCAGAAATAGTTTTATTATTTATTAACTGTAAAAATGGTATACTTATAAGTTTTATCAAATATTGTGATTTACTTTCTACCTTGTAGTCAAAATTTATATTTAATAAACTGTAAAATATATATATATTCTTGTGTTTTATTAAAGTTACTCTGATATACTAATATATCAGTGTAACTTTAAAACTAAATCCTTTGAAATCAAATATAAACATAAAAAATATTTACAGCAGAAAAGGCGAAGGCGCTGGGTTAAACGTAGTCTCTACTAAGAACACGGAGGGGCGCTTTGACCCAAAATTTTACTATTAAGTTTCATATCTACTTAATAGAAGATTATTTTCTTTTATCTATGAGCAAACCTTTTATAGTCATGTCACTCTCTCAAATGTCACTACCTTTCCCAGAACATAAATTGACCGTAACAATTTTGGACCCAGATAGCTTCATAACTAACACAAAAATATACAGTTTTAGAGTTTTATTATGTCTCACATTTTATCCTACAGTAGGCTTTTTCATGTTAAAATTTTTTTGGTTATGTAAAAAATGATAAACTTTTCTACATGATCGAAAGACGAATTATAGTATTATTTTGAAAAAAATAGAAAATGATATTCCAAGAACTTAACCTTGGGTCAAAGTTGTTTTCAACTGCGTAACATATGTGTTATAACTTTGGCAACTAGGCGAATGCTACTCGAAAGTTGAAATCGTTATTTTTTGTTCTCTGGGGTCACTCCCGAAAATTGGCAATAAAAAGTTGAAAAAATAACATATTGATATAACTTATAGAGTTGTAAGGTGTCGTGGATTTCAGGGAAAACTTATTCGTTTTGAGGTTATTTGAAAATATCTTTCTTCGCATTGGAGTCACGTACGACTGCTTATTCGAAACGTGCCGTAAAGCTTGTTTTAAATATAAAATTATTGGTTTCATATAGAGAGACGTTGGAGGATATAGCAACGAAATATATCCCTGGTATTGCGACTGCATCCGAAATAAGAAAAAAATTGCTGATTTCTATTTTATATCGATATTTTGCTTTATATATTTTTTCGTTAATCAAGTATGTTAGCATTCTCATCTGCTTTAAACTATTGGCTTTGGTTAATTTTTTACAATAAAATCAGTTACAGTAAAGTATATGTTCTTAGATTTAATATATATTATTATAAGAGAAAAAATAACCTCCAACGATAATTGAAGATAACAATAAAATTAAAATTTTTATCAATCATAAAAATAACATCAGCATTTTTTAAATAAATCCTTATACAGTGTGTTTCAAAAATCATGTGCCATCTCTCGTGGGAAGATCCAAGTACTTTTAGCGTTTCGAATGAAATTTTGAGGGTAAAAGTTACTATAAATACTACATATTTTAAAGCTAAAAATGAGTCGACATTATTCACCAGGGACGTGTCCAGGGTTATCACTGGAATATTTTCCTAAAAAGCATGTACGCCACTGACTTTTTTCTTTTGTTAGCGAAATAGTGCAAGTAGTTTAATGCCGATTAAAAGTTGCCTCTTGATGTTTTGTTAATTTCGGCCTCCTTGATGAGGTAAACGCAATTTTATTAATTTGTCTTGATCGAAATCTAATGACAGCGTTTTAAAAATTAGGATATGATTACTTGCTAAAGTTTTAAATAAGTTCTCATTGATTCCTGATCAAAAATATGAAAAAAAAGTTTCTATAATCATGAGTATGGAAATGCATAGTTTTAGAGTTACAGGATGTTAAAACTTTTTAAAATTAGTTTTTTTGTAATTATCTTAAATACCATTATTTTTTTATTTAAAATTGCTGTAAGTTGGACTAATAGTAATAATAACTAATAGTAATAATATTTAGTAAAAAATTAGGTAAAATATATAATTTATTAACTTTATTTTTATTTTATTGCGATTAATAAAATTCCGTTTATCTCATCAAGGAGGCCGAATTGCCGAATTCAACAAAATATCAAGAGATAACTTTTAAATGGCATTAAACGCCGTGCTTGATTTTCATGCATCCGTTATACGTTGATACGATGGTCCGACGGTGTCTTGATTGGTCGTTTTCGCGCCACTTTTCATTCGTAAATATTTTACTTCAGTTGACGGGCTGAAGTAAAATATTTAAGCTAACCTAACAGGACACGTTCATACGTTAACGGACGTTTTGGCACTTTTTTGACAAATTTAATCTAACCTTAATAAAAATATAAGTAAAATAGCAAAATCGTTATGGAAACGAAAATATAAAATAACACCAACGTATATCCGATAAACGGAGGCATGAAAATGCAATAAATTTAAAAACTGCGTTATTTTCTAACCAATCAAAGTCTTTAAATTCTACCAATAAAATTAATATTGTATCAACGTATCGTCGGACAACGGATGCATGAAAATCAATGCAAAATCAGTGCTTTACACAATTTTGAATCAAAAGAAAAAAAGTCAGTGACACAACATGTTTTTTTTTTGAAAAATATTCGAGTGATAACCCATATATGCATGTCCCTGACTTAAATTCAAAATAAGTTGTTTATATGCAATTTTTTTTTTGTTTTAGTCGAGAAATTAGGAAATAAATTCAAAAAAGAACTTTAAATTCGTTTTTCTCAAAACTAAGTTTTGTGACTTAGTATAGTTTGTTTCTGGGGTACAGATTACAGACTTATTGCTCTTTATTGGTGTTGATGTACCCTTCAAAAATACTTTTTCGGGCGGTTTCCGAGCATATTATCAAAAACCAAAATTACTTTGATTTATTGGAATTATTCCAAGTTAAAAGTCTCGTACTGTATAATATTTACTTTTACTTAACAAGTTCTTTTTATACGCGGTTCCCATTTTTAGTCATTTCCCGTTTTTTCTCTCACTTAAAACGGTATAAATTTACAACGTAATTTCTAGTAGGACACACGAAACCCGGCTATCACGATACTACATAAATAAGTAGAGGCTGTCGTGCCCGAGTCAAATTCCATAGAAAATAGAATGAAAAAAGGAGATTGATCGCGGTTATAAATATCTGTAAGATATCTTTGTTTTCTATCACTAAAAATAGGTTATATCCTATCAATTCCCATTATATTTGTAATAAAAGAAATCAATTCCTTTTAAAATAATAACTTTAATTGACGTGTTCGTAGTTTATAGCTAATTTTTATTACTGATAGAAATAATAAGAGTTACATTTGAAAGACTTTGAAATAATAACACTGTAAAACTATCACTATAAGTGCGATATAATAAATAAATAAAACTTAGGTATTATTCACAAATTTGAAATTTATCTAAATATGTATTTGGACCGGTAAATGTTTAAAATATCCCACCGTGTTGTTACTCCAAGGCACTCTGGCCCAAAATGAAGATACTAACAACTTCGACATAGAAAAAAGTGTTCGCCAAAGCGACACCATTTCTCCAAAATTATTTAATAATTTGCTAAAATACATTTATGTGTATAGAGACAGAATGGAACGAATTGGGTATAAATATAAATGGCGAAAACTAAACTTGAACCACCTGCGATATGCTGATGACATTGTCTTGATATCCGATTCCGTGAATAAAGCCCAAGAAATGTTACAAAAATTAAATGTTACCTCTGAAAAACTGAGACTAAAAATCAACATCTTCAAAACCCAAGTGATGGCAAACCTAGTTATTGGCTGCGGAATATATATTAACCAATGCCAAATAGAAGAAACAACTGCTTACAAGTATTTGGGATACAAAATACGTATAAGCCGCGATAACCAAACTTGCGAGCTCAATAGACTAATAGGACTGACCACCTATGGACGATTGAAATACATTTTCAAAAGGGAACTTCCGATATGCTTGAAGAGAAAGTTATTCAATCAATGCGTACTACCTGTTCTAAGGTAGGGTGCGGAGACCCTAACATTTACCAAGAAAACAGTAAGAAAAATCAGAATAACGCAAAGAGCAATGGAAAGATCAATGTTGGGTCTATCTCTGAGAGACAAAGTACCGAATATCGAAGTACAAAACAGAACAAAAGTTATGGATGCCAGAAAAAATAACTACTTTGAAATGGAATTGGGCAGGGCATATGACAAGGTCAACCGATGACTGATGAACGAAGAAAATAATAGAATAGAGACCAAGACATAATGCATCAGGAGGAGAGGCTGTTTCCAACTAGATAGTATAACGACTTAAGGTGTATCCACAGTAACTGGATCCAAATAGCTCAAGACAGGGAGTTATGAAAATAAACGAGGCAGGCCTACGTCGAGCAGTGGACTCTAGTGGCTGGTTGATAATGTTGATGATGATGATAATGACGACTGTCTCCTCAATAAATGCCTCAGTAGATAAGAAACAAAGGCCTCTGCAGATTCTGTGGGAAAAATTGGGAAACACTTGAGCACCAGAACCTCTCTGATGCTAGTACGTAATCAAATACCTACACCGTGTTGTTCATATTTAATTTAACTAACAAGAATAACAATATATCCAGCAAATAGAAAGAAACAACAGGTTATTTCAGCTAAAATTAATTACAGTAGTTGTATCTAAAAACCGAATAAAAAGTACCCTCTCACAATATATCAGGATATGATTTACAGGTTGATATTTTGAAGAGTATAAGTAAAATTTACTACTAACACAGGGTAGTAACAGTTGTTTTATGCACATAGTGCAGGTGGTTTTAGTTGTATTTTGGCAATAGTTATATACAGTACGTCCCTGGATCGTCTTTACAGGAAAAACACTTCTTTATTATTAACATTGTAAGAAAAATGTATTTTGTAATTTGTAGAGATTTTTACTTAGATTGGTTAATGCCGTTTATATTTTTCCAAACTTCCATACCGTTTTAGAAAGAAATAAAGAAATATATTAAACTATATTTGAATTTCTTCTAAGTTGTAATCATCAAAAAGCGTTTCTATGGTAATATCATTTTTAAGTTTTTCTTCTTTCACAGATAGTTACTATTAATTTTTATTAAAATCTTATTTTTTGCTGGTATAAGAAAAAAGAAAAAATGTAATTATGAATTTTGTGTCTCTTTAACATTTTAAATTAGTAAAATATTCCATACAGCACATAAAATCATATATTTACGATGTGTTTACAATTATTAGACGTAGACACAGGGTGACACAATTCCCCCGATGTAAATATGCTACGTTTACACATTGTAGTTCAACACGTATGCACAAAGGTTAAACGTCCGCTTCACACTGTAGCCACAGTATAGGATTTACGTATATACAAAGTAAGGGATACACAGTGTGCCGTAGGATACACAGTGCTTGTGTATTACGTTTAAACTATGTTTACACATTGCAGTTGTGACTACTGCGTGTATACGTATGTATTTTGCTTCGTATATACATCTTGTGCTAGATAAAACTACTTCTTATGAACGAATTTAGGAAATAATACAAGTTTTGGTGCCTAACTTTTCGTTCTTTTTAAGAAATATTTATTCAATGACACCAATTATATCTTCTTAGAACGAAAATTAGGAAGGAAAAACTTAGTATTTTCCAAAAGTATCTCGATCGTAAGTTCAAGAGAAGTAGCCTTAAAATTGTTCTATTTTTGTTTTGTATTAAATGTACCATTTTTCTTCCATAAAATGGATTAAGTGGTTAAAAAATAAAATTCTTATATTTCTTTAAATCATGAAACGCAATAACGCAAATAACACAATAATAATAATTATTTACACTGCAGAAACCAGAAGTAAGAAAACACTGTAAAAGAACAGAATTTGTATCAAAATGTATTAAAAATATAAGTACCTAGTATAACAACATACTAAAATAGTAAACACTGGTATATCGCCACGATTTGGTGGACCTCGTTTAGTCATTTTTTTCTCCTCTTTTCCCTCCAAGCAGTTGGTTTGTTAGCATTCAACGAACACTCTGTTGGACTTTGTTGTATTTTATTTCTGATTATTAATATTTAAAACTGATTATTGAATATTAAACATATCTTTATATTGATCCATCAATAACTTACCGAATATCAGTGTAAGAAGTTCTAAGTGTTTAAATCTTTCTTCCTCTGGTCCATTTAGATTTTTATTATTTCCAAATTAAAAAAAATTATATTGCAGAGCTAACCTCTTTATCATTATATGAGAATATTTGGAGTTTTCATTCATTGGAGTCAAAATTTGGTAAATTGGGTATCGAGTAAGGGAAGAATCGCTGCTATAATATTAATAATACTCTTAAGAAGGTGTAACAAGGTAATTAAAAACTTGTGCTTACCTTAAAATCTCTTTTAAACTACACACAAACAGAACATTTATATAGAGCTTCCAAATGATAAAACAATAATGGCTGCTAACACATACCACTCCTAGAAAGGAGAAAGGAGAGAGGACACATAAGATACACTTGGTCGGCGTATCTACGCTGAGGCTATCCGCGCGTGCGCACACCTTCATTTCATGCTAGAATGTAGACACAACAGTAAACTATTACAAAGTGTCTATATAGATATTTATATTATGTGTATACGTCACATTTTTACAAGGTGTGTACTATAGGCACAACTATGATACGAAGTATCACACATACATATGACTTATACATTGTATGTCTCATATACCGACGTCAGATTTCATCATTTTAATAATTATTTGTTACGTTACAAAAAACTGTTTAGAATCTTGAGTGCATACGGTATACAACTAGTTAACACTGTATCACACAATTCTATCAATATAAACCTGCGTGTATCTCATATGTATATGTTAGAACTAGATGAACACTTAGGTTCACTTTAACATATTTTGTTTCTCATGTGTTTCCCTTGTAGAAACGTAATTTCATTTGGAGGTGCTGTATGGGATACGACTTTAATCAAAGTTAACTATATTTTCATGATTTTATTTTTCTCTAAACCATTTAGAACAAGCAAACACTTTTACGAAGAATGCATTTCTTGCAAAAAGTTCAATAAAAGAGGTTTTCCCGGGACATATTTTATGTCTAGTCTACACTTAAGTCATTTTTTTTTATCATAGATAGTATCATGTAAGCAGGATTGTGCTGTGCCTTATAGTCATTTTTGTTCAGATTGTAAAAAAATTTCAGCCTCTTTTGTCTAATTTTGAGATATTATAGTTTTGAGAAATGTGATTACCGTTAAATCAGAATATAGACTTGGTGCATTTCAGTTGATTTCAAAAAATTCCGACTGCGCCAAGCCTATACGAGTTATTTATTTGACATCCAATACAAAACATACATTTCTATTTTAATGTTAAGCATACATAATTTGAATAACATAGTTCATTTACTATTAAGCCTCAACCAAATGAAACCTCAATCCGCATTTGTAAACGTAGTTATTTGCTCATAAAATTACATCGATTAAAACAACAATGGCAGAAATTGTAATTACCTGAAAATATGGCGATGTAAATTCAATAAAATATATTTATAATTAGAAGTGACTGTCGCGTAATTTTAATTGAAATTATTGGAAACGTAAATCGATGTGACAATAAATTTCGGTATGCTGAATGTAAATATTCTTGGATTCGTGAATTGTGTCATATTCATGTCGGAAATAATTAAAATCGTTTTGAATAAACAAAATAAAAGATAATTTACTCTCTATCTGCGATGTTTTAGTTAAAGAGTAAAATATAATTTTATCCAACAGCTTATACAGCTTTACATTTATGCTTTATTCATAAATTACTAATTTATTTATTTATTTAACATTAACATTAAATGAAAATTATTTTTTGGTAGATTTAGAAATTGTAAAACCTTGTATGCCTCCAGATGCTGTCCCTCCAATGCTTGAATAGGCTCTGTCATTACAACGGCTCGTTCTGGAACACTTATTACAGCACCTTGAATATTTTTTGCAATCTCTATTTTATTGTTGAAGGACTCTTCGATATATCCTTCCGCAACCGTTGCAGATCGCCATCCTCTGTGTTTTTTTAACGTTGTCATGTCATAACCTAACCAAAAACAATAAACAGAATAAAAGTTTATAAATTGCTTGGTTTTAACGAACACTTAATATAGTTTATAGATTACTTACGAAATTAATGATGTAAAGTTGTGACATTCATTTAGTTGGATATTTATTGAGTGTATTCAAGATAAGTTTTCGAAGACTCGGGATTAAATAAGGCAGAAAATTCTTTTTTGCTTGAAAAGAAAGATGGCTCAAGTTTATAAAACTTTTGGGAGAAGCGTAGGTAAACGACAAGACAAATTATCGTGTTAGAGTACGTTCAACCCGACAAAAGAAAACTTATTAAAAAAATCAATAGACTCACTTATCTTCGTATTTTATATTATATTCAGTATAATAATTTTATTTCGAAATAAGTTAAATAAATTAGTGATTTTCTCTACAGTATATCCCCGGATTGTCTTTACAAGATTTACAAGAGGAAAAAGTTTTTTATTATTGACATTTTGAGGAAAATGTATTCTTCGTAAACATTTTTGCTTGTTTTAAAATTGATATATCGGCCTTAGATTATTATTGACAGAATTTTAATTAACGTCATATTTTCTATGATAAAATGTTAAAGAAGCACAAAATTTATTTAGTTCAATGCTACGGAAAGTTGAAGTGAAAATGGTTATCGGAAAATGTGATACTTTAACAACATCAAAAAATATGACGTTAATCAGAATTAATTCGATATATCAAAGAATAAAAGCGCAGTTATATTACCATAGCAATGCCTTTTAATCTTTAGGACTTTTTTTTAATTTCCTCTAAAACGGTATGGATATTTGGAAAATTATAAGTAGAAGTTTCATTTTTAATTCGATTTTTTCCAAATAATTTCTGAAGGAATGTCAATATTTGGATGAAAGTGGGCGTCTGGGAGTTTTTTGACATGAGAAATTTGATTTTAATACCAATATGACTCCTATTTGCAGGGGGCGCCACCTACATGTAGTTTAACTGTTTTGAAGAATAATAACTTTTTGTCCGTACCTGTATAAAACTACTGAGTGAAAAATATAAATTTCCGTGTTTTTTTTTAAGTAAAAAATGTCTCTTGGTAAAAATCGATATGAGCAACCGTTCTCAAGATATTTAGAATGGGAACAGTCCATACATGTTATTATTGACAAAAAATAAACGTGTTGTGTAGATAGTTATTTGACTAAAATGATAAATTTTATTAGATAAGATACCTTTTTATTTTTTTAAATTAATCATAAATTTTTCTTGCAAAAAATGATAATGAAACAGTTTCTGTTGAACTTTTGGCACCAAAACATTTGACATTTATGATTTCCGTCTAATAACTATTTAGAGTCAACATGTTTAATTTTATGTCAATGACGATAGGTACTGATAATATCGATTCCAAATATTTCGAGAACCATAACTCGTAGCGGTTTTTACAAAGAGACCTTTTTTGCGTAAGAAACGTCGTAAGTGTATATTTTTTACTCGGTAGTTTTATACAGGTACGGACAAAAAGTTATTACTCTTCAAACAAGTTAAAAAATATATAGGTGGCGCCCTCTACAAGTAAGAATCATATTGACCTCAAAATCAAATTTCTCATGTCAAAAAACTCCCAGACACCAATTTATATCCAAATATTAACGTTGCTTCAGAAATTATTTGGAAAAGATCAAAATAAAAATGAAACTTCAACACCCAGTATCTCCGAAACTAAGCATTTTGGGACATGCATTTATACGAACTTTTTTACTTATTTTTATCTGCAGAATACGATGCACAAGTTTCCGAAATACAGTTCGGACCACCCTGTATATTGGAGAGGGATTGGTTTGGTTGTGTTTGGTGTGATTGGTGGTGTATGTGCGTGTAAATAAATCATATAAATAAAAAAAAATTCTCAAACAATATTCACTGTAATTGCAATTTTTTTTGGTAAGATTTGTGAGATCAACAAGAAGGAACTACTTGAAAAGACTTCTTAATTTTTCTTCATCTACAAAAAAGGAAAGTTATTTTATATAACACTACACTAACGAAATCAATTTTGCTTAGTTTCATCATTTCTGTACTTCTTCTGGTTTATGTAATTCTTGATTGTTTCTACTTGTATTTTATTTAACATGAATTTACATTAATTTTACCAAGACTTTGTAGTTTACAATTCATTTTATATTATTCCTACTTGGTAATTTTACTAGAGTCGATCACCAAAACCTAGTCTATTATTTCCATTTTCATATAAATATAATGCAAAAAAATATAAAACAAACAACAATTCGTCGACTTTTATTTACCAATACACAAAGATAACACACAAACCCAAGCGTTCGTATTCTGAGAAATTTAAATAAGCCTTGTCAACATATTCTCGCCCTCTGGCAATATTGCCTGTTGCGATAAGCTGGCATCTTATGATACCGCTCCGAATGAGACGCCAAGCTGAAATCAAGATCTCTTTTTCTATATTTTTTGTAAAAGACCGTAGCTAAATTACAATTCCTTTGCCATACTTTTCTTTAGGATTTTTGAGGACTCCTTTGAAATTTAGTTTTATATCATGCTATTTTTCAGTTTTGCTGAATTGATATACTGAGTGACAATAAAAGGAGAACACCTATATTTGTTTATCAGAACTGGAAAATTTTTTGCTTGTTACCTTGTAGAATGTAGAATGTATGGGTGGGGGGAGTTCAATCACCGCGCCTTGACATTTGTGTCCCCCTTTCTTGAATTATAACTAATCATACTGTCTCAGTGCTTTAACAAAAGCCAGTATCTGAGACGGTTTTACAGAGTTTTTTTTCAATAACAAGGGGCCGTCCACTGCCGGAAACACTGCGACCTGTGAGGCCTATTGTGTTTGTCCCCTTTCTATATCTGCACCCATTCTCCTATCCCTGTGCCCTGCACTAACTTTTGCAGTCCCTTGATGTGATAGGAGCATAGTTCCTCCGGTTCTAGCCTAGCTTGCGATCCAGAGCCTCGCAGTGACATATTATGTGCTCCGATGTTTCAAGATCTTTATCGTAGAGTGTGCAGCAAAGACTTCCTTGATACAGGTTGATCTTGTTCAGGTAACACTTGACAGCCATGTGTCCTGTCAAGAGGCCTGTCGTAATTCGCACTTTATTCCTGCTAAGCATTAGCAGTTTTTTTGCGGTTTTAGAGCTAGGTTCTTGGATAAAGACCTTGCTGTGCCTGAGCTCCCGTCTGTTTCTCCAGTGGACATTCTGCTTTTCCCTAATCCAGAGTTTTAGTACACTACGGGCCATACATTTGGGTATTCCCAGTACTGGCTCTGGACCAAGATAGGATGCCGATGATCTGAGATGCCGATGATTTACAGAGGTTAGTGCTTCCTATCTCCGCTATCAGTTGTACCAAAAAAATTATGACACGAATGGTTGTCGTTTCATTGGCATTAATTTTCAATATTTGCTTAAATGGACATCCCTTTCCAGAAGACTGGAAGCTGGCTTATATATCTTCGATCCATAAAAAAGGCAATAAGCTGGACTGCAGTAACTACCGTGGTATATCAGTGACGATCACAATGAGCAGGTTATATGGTAGAATTTTACGTGATCTCATAGAAGAAGATTATAGAGAAAAGGAGGAAGAAGAACAGAATGGTTTTAGAGCAGGAAGGTCGTGTACAGATAACGTGTTCTGTTCAAAACAAGTTATAGAAAAAAGATCGGCAAGAAACTTGGACACACATATAACATTTGTTGACTTACGGAAAGCGTACGACATTGTCCCAATATCAAGACTATGGAGGGTACTAGAACAATCTACGATCAACCATACTTATATAACAGCTCTTAAGGAACTATATAAGGACGCAAAATCAAAAATAAAGGTAGGAAAAGAGCTTACAGAAACATTTATAACCGACAAAGGCTTGCGTCAAGGTTGTTGCATCTCCCCTATTCTCTTTAAAATATACGTTGCAGTCGCTTTAAAAAATTGGAAAAGAAAGATCCGTGGTATGGGCATAGAGATTGACAATGAATGTTTGTTCACACTTCAATTCGCAGACGATCAAATAATAGTTGCCAATGACAAAGACGATATGCAATATATGCTAAGAAAACTTATTGAAGAATACGGAGAATGGGGCTTGACAGTTAACATAGCCAAAACAAAATATCTATGTATAGGCGCACAAGAAGGAAACTTGAACTTGGACAACGGTCACGAAATTAAGCAGTGTCAAGAGTATGAGTACCTGGGAATTACGTTTGATAACACTGAAACTGACGGCAGAGAAATAGAGAAAAGGATTATCAACGCGAAAAAAATAATCGGATGTCTAAATGGAATCTTATGGAGCAAATCAATAACAAAGCGAAGAAAATTGAATATATATGAAACCATGATAAAGAGCAACCTCCTGTATGGAGCAGAAACATGGAGAATAACTGAGAGATACAAGAAGAGGATAGAGGCCGTAGAAATGGATGTCATTCGAAGATCAATGGGAATTTCAAGACAACAACGAATAAGAAATAATACCATAAAACAACAAATGGGTATAGAAGGTACGATAACACAGGATATAGAGAAAAAGCAGCTGATCTGGTACGGACATGTAGAGCGAATGAAGGACACTAGATTGCCCAAGAAAATAATCAATTGGCAACCAAAGGGCAGAAGAAAACAGGGAAGACCAAAACTGGAATGGCAAAAAAGCGTACACAAAGCGATGAGTGAAAGAAACCTGTCAACAGAGGATTGTACGAATAGACCAGGCTGGAAATTGGGTATCGGACAACGTAGAAAAACGTTCTAAACTGACTAGTATATATATATGGTTGTCGTTTCGATGAGTTCGCCGTGATAAGGTGTTCTGGTGTTTTCCCATAACGGAATCTTCATTCGCCGTTGTTTCTTAGCTTCAATCTAGTGAGGTGTTCATTGAGGAGACTGGCTACTTTATATTGCCTAAAAATAATTAAATTTTCTGGTTTGTCTCTTGAATATTTCAGTACCTGCATTGGTCGTTAACTGACACAGTACTATTCTGTTTTTGCAAATTTCTGCAATTACAGTCATACTTTAACCGTAGAGTTAACAAGGTTTGTTTCATAGTTTTTGTCGAAGTAGCCGTAATGCGTAGAGTGCGTACTCGAGTACGTAGAATTTCTCGGACACCTCAGCTTAGTTACTTTGAAAGGGGACGAGTTGTTCGGTTGTGACAGGCAGGTTTGTCGGTACGAGGAATTTACAAAAGAACCAACATATCTTTAAGTGCCATACTACGGTGTTGCCAGGCGTGGACTCAAGACGAACGAGAGAACCACATCTCTTCAACATCGTCAAAGAGATTGATGTATAGTTAGTATAGTTACCATCCTTGCAAAATATTATCTTTTGTCCTTGATCGAAAGGTCGTAAACTGGTCTCCATATACGAAATTAAGTATTTCCAATGTTAGAAATTCAAACTAATGAACCGGATGTCGAGCCAGCCGTAGTAAATATTTGCGCGGTTTTGCCAGATTTGTTGATATACTCCATTTTTATTCAATTATTCAATAATAATAAATATAGGTATGAATTTCGCTTTGGTTTGATTTTGAATTTTTTTCATTGTTTTGTATTGTGGTTGAGACTAAATTGGCGGACTATATTGTTAATGCGGTATCCAAACCGCAGCTTTATGCCTATCAAATATATGTATCGATTGTGCTAATTAGATATCTGACCGGAAGAGGTCATGTTACATGTCACCACTGGAAATGGATTTAACACTGACCAGCACAAAAAACGGACACTTTAAAATTTTCATGGATTTTAAAGTTTAATATTTTGTTCTAGTTGGCCGATTTTAATCAAGCTTAAAGTAATATTTAGCTAATTTATTTGAACTTTTAGCCTCCATTTAAATTAAAAATTAAAGTCCTGACATACGCGAAATAACAAAATGTTGTTCTTTTGACAGAGTTTGGAAAGTTTTAAATACTCTGTGGAATACTTTAACAAATTAAGATATTTAAAAACCAGTTCTTTATCATCAAGGTGTACCTTTTCTCGATAACTTGATTTTTGATTCCTCTCAATAACATAGATACCTCTCAATACCTCCAGAAATTATATAGGCTTTAATTAATGGTGTATTAAAATATGTTTATATTTCTTTTTTTTTTGCAGATTCGACTGCGGCTCAGGAATTGGGGTGGTAAGATCAGATGAGACCGTCCTGTTAAATCAGTGGAACCATGTGACATTGTACCGGCATAGATGGGATGCTAGGCTACAGCTGAACAATGGAAAGCATATACAAGGAAGAAGTAAAGGCCTATTTTCCAGGTAGGGTACTAACCTACATTATATTTTTCAAAAGACAAAATAATTTGGTATCAATTAATTTGACACAACATATTATAGTGCTTTTATTTTAATTGTTTATGCTTTGTAACACAATGCTATTTTGTTTTCTTCATTCTTAAAATGGTAGAGTTAGTAGGTAAATATGGTAGGTAATATAATGTAGTAAAATTAATAGAGGATTGGGGTTTTGTGGTTCATATGCAACCAATATGAAACCAAATTCAGTAATTTTAAAGAGCCTTTTCAAAACATGTTTTTTTTTAAATTCGTTCTTATTATTGCTATTCAATATTTTATTGTAAATTAATAGTCATAAGTAAAATAAATTTAAGGTATTTACTGTATTTTATGTATTTATACAGAAAAAATAAAAATAGTGTCTCCAACAAATCCTTTATGGGTATTTCGCCACTGCACTGCAAGAAAATTTACAAAATAAAATAGTTATTTTTTGTAAACACTTCTGGCGTTAAACCTAAACGGACGCTGCTTGTCAGATTTTATGTTTACAGTAATACAAATTTGCCTAACAAAGAAAAAATGCTTAACGTTTTGGAAAGTTATCCCTTTCGGTCGTGGGAAGCAAAAAAAATATACAAAGAATAAAGAAAAAAACTATTTAAAATATTTAAATTCAACTATTCGAGAACACTTTACTTTTTTAAAACAGATACGTCTACAAGAAACTGTTGACGTTCTGTTAAAATTTATATTTATGTGTGTGTGTTTCATCTTAACAGAACGTCAACGGTTTCTTGTAGACGTCTGTCTGTAGACGTCTATCTGTAGACGTTTCTTGTAGACGTCTATCTGTTTTAAAAAAGTAAAGTGTTCTCGAATAGTTGAATTTAAATATTTTAAATAGTTTTTTTCTGTATTCTTTGTATATTTTTTTGCTTCCGACGACGGAAAGAGATACCTTTCCGAAAGGTTAAGCATTTTTTTCAAGTTTTCAAGATAGATCAAGCATTTTAGGCAAATTTGTATTACTGTAAACATAACTTCTGACAAGCAGCGTCCGTTTAGGTTTAACGCAGAAGTGTTTACAAAAAATAACTATTTTATTTTGTAGATTTTCTTGCAGTGCAGTGGCGAAATACCCATAAAGAATTTTTTTGGAGAGATGAATGCGCTACATAGGTATAGACATTTTTTAAAAATAGTGTCTTTGTACCTAGGCTGTAGTTCATTTGATTGGTTCGGAATAGTATTAGTTTGTATGAAAAAAAAAATCATTAATAGAAAATGAGGATCCTACCCACTACTATTGTGCATTTTTTTAAATTTTTGATAAATGGTATGAACATGTTATGTCTATTTTTTAATACAGTTTAATTAAAAAGCATATTCCACTTATAAATAATACAATATTTTATATTAATAGAAATTGTATTATATTGTCTAGCAAATTAAACGAAAATAAATATGAATAATTGAAAAATCACTGCACAATATTTGAAACAGAATATTACATTAGACAACGAGTAAATTGAGATAATTTCAACGATATACATCTCAAGTAGCAATTGAAAATTCTATATGCTTAAAAGTAAGGGGAAAATGTGATACCGATCTATTTGTTTAGGCATGTGGGGGAACCTGAATACATTTCCAAAGAACACTTTATGCCTAAAAGCATTTGCTTTTGCTGACTTCATACTAGTAGTGGGAACTATCGAATGAATACTATCGAAACATTCGATAGTTGCAATTCATTCGAATAATTCGATAGTTAGTAAGAAAACATTCGTTGAAAACTATTCGAATAAAAATTATCGAATAGATCCGTCATCTGCCTTGAAATATTGTATTCTAGTAATTCGGCAGCAAAAACCATTCATTTATAAAATTCATTCATTTATAAAATTTATTCATTTATAAAATTCATTCATTTATAAAATTCATTCATTTATGAAATTCATTTATTCGTCAGGATCGATTATAATAAAATATTAACTGAATTTTAGTTGTCGCCCGGCGACGTAGGTTTCCGAGAAAGCGGTCGGTGGCAATGCTATGAAAAGAAGCCGGCATCTTTGATTTTTGCGGAGTCATATATAGATAAGGACACATTATTTTTTTTATTGAAGTGCTAGTATTTACACAGAAAATACATTATGAAGGGCGCTGTTGCCATATTTTTGTATTAGTTGATTTTAGCAAAGAATATTATTGTTTGGCTTTAGTTAGTTAGGGATAGTATGTCTATATATTCTGCATTTTTTTTAATATTCTGTTGTTACACTGCAATAATACTTGTTATTTTGGATGTAGGAAAATTATTTTTAATGTTTTTAAGCAAAGACTGGTTTAATAAATAATAATAACAGTAATAATTTGTTATACCTATTAACAACAAAATTTAAAATCATTTAATATAAATATTTTTTTAAGTAGTAGCAAAATATAAACAACAAATTAGATGTCAAAATTATTTATATTAGATCCTATTTAAAAATAATATAGTCTCTAATTTTTTTGGCAATGTTGGTTTATTAAATAATAATAATTACAGAACTAATTTGTTATATTAACAACAAATTTTAAAATCATGAAATATAAACATTTATTAATTTTCTAAGCAAGCGGTGTAATGGAAGGAAAATATAAATAAAAAATTAGAAATCAAAATTATTTATATTAGGTGCTTTATATTACTATTTAAAAATTATATTTACTTTTACTGGCATTTACTTTAAAAAAAATGAAATGAAAATTTCTTCGCAAAAACTACATGTAAGAGAATTAGCATAAACAAAATACAAACATCGTTAACTTTTTTTAAATTGGCACGTGTAAAATTTTCATTTTAATTTTCTCACCCCATAGTTTGAGTTCGATAACCATTTATTTAACCACATTACTTAAATATAATTATTAAGTTCCAACTAATTCATAGGTATTATTAAAACATCTAAAATACAAATATGTAGTTTTAAAATTAATTGTAAGTTCATCTCATCTCTCTTAAAAATTGCTACTTTTCAAAATTTCCCATTAAAAAATAGACCATATACCATATAAAATGAAATAATTGAAAGATCGGACTACGGAAAACCACACAAAGTATCGGAAAAATTTTGACCACCTGCACATGCACACAATCGTCAATAAATAAAATTAAAAAATAACTACTATTTCAGTATTTTAACTATTTTAATAAACGCAAAAATAGCACAGTATTTATACGGCGAAGTTATAAAAATTTGGAAGAACCAATAATGCACTGACGCATACAAAATCCAAACGAATACTAAATTTCATTTATCAAAAGCATTCGATAGTCGTGGCTCAACGATAACCATTTAGTCGCACGGCAAGGTTGTCACATATGCTTTAATTTACAAATGAATGAATGATTTTATTCGAATAAAACCATTCGATAGTTGAAATCATTCATTCATTAACCATTCGATAGTCTAATTCATTCGATAGTTCCCATCGCTACTTCATACTCTCCATGTATAAAAAAAGAATACAATACCCTTGAAAAGATAATTTTTTTCTTTAAGACTATAGATATAAAAGTGAATGAATGTTAAAAAAATTATTATGTATATTTTTTGCAAATACATTGGAACTTTCCCACTTTTTCTAGCTCTCTCTATATGCCATTGCTTTGTCTGATTTTTCCACTTGGTACCTGTTTGTTATACCTTTTCTACTTTCTTTTTTCATTAAATTTGATTAAAAATATCAAAATATATAAAAAATATCACAAATAACCCAAAGTAGTGTCATCAATACAGCAGTAGTATCATAGACTAAAACCGCATCTCTTTAAAGTAAACAATAATTTCCAGTTTATAAGCTGGAATTTTTTGTCAATTTAATTCAACATGTGTTGGCTGTACGAGTTTTCGATATAGAAAATTTCTCTCTTGTCTGCAAAAACTAATAATCGCTGCCCTATTTCAACACGCCGCGCCGCGCCGGATCGAATCGACTTTTTGTGGTTTCTTGTCTGTCTGTTACATATACTCGTATGGATTCTTTTTTATTATTATTTTATCAGCACATGTTGCACCAAAACTAATAATCATATTATCTATACGAAAATGGTATGGATTGATATTTTTAAATAATATATTGTATTTGTTTTTTTTAGAAAACGTTTCAGCGAATCTCAAAGCTAGGCAAGCTAGTAATATAGTACGTTATACAACATCTTTTAAAAAAATATATTATTGGCCAGTATTGTGGTAACCAGAATACAAAAAAATCTAACTATAATAAATCTGTTGATATGAAGAAACCTATATTTTATTAGTTAGGCCACTTCCTGCAAGAGTAACACCTCATCTATAAAACATTTTTTTTTTCAAACGTCACAAAAGTATTAATTTTCGCGATGTGACAATATAAAAAGTCATTAACGCTTAGGTATAAAAGTAAAGCACTTTTACGTCTAAGCCATAGACAAACAAATAAAAAGAGACTGACAAATCCCATGGTAAAGAGTGGGACCGCGTTCCCTAGCGCAACTCAGAACAAGAATTTTGAAACCAATTAGCAGGACCATGGCAGGACGTACGTCTTTATTGCTATCTTTCATAATTATGTGTGCTTTATATGAAAAAGAAAGAGATAGGTATAAAACGTATCGTAAGACATTATCGCACATTCAGGCTGGGGAAAATTTAAATTAGCCTTTATTAGTAGTATTCTTTCATTCTGAAACTGCAAATTTTCACTTAAACTGATTTATTCCCTATACCACGTAAAGGGAACGTGGTGTAGGGAATAAATCAGTTTAAGTGAAAATCTGCAGTTTCTTTCAGAACGAAAGAGTACTACTATTATAAGGGAAATTATAAAAAAAGCAAAAATTGTACTGTTTTATAAACATATTTATTTATACATAAAAATAAATACACTTTTTATAATATAATAACAAAATAACAGTGTTTATTCCACCCACCTGCCAATTTTAAATGCAGAAGAACTGACTGTTGCAGGAAACGATTGGCCCATTTTTTTAAAGGGCATTAAAAATCTTATTTTCGAAAAAACTGTCTAATAAAATTGCAATAACAAAGTGAATATCCAAGCAAAGAGGACTTTACGAGAATCATGATCCTGAACCATTTTCAAGTCCAGTTTTAATCCTATAACAAAAGTAAAATAGGTATATTAATAAAGTTTCTGGTTACTATAAACCAGCCATAAACTACCCAAAAAATGAAAAAAATTAATTGTATTAATTTGTTATGTTAAGAGAGGTTCGAAATATTTTTGACACTACTACTTCTACATTTTTCTTAATAAGATGATAAATATAACTACTTACTTTTATTTTACCGGGTGTCTTTAACATATCTATCAGAGAAAGGGGACACCAATACATATAAAAATAGATGATACTGGCTCCTGCAGCAAATAAAATAACAAATAGTATAACCTAAAATTATAAGTAACAAAATATAAATACCTATATGGAACAAAGGAATTTGTTCCCTATCCATATTCATAAATCAATAAAATGGAGAGTTTAGACAAAAAGGTAAATCACCAAAAGAAAAATTAACAAACATGACGAATTGTCATGATGTTGTCATCTTGGTTGTCATGATGACGAAAACGAAAGGCGATTGTTCTAATTTCTATTTAGAAATTACGTTTTATATGGTTGCTTCTTTCTCTCTTGTTATATTAGAATGAGATAGTGGACCCAATAGACGCAATGCGCAGATCAACATAAATATAACGAATTTTTGCGTTCTGAGTTGCGCTACGGGAACGTTGTCCCTCTCTTTGCCATTTAATTTGCCAGTCTCTTTTTATTTGTTTGTCTATGGCCTAAGCACAAAAGTACGAAATAGTATATATTATAAAGAAGTTTTCAAACGAGTTTTTTACGCTATGTTTTCTACGACCACAAATTAGCATCAGACTCACTCAGTTTTTGCCAGTTTTGTGAAATAATTTGCGATATAATGATGACACTTTTCTGACGGCTGCGTTGCGTTTGGCGTTTCAGCTAAATTAAAAAATAATAATTAAAATAATTGGAGGTTAAAAATGACACATGTCGTACGCCAAATCCTTAGCACACAACAGTTTGCAAAACGGCAATTTCAAATCTAGTTTTCCGTGTGTCAACCTGCATTTTCTAGGCTAGTCGTAGAAAAATATATTATTAAACTGACATAACGTGTATATCTAATTATCAGGTATTATTACTTTTTACTTTAATGAATAATTCATAATATGATAATATGTCATTCTGAAATCAAATTAATTATGAAGCTTATGGTTGCTAGGTTAATTGATCGCTTCATTGTTAAAAGTAAATCACGTGACTTACTTTTAGCACCAGTTGGCACCAGTGCTAAAGGTAAATGACTTTTACCATCAGTGACATAATGTCACATTTTAGGCACTGACAGCATGCGTTAAAAATTACATTTTTACTGACGTTTGTAGAAACACAATATTTAAAAAGGTAAAAAGCTATAAAACTGTTTTTAGTGGGGTTAACAACAGGCTGTTTAGAGTTTATAAACAAAACTGAGTATATTAAATTACATAATGGCAAAGTTTTAGCCTTTGCTTTGATGTCCCTTTGTTAAAAGCGAACCCATAATGCCGCATGCTTTAAATTACTTGGAAGAATTACTTAACGTAAATTGTCCCGACCATGTAACGCTATCTGAATATAATGAGCCCTACATCGCTGTACATAAAACAAATTAGTTTTCAGTTCAATAGCAACTTCTTCTTTGAACAGGAGGAAACGCTGGCTTCCTTTCCTGTCAGCTTCGTTATCGGTTTTCAGAGAGAGTGAAAAATATAATTATACAAAATAATTTAAATAATAGACCAAGTTGAAAGAATGGACCACGATAGAACAGCAAAATGGCCGGCAACACAAATACTCAACACACCCACACTACCTGACAGGCCACCAAAAAGATGGTACGAAAGTTGGACATACACATACCGTATGATCGAAAAAAGGCGTCCAGTTGGCTTGGAAATAAACATCGATAACATTCTCCATATAATTTTACATATAAATTGACAGCGATCTTCATTTCATAGCCATCGCTGTCGCTGTTTTTTTTCCTCATACGGTGGTTTTATACAGGGAGAACCCTATTTCAAAAAGAAGAAGAAGAAAAAGAAGAATTAAAACAATCATTATTATTTTTGAGAAAGGATTAAATTTAATTCTACATATTTTATTATAATGTGACAATTTAATTTTGTGGAGAAAATAAGTACCGAAGGAAAACGGCGTGAAAGACGGCTGGGAATGACAATCGATGATAATGAGGCCAATCTCTAGACGTCATTTACTAAAAATTGATATAAAACTTCTCAAAAACTAACACTAATCATTATAGAAAGGTTAAGCCCACGGCCACACAGAAAGCGTTTTTACCGTTTTAAGGTTTTTTTTTAAACACGCAAAAGACGCGGCAAGCTCGTGGATTCTCGGCCCGTTCAACAATCAATCCTGTGAGAAAGAGATAAGCGAGATCGGCGCGGTTAGCGTTGAAGAGACGAAGATAAAAGATGCTGGGATTGAATTGTGGACAGGCCGGGGTATATATTTGGCGACAAACACAATCTACTGCTAGTGCCAGTGGTGTGTGTAAAAATAATAATTTGCCATTTATTTTACGAATGTTAGTTTATGTGTATAGTTATTTTATGTTGTATTGTTGTGGTTACTTGTTATAGTTTTTTATGTTGTAGTGTTGTGGTTACTTGTTGTAATTATAATATAATATAATATAATAAAGAATTATAATTATATAATAGAATAGTAAATATATATTACTAGTTGCTAACGCAATTTTAGGACATGATTTATAAAACTTTTTGGTTTGGTTTGAAACTTCTTTACGGGCGCTGGGAGTAAACATTCAAGGCCGTGACACACGAGCTTGTGAGACGGCCCTGACACACGAGCTAGTTGTAACGAAATGTGTTAACGGCTTAGAAATACGTAGTGACGCGACGTGTATTTGTGAGCAATCCACGTGTTTATCAAAAATATTGATATTTTAATACAAATTTTGTAAAAGTGAATCAAATTATTACGTGTAAAAAACCATTTTTATTATTTTACGCGAATAAAACTGTTATATATAAAAAACTATTTTTTACGCCTATAAAACTATTTTTACTGGTAGAAAACTCTTTTTTACGCGTATAAAACTATTTGTTAAACGTAAAAAACTATTTTTTACGCATCAAAAACTTATTGTTTCTGGTAAAAAACCTTTTTTACGCAAAAAGAAATATTTTTTACGTGTAAAAAATTATTTGTTGCACGTAAAAAACTATTTTTTTACGCGTCAAGAACTTATTATTTCTGGTAAAAAAACTTTTTTACACAAAAAAAAATATTTTTTACGTGTAAAAAACTATTTGTTACACGTAAAAAATATTTTTTTACGCGTCAAAAACTTATTGTTTCTGGTAAAAAAAACTTTTTTACGCAAAAAAATATTTTTTGTAAAAAAAACTATTTGTTACACGTAAAAACTATTTTTACGCGTCAAAAACTTATTGTTTCTGGTAAAAAACCTTTTTTACGCAAAAAAATAGTTTTTTACACGTAAAAACTTTTACGCGTCAAAAACTTATTGTTTCTGGTAAAAAACCTTTTTTACGCAAAAAAAATTTTTTACACGTAAAAACTTTTTACGCGTCAAAACTTATTGTTTCTGGTAAAAACCTTTTTGCGCAAAAAAATATTTTTACGTGTAAAAACTATTTGTTACACGTAAAAACTATTTTTTACGCGTCAAAAACTTATTGTTTCTGGTAAAAACTTTTTACACAAAAAAATATGTTTTACGTGTAAAAAACTATTTGTTACACGTAAAAAACTAATTTTTACGCCTCAAAACCATTTGTTTCTGTTAAAAAACCTTTTTTACGCAGAAAAAAAAACACTTTTTACGCATAAAAAACTATTTTTTACGCGTAAGAAAATATTCCCCTAATTAATTACTTTTTCATTCATTAATTTCAACATTTCATTAATAGAATCTTCCTAAACAGTAGATATTCTCTATAAAAATATTTTTAGATAATATCCTAAACTGAATAAAATGCTATTACTATTTAATTTATTTTTATTGTATTATTAAATATTACGTTCGCCTATGACGGGGTCTCATAGAAAACGCTAAAGACGCTACAGAAAACAAATTGATTTGTTTTCATTTGCGTTTTTTGCGAGACACGCCGAACGCTAAACGCTTTTGGTGGGGCCACTCCTATATAATCCTGTTATTTTGTTTTAGACGCAAAAGACGCTTCACGCTAAAAACGCAAAAAACGCTTTCTGTGTGGCCGTGCACTAAAATAGGATAGAACATTTCCAGACATACAAATCTATTCCCAAAAAAACTATTTAAAAATAATTTTTACTCAAATATAAAAATAAAATACAACATTCCTAAATTAACTAGCAGTAAGCACCATTATAAAATAAAGGAGAGTACGGGCCAGGCAAATGACGTCTAGGGCTTGACCTCGCCAAAATCATCATTGCTTTTCATTCCTCAGCCGTTTTTTTTTTCGATTCTTTGGTATAATTACATATAAATTCAATAATATATCGAAACACACAGGCCTGAAACCAGGTTACGATAAAAACTGGGCTAAGTTAGATTAATACTAAATGAGTATCGATTTCAGTAAGATTCTCCGATTCAAAATTAAACAGTACGCTTTGTCGCATGGTTTTAGAAAACTGACTTTATAGAATAATATATGTATTTACTGATCCAATTTTATAATCTAGAACGGTATAATTATAGCTCATAAGCTCATGTAATAATAATGAGAAGAAAATGTAGAATTAGCATAGTTATAGCATAGCAGCATAAAGATGTCTAGTATAATTCAATATTAACAAAAATTACATGCATGAAACCTTTCTATACAGAAAAAAACTTATAAAATGTGTTAATAAAACGATATACAGGGTGTTTCAATAAACATGTGCTATCTCTCGTGGGGAGATTCCTCACAAAAATAAAATTTATTTTTCATATCAACATATATCCGATTCTGCTTTGTTCCGTAGCTACAGGGTGTTAAAATCTTAATATTTTTTCGATTTATTGTAATTTTCTTCTTAATACTTTTAGCGTTTCGAATGAAATTTTGTGGGTAAAAGTTACTATAGTGCGACATATTTTAATGCTACAAAAGTGTGGACATATTCACCAGGGACGTGCATATGAGTTATCATTGGCATATTTTTCTAAAAAAAGCATGTACGCTACTGACTTTTTTTCACATGTTAGCGAAATAGTGTAAGCAGTTTAATGCCGATTAAAAGTTGTCTATTGATGTTTTGTCGATTTCGGCCTCCCTTGATGAGATAAACGCAATTTTATTAAGTTGCCTTGATCCAAATTAAAAAAAAAATAAAAAAATGACGACCTTTAAAAAAATGTAATATTATTAACTTGCGAAAGTTTTAAATATATACTCATTGATTCCTTATCAAAAAATACGAAAAAATGTCCCTTTAAACATGGGTATGGAAATGCATAGTTTTAGAGTTCAAGGATGTTAAAACTTTTTAAAATTAGTTTTTTTGTAATTATCTTAAATAAATTATTTTTCTATTTGAAAATGTTGGACTAATAGTAATAATAACTGATCACAAGGATCGTAAGTGTCGATAACAGATAGTAATAATATTTAATAATAAATTAGGTAAAATATACAGGGTGTCCCAGAAATGAGTGCAGATATTTTAAGGGGTGGTAGATCTGGTCAAAATAAACATATTTTCTCTTTACCATTTTTAAAATAAATTGAAAATAACCGAGTTATTTAACTTTGAAAATTTAAAAAAATAATCGCAACATTTTGAGAACGCCGCGCCGGCAGATATTGCCACATCCAATGAATAATATGATGAATCATTTTCGTAAACGTCCTAAACGTAATGTTTTAGTTAATTTTCGATGGTTTTTGTTAAGTTTTCATTGAAGGGGTAAGTACTAAAAATAATTAATGTGTTTTTTTCTATAATAATTTTAATAATGAGCACTGATAAAAATTTAACATTCCTAATTTTTGAGTAGAAATTTTTCTATGAATTTATAAATGTAGAACTATGTAGAATGTGGATATCATAGGAGGTTGCAACACTGCAAGGTTTAGATACACCTTAGAGAAATCTCAGGCGAATAAACAAGTGGCACTAAAAAGTTTTTTCAAATTTCCCGGAAAATGTCAAGAAAAATTTAAAATTTTCAACATTTTTTTTTCGCAAAAAAACCTCATAGGCGTGTTTCTGGGGTTGAACTATACTACTAGTTAAAATATTTGCACTTATTTCTGGGACACCCTGTATATGATTTATTAATTTTACTTTTATTTTAATTTTATTAAATGTGGTTAATAAAATAGCGTTTGTCTCATCAAGAAGGCCGAATTCGACAAAATATCAAGAGATGTTTTTTAATTGGCATTAAACGGCCTACACAATTTTGATATCAAAAGAAAAAAGTCAGTGGGGTCCGTATGTTTTTTTTTTTAAAAATTTCCAGAGATAACCCATATGCACGTCCCTGGTGAATTTATCTCCACTTTTTTAGCATTAAAATATGTAGAACTTATAGTAACTTTTACCCTCAAATTTTTATTCGAATCACTAAAATTACTTGGACGAAAATTATAATACTTAAATCGAAAGATTATTAAGACTTTAATACTCTGTAGCTACGAAACAAAGCAGAATCGGATCTATGTTGATATGAAAAATAAATCTTATTTTTACGTGAGGAATCTTCGCACGAGAGATGGCACATGTTTTTTGAAACACCCTGTATATGTCGCAGGCGAGGCGTATCGAATAACTCGAAATTTTGCAAAAAGACTAGGCATATTATAAAACGCCGCGCCGCACGGTGGGGCCGATTGAAGAATCGTTGGCCAAAACCTTCAAAGATATATGGATGGATCAACCAAAAATATATAGAATTTAACAGTTTTTGCTTAATTGAATTTCTAGATAGCCAATCTTCAAAATTTTAGTTAATTAAATTATACTTCACGTATATACCCAGCATATTAGCTCATCAATATAATGTGAGAAAAAATACCCGGATGACAAAACTTTTACACTTTTGCCTTGCAAGCCATTTCGAATATTGTTGTCTTGTGGCATGTCTGTCTGTCTGTTTATCGGTCTGTTTGATATATTTTTTTATCCGTATGTAACCAACAACTTTGATAAAAAAATAAATATTGTTTTTGGATTCTAGTTTTGAAGAAGTAAAAAAATAATTATTTTCAATCGTGGTCTCACATGTCTCAAAATGAGTAGTCGGCACGTAATCAAGAAAGTATGGGCTAGATTTTTCGAGTACCTATTACAGGCAAGCAACTAAAAATTAATTTCGGATAATGAGGGGGTTCCAAAAATTTTAATAACCATTTCTGGGGAAGGGCGGTTTTGGGTGCCGGAATTTTTTTTTCTCCTTCTATTTTTGGATTGGAGCAACTAAAAGATTTGAAATTTAGCGTAATGTAATGTGTTCAGTTAGGTTAGTTAAAAATAATTTGTTTAAATGCTTAAATTTTTAAAATCGGTTCATTATTTTAGTACATATCATAGTTTGAACACGGCATATAAATCACACGGCAGGTTAACTCTCTTTGGCGGGAACGCTACGCGCATACCGTCGCGCACGCCGCCATTAGGGTTTCCATTAACAGAAAGTAACCAGTGTCGTAGTTTCTTTCATCGACTGCGCACACTTTCGGCTGATTCGAGTCAGTAGCGTACGGATTAATTTATGTTGTTTATTTCTTGAGTTATATTTTATAGTTGTTGTTTTATTTTTGTTTATTGTTTTATATATTTAGCTTTTCTAGTTTATTTTCGTTTCTTGTGTTATATAATTTATTTTTGTTTTTCTGAACATTGTTAAATCGTTAATTTTTACGTGTTTTTAAAATGCCTGGGCGAAGTTGTGCAGCAAAAAACTGCCCGAGTAGAGGACTAAACTGCAATAAAAGTTTCTTTCTGTTTCACATATGTATATACATATGTGATTAATTATTTTAACATATTTTAGTTAAAAAAACAGTAGTATACATATTAGGACATTCAGCTAAATAGAAAGATCTAATTAAAAATATACAAGTTCAGCATCTATATTAAATGTTAACAAACTTATATATAGGATGAGTCTTAAATAAGTGCAAATATTTTCAGGGCTGGCAGATCTCGATAAAAGAAACATATTTTCTCCTTACTTTTTCAGATAAATCCAAAATAACCGAGTTATTTAAGTTTAAAAAAAAATTTTTTTTTAAATGTTGAGTTGAGAGCCACCGAATTTTTTCTGTATTTGCATCCCTTTTAGTGCCGCAACCATAGAGTAAAGCCGCAACTATGGTAATATCAGAGATTAAGAAATTATACCGTGGGAAAATTTGCGGTGAACAGGCAGTTCTAAAAAGTTTTCGAAAAATATACAAGGAAGTTAAAAGAAAATGCACGATTTTCAATATCTTTTTTTAGCGAAAAAAACTCATAAACGTGTTCCTGGGGTCGAAATATACCACCCCTGAAAATATTTGCACTTATTCAAGACTCACCCTATATGTATATAAAATATTAGCAAGATTAAAATGTTAAATATTTAGTAAAATTAATGTTGTATCTAGACATTCAACATTAAATTCAAAAATAATTATATTAATAATTATTAAATAAAATTATAAAAATAAATAAAATGAGTATATCGAAAATAACAATAGATTAGTAACAAGTTAACAATACATTTTTAGGGCAAGAACATGGGCAATTGCATCTAATAGAGAAGACTTGGTTGAAGATATAAATAAGGCCCAGAAAAGGTACAGGTTGTGTTCTGTTCACTTTGAATTTAAAATGTTTACCAATTCACTTTGTAACCGTATAAAATACAATGCGGTACCTACTTTGTTTCCTGCCATGAAAAAAATAGAAGTTTCTCAAAAAAAATTGTGGATTTATTAATTTGTGAAATTTGAATATTAATAAAATTTGCTACGCCCCTTGATGGGCATAATTTGTACGTAGCCTCTTTATATTGTTCAATAAATATTTTATTGGTATTTTTTTAATTCTTGTTTGTAACTCCTGGCATGTTTTTGTTAGTTGCATGTTTTTTAATTTTAATTGTCTATTCTCTACAGTGAAATATTTAATTGATTTTTTCATTTTTACTTTTCGAGAAGTATGCGCGGTTAACGATTCATTTGTTTGGACAAAAGTATTGTAAATAAAATTCAGTTTCAGTCAATTACCGTATTTTTTTAATACAACCCTGTCGTATTTTCTGAGAAATTTTTTAATACGTTTTAATCCGGCCCTGACTAGGAAACCATAATGGCGCCGACAAGGTCAAATTTTATAGAAATTTTAAACAATGGAATCTGAGTAGAGTTGGCGTGCCGATTGTTTTATGTGCCGTGGTTTGAATTTACGTGCGGATATTTTAATAAGTTAAGCCGCCATCTTGAAATTTTAAACTGTCATATTTAGACTAAAACGTAATATTTTTAAACATATTGCCTTACTTCAAATCTCCATGTTGTTCCATTAAAAAGATAAAAAAGGAGTGGGGAGTTGTATATTATCTAAGCCTCGATCTAAGCATTAATTCAGTTAAATCCCACAAAATTTGTAGATTTGAGGTGGGGTGGGACTGAAGGGTCTAGGACCCTTGGACCCCCTAACTATGTGCTTGATTACAGGCGATTTATGAGTATCAGATTTTATTAAAATCACACGAACTTAATCGAAATAAATCATAAAGACCTATAGTATCTATTACTCAAAGTATACCAGGGACATACTTACATTTAAAAATATTTTTTTTTAAAGTTGCGCAAGATGGTAACAAATACACGAAGGGTAATGTTCAATCTTTCAAAAAACATCAGCTAATAAATTGGGCAACTTTGGGCACCCAACAAAACTCAAGGTTAAATAGCATATTTTATTTTTTATATTATACTAATTTATTAATTAATTTAGTATGCATCAGTGAAAAAGTTTTTTTTTCAAAATATAGCTAGAAATAGTCAAGCAGTATTGTACTTTTATAAAAAATGCAAAAAATTAATTGTATTTAAAAATTAACCAAGAAATTTTGCTTCTTATTCGGGCCCTACAAATTGCAATTACTATACACAGTAGAACTAAACCTTCGACATTACAGCCCTTCACTGGTTACAGATCTGCATCCAAAAATTTTTTCTGTGCATAATAAAATATTTAGGTCTTTTCTGTATTCTATGGTCATCAAAACTTTTTGAAAAAGCAACTTCTGTTTTATAAGGTTCTGGCCGCAAAAATGGAAATCGGCCCCACTGTGCGCCGGCGCACAATGGAACGAGGCCACGTTAAATGTTGGACATGGGGCTAAAATTTTTTTTGGAAAAATGGAAAACTGAATCTACCATATTTAGTTTTCCATAAAACAAATGTCAGGCCTCTCTTAAAAACTGATTTTTAGAAAACAAAAATGAATTTTGTCGTTTTTATAAAGGTTTAAAATTAACCGTTTTCAAAAAGGCTAATTCATGTTGAAAATATTACCACAATTTGATTTTTTTATTGTCCAAGCTGCGGTAGGTTTTTTAAAAAATATATTTTTTTCAATTTAACTCGTTCTTTGTTAATGAATTTTTGGCAAAATTTTGTACATACATCTCATCAATCACCCACTATATATTTTTGAATTAAAAAGTTTTTAATTTTTATTATAGATCTAATCATCAAGAAATTTGAAGTAAGTGCCGCAAGGTTCCATAAAAAGAATAGCGGCATATAGTAGACCATAATACCCTTATTATAAACTTATATAAAAAAGTTGCCCCAATTTGCCGTTTTTTGAAAAAAAAATTGAACTATACGATGGATACTATTTTCAGGGGGCTTTTAAGTCATTTACATAGGTTGAACAAGTCTGGCTTTAAAAATATATTGTTATTCCGATATTATTATTACTATTCTTCTTAACATTTATGTATAAATCGTATATTAGTAGATTATATCGAAATCATTGCACCCCCCCCCCTCCTTTTAGAATACATCTACGGTTTTTATTATTATAAGCAGAACTATCAAAAAATATATCTCAAATATGACTTGTTAATGAGAAATTAGTGTTCTATCACTTTACTATATAGTTATTTTCCTAACAAATGCGTAAAGTGATACTTTCCCTCACGCTTTATTTGACATTTACCCTGACATTAACAAATAATGCTAGTCGTTCAAATAATTTTCAAATATGTAGTAATTTAATATGGTTATCACTTGGCTGAAATATTCAAAAACGAAACGAAAAACATGCTAAACCATTATTTTTTAACATTATTTTGTCCAGAAAACATTAACTTTATCTAAAACCGTGTTTATTAAAATACAATAATTATGCAATTTTCAAAGGCTCATTTTTGTTGACCAATCTATATAATAAATTATTAAACTATTAAAAATATTTTTTCTAATAAAACTCAAAGTTGCACTTCAAATATGCGCACAAGAAGTTCCACTTCCAATATGCGCACATAGTGCACACACAATTTTTTTAATAAATTAATACTCCTATTATTCGAAAAAAATTATGGAAATACCTAAAATTCCTACTCTTGGAGTAATAGAAATACAGGTATGTAAATAAAAATATACAGGGTATCACAAAAATAGTATACGAAACTTTAGTGGGTGATTCTACAGCTAAAGAGAAAAAAAAAGTTTGTATAAACATATTATACCCTAATGCCGGGTCCAGACCAAGCAGACAAAACAACGATAAGACAGAAACATTCATGTTTTACGACAAAATTGCGACAAATCCAATACATTTCTGTGACATTTTTGTTTTGTTTCAAAATTTGGAGACTTTTCCATGGCCTGTCGCGAGTCGGTAAAGATCAAAGTGTCTATGTTTTGTTCGTATATTTTACGACAAGTTGTCGGCGCAGTGTGGATGGCGTGTGCTGCCAGCAGTAGGGACCAGGGAAATCACACACAGATGGTTAATAAAACTCGTTCCCAACAACTAAACTTTTGACTTTGTTGTACTTTTGTCTTTGCGGTGTGAACAATTTGTCTCCAGTTTGTCTTGTCAGAATTCCCCATTTTTTGTCGCAAGTTTGTTTTGTTTTTGTCTCAAAATCGTGTTTACTTTGTAACGTTTTTAGTTCGTTACATGTCTTTTTTACATATAATATATGATGTCTGGCCTATCGTCACCGGATTCCCTCTCGTTCAGGCCTGATCATTTTGTTGGTTCGCTTGGCGTAATTTTTACGTTCCCTAGTCGCCAACCCTGCTATCGTTTCAGTATTCTGTGGAGGCGCGCGCTGTCAACATCGCTTCTGTCAACTCTCTGTGATTTAACGGCACTTTTGGTTTGACCCATAGATAAATGCAACAAGTTTAGATTGGAAAGCCCGTAAAAATTTTAGGTCGCGAAATTATTTTGGGTCGCGACCGTTGTACGCGATCTGGCGCTGCTATAGCGGTCGCTAAGAACAACGGCAAACAAAAACAGAAATAATTTTCTCTTGTCAAAGTCAGAATCTTCAAAAATCATAATAATCTTTCAAAATCTAAACCGCTCTCATTAAATAAATTCCGAAAAGTGTTTATAGCGTTCATTTTCAAAGTAATTATTGCTATCTTGTGAGTTTAATTCAAGTTTTATTTACTCCAACCGGTGATAATTGTGAAAAAGTGGCATTAAAAACTTAAAAAGCTGTGCTGTGAACTTTGAACAGCAAAAACCATCGTGGATCGTGGCATAACGTCTGTTTCCAATGTTTCATAGTTATTTCATACATGCGTCCTTATATAAAATAAAGTTTCTTGTATGCAACACACTGTATTTTATTTATAAAATTAAACGAAAATAATAATAAATTTGAATAAACAATATTTGGCGATATAATTCCGGAAAAAGCCGAATCGCTCCGAAATTTTCAAAAGTTTTGGGTCGCGACCGTTGCAAGAACAGCGCCAAATAGTGTTTACATTGTCCTTATGGGCACTTTCCAATCTAAACTTGTTTCATTTATCTATGGTTTGACCGTTTGGCCTGTCAGACGCCATTAGTCCCAGTTTTTTTAGAAATGGTGATTGTTTAAATCTTGCTGTATAATCTGAATCAGCTGCTATTTCGAGGCTACAGGTAAAGATGAGTTATTACCTTTTATAGATTCGATATTATTATTGAATATTTTTAGGGTAGAGTTACGGATGTCCCAACTTGTATTTGTATTTTGCTGGCACGTTGGTGTCCCTTTTCTTTTGTCCTCCAGAATGTCACATGGAAGAAAGGACAGGTTGTTTATTATTTATTGAGCCCTCGGAAGTATTTCGAGGTAGGTTTATTTTGTTTATTAGACCTTGTTTGGTTTTAAACAAGAGTTTCATATTTTTAGGGTCCAAGGTACGGGTAGTGTCTTATGTACGGACATTATCTTATGTACGGATGTCCTGTGGACGAGTGTCCCCAGTAAGAATGATTTTTTCTTACATATAAGTGCCACAGCGTGGATGTAGCTTGAGTCCCATGCTGCCTTGTTCCCAGCTATAAGCTAGTTAGTTACGGCTGTATCAATTCATGGTGTCCTCATTCTGGCCCCTTTGGTTGTGTTGGATGGCTGAGTACAGAGATGCGAGACCACCTCACGCTGTTACTGTTTAAAGCAAGATTACATAAAGAACAGCTAAGTGTAGATTTAAGTTCTAGTTTTACATTTAACATTTAAAACATTTACAGTCTTAAACAATAACGTACATCTTAAATAATATCGTACAGACTATGTTTAGTGGTTAGATTGTTAAGAACATTCATGTCGATTTAATATTTAATATAATAAATACTAAATATAATTTAGATCTTAGGTTTCATTGCATTGCATCTTGTAATTGTATTACTTTTATAGATATTATTATTGCACTATTTTAACAGATGAATAACCAAACATAGATTCTAGAATCTACAGGTTGCAACATCTTCGATTTAGCATCATATGGAATATATTAAATTAATTAAAGTAATGCTACATTTCATATATTCTCTTATCTTTACATGTCTTGTATTTTATCGTAGTTGTTTTCATTGATATTTAGTACGACCCTTACCACCACTTTCTTTGACATATAACCACTATATATTTATTAGAACTCTACAATGTCATGTACCATCTAAGAACATCACGAATAAATATAGTCATTAGTTTTCAGTAATATACAACTGTGTTTTCTTTCTCTGTACATGCCTGGCGCCCAATATTTATAATTTCGAGTTATTATTGTTAATTAGTTTCTTTCCAGTGAAATACCTTATCCACGACTGCTCTACCAACAAAAAGCTGCCGTTCGCAGTGATAATGTTTTAAAAAAACGCAACAACTTTTTGTCGCCTTGATGTGGACCCGGCATAAGATGCTTCTCAAGGAATTTGCATAGTTTTTTTATTTCCTAGCCTACTGTGACGTCGTTTTTTATCGTAGAGTATTTTAATAATGTTTCCAATAAAATATAATATAGTATAATAGGTCATAATTTGAAAGTTCAATGGCGCTTCGATTAATAAAATATTCTGTTTTACCTTTTAGCGGTCCCATTTAAAGGTCTATAAAAGCAAAGCAAAAAGCTTTCAAAGTTTAAATAACCCCATTTGACGGCACTTTTCATTACGTAACTTTTCAAATTTGCATTGCACAAAGCCAATTTCCTGCATGTCTTCGGATCTATTTTCAACGCTACAGCATTTATTATAATGGTAAAATTGAAAGTTACTACAGTCCTGGGTAAACTAAAAGTAATGATGTTGTCGACTCTATTACTTTATGGAAATTTCTTTTAAAAATCTTTTTATATGCTCATTTTAAAGCATACATAATTCTGAAACAAATTAAAATACATTGTAAATATAATACTTTATGTTTTATATACAGGGTGCTACAAATTCGAGGTACAAGCATTGGTATCTCGGTAGCCGTAATAGATACAAACATAGTTAAATTACGGCAAAGTTGCGTAATGGGATGTTCACCAAGATGCCATGAAAAAAGTTTTAAAAATTTCAAGGATTGTTCAGTTTTTTGGAAAAAACTGATTTTTTGGAAAATCAATTTTATTTTTTTCTGTCGTTACTTTTTAGAAAATCAAAAAACTAATTACACATTGTCATGGCCACTTTATTAGGGCTATCTGATAGTATATTTATATTTTCAAATTAGCTGATAATTTGTGAGATACAGAGTCCAACTTAATTTTTTTAAATACGGACCTGCATTTTTTATTTCAGTTTTTGAAAGAACTCGGTCTCCTGAATACAATGATGTGCCACACTTTATATTTTTTTTGTTTTGTATACCCTAACAGCAACAAAACTATTTAATTATTATTTAAAATAATAAGTCCGACTTTGGTTTCTTAAATTATTTAATCTGGTTATATTCATCGCAACAATAATGATCGAGCCAATTGGAAGAATCAAAAAATAAATAATATCCAGGTCAGAAGTTTAAAGATATTTATTTTTAACTTTTTTTATTGTGAATTGGAAATCTCAGTGTGCGATCTAATAATATGTATAATATTAATGGTAGTTATTATAAATAAATCAACTTCTATAAATTAATTTCTAATGTTCTACAAAACATGTAAAAGTGGGCAACGCTGTGCCGGCCAAGCTTAATCACCTGACTAAAAGTTTATTTAGTTTGGATCTATATATTATAGACTCTTAATAGTAGATTATTTTCTTTTATCTATGATTATAGACTCATGATTTTCATAACCTAGTCATGAAGACATTGATGTAAAAATTTCCAACAATAAAAGCAACGCTTTAAAGAAAAAAATACACTTTTTTAAATTCACTTCCCTCAGCACCGTTCCGAATAAACATTTCCCTTTAATACGGAAGCAGAGAATATAAACAAAACCGGAGCACAAAGCGTTACACAGGGGATTACTCTTAAATCTACGCCCTTTTTTTCGGGCGCGTTCGGTTCTGTTAAGATTAACATTTATTTTATTCTTGCAGGATAACCTTTAGAGAGCCCTTGTTTATCGGAGGCCCGGGCAACACGACGGGGCTCGACGAAAAATTGCCGGTGACGAAGGGCCTGCGCGGCTGCATCAGGCATTTGGAGGTTAATGATCATGTTTATAAGTTTGCCTTGGAGCCGAGCGGAGAAAGTATAAAAGGATTCGGAATTGGTAAGAATTGTTCATTGTATTTCAGAAAATCAGCTTTTACTTCAGATTCATATCTAAACATAAATCCATGTATTTTAAGTTAGCACAACCATTTAAAAAAAATATATGAAGCTATGTGGAACATTTGCCGTAAATTTGCCGCTCTTCGCTAAGTGTGCTAAATCGATGGTTGTACTAAGTTAATATTAAGCCGGGTCTCCACCAAAGCAACATTTGTCGGTGTGTCGCCGACTAGTGTTGTCGACAATGTTGCTAAAAGTTCAGTAAAGTCGTCATTTTATGTCGCAGATTTAAGTCGCCGACTTTGTTTCATGTTTCTCTTGAGAAGCGGTACATCAAAGAAAAATCGTGTCGACGACAATATTTACAAACATGTCTTCACCGAATAAACTCCTATCAGTAACTTTATCGGGTATATTTTGTCATTTGTACTTGTGTTCACAAGGCCAGAAGTTTGTTTTTGATTCTGTTACTAAAAATAAATTTGGTATGGAGGGAGCAATGATGAAACAAGAAATCTGTTTGAAAAATATCAAGCCCACCCCGAACCTTGGGACACTAAGCATACTTGGTATAAGAACAGAAATTGAAAGTATGATGCCTGGAATGATATTGCAACTAGTTTAGAAGTGGAGAGGGTGGAAGTTGAGAGAAAAGATTGTGTCCATTTTACAAATCCTGGGACCAGTCATTTGGAGCAATGATTCAAAGTCAGCTGAACTCATTCTTAGAAAATTCTTGAAACTACTTTGTATTTCATTGTGGAGCGGATTTAAGTCACCTGTACAAAGATCAGTGAGCAAGTCACTACCACTATATAAATTTCTCTTCCGGAGGCTAGGACGTATCCAAAAACGACGTTGCCGTTTGGCTTGACGACGCTCATTGCACTAAATAATAAGGAATGCGGCTGAGATTATAATTACATCCTCTCGTTCCACATGTTGATAAACACTAAACGAACTTTCGCTCTTTAGTCGAAAAATGAAGTCGAGCAACAATATTTCTTTGGTAGGTACGATCTACATTTCTCGACAATATTTATGAAAATAGTAACAAAAGTTGATGACAATGTCGTCGACATATGTTGCTTTGGTGGAAACCCGGTTTTAAGTTAGGCATAATCACCTATAGAGAGATACAACCTGTACCCTATAGAGAGATACAAAAACAGTTAATTTCTATTATAAATCATGTAATTTAATAGAGGTGTCTACCACCCTCTCTGTAGAGATTAAATGAAAATTGTTCAGTATAGTTAAGGGTTAATATAACAGAAATGCCTTACAATATTTTTTAAATAGGTTACTGATCGGTGTCATAACCGCTTGCTATTAGATTATTGTAAATCTCTAAGCTTTCTTCGGGACCTCGGAATTAGTTTAATAAATTTGTGGTTTTAA
The DNA here is from genome assembly GCF_002938485.1 of Sitophilus oryzae. NCBI lineage: Eukaryota > Metazoa > Arthropoda > Insecta > Coleoptera > Curculionidae > Sitophilus > Sitophilus oryzae. Next base: position 1,769,908 of record NW_022147469.1, read on the forward strand.
TTATATTTTTTAGAGTTAACGATTATTCACAATGTCTAAAAAAGTTAATTAAAATTAACAGAGTATGCTAGCAACAACTTGAGGGTAGTCAGTTGTATTCATAGAAAAAGCCTAATAATTACCATATAATAAAATGCTTATTTCTGTCCACAGTTTCTCCTGACGGATGATAATCAAATGCCAAAATTACATTAGTTGCAAAATTAGAGTTTTCAATTTTAGTTTCAATAATTATACTATACTATACTCAGACATAGACACATAGATACATTTTTTAGACATTCACAATGTCTAAAAAACAATAAAAATTAATAGAATATTTAACGGAATAATATTACAGCTTGTGGTTAGCTGTATCCACAGAGAAAACCTAATAATTAGCTTATAAAACAATAAATTTTTGATCTCTAGCCACAATTTCTCTTAAAGGATGATCATTTTATTACTAGCAAAAGTTAAAAGTTTGTTAACTTGTTCTACTAACTGAAAATTACTACCACTAATTTTTACGTTCTAAATGCTTACACTGAAATTGGAGGAACAAACTTCTACGTTAACCGAAAACAATAATTTATTGCACTAATTTCGAGGTGAAACTTTAGAAAAAGGCTTAAAAAATATTAGCTTGTGCAGTGAGTGTTCTCAGACAAAAGAAAACATGAAAAATAATGGCAACAAAAAACAACTTTCAACCAAATGCTCTATTAATAAAGCTCTAAATATTTCCCTAATATATCAAAACAATTTATAACATTTTGTTACACCTTTCAACGAGAACAAGCAAAATTGACCACAGACCAACCTATTTGAATTTCAATGCAAACCATATTCCATTGAGAACTAATGGGCAAAGTCAATAGAGAGTCAAAAGTTAAACCCCTACGGCACCATTTAACCGTCAACATTATATTACCTTGTGTAAAGTGGAATATGATTTAACAGTCAACCAGTTCATATATTTTTCGGAAAATATAATAAGGATACATACACAATCACAAGTAATGATTTATACATTTTAAATTTGTGAGGTAACAATTTTAATAATTCAGACTATTTATCAAGTGAATAAAAAATATCGATTTTTACTATACCAAACCTTTCTCTCATTCTTTCTTTGCGTTAAAGCACTTCCAGCTCTTTGCAAAGTTCCCAATGTCGCTGATGTTGGCATCCGCTGCATCCTCTAGTCCAAAAAACTGTGTCTTACAGTTTTGAAGCGTCACGCGTCGGTTTTCTAGTACCGGAGAGTAGAACCTAACCTGAACACTTTGACCTGTAGAAATCTCTATATTTTTAAAAAATGCTCGAAATTTACCTACATTTGCTCACGAAATTTCATTTCAATACCAACTATCATTTTTCTTGGTGCATCCGCGTCGTATAAAAGGCGCCATCCTCTACATAAATTATTACATTATTATTTAAGTGCCAAACAATAAGAATATTCACAAATTATTAATCATCCATCGAAATTATTTGCTAAACATATACATCCAATAAAATTATTTGCCAAAATATAATACACACAAATTAATCTAACTACCGAACTGCGAACTACCAAACTAAGAACTACCGAACTACGATCTACCAAACTATAAAATAAAAAGTAAAGTTTTATTAAAATCCATTCAGTAGTTTTTGTGTGAAAGAGTAACAAAGATTTACAGGGTGTTCCAGGCTGAGCGTGCATTAGAGGTTTCTAGAGAACCGTAATATCTAGATCGGAGATTTTTTGCACATCATTGTTTTACAACGAGATCTATCGATTAAAAATATTTTCAGTATGGCGGCACTTCCGGAAATACCGGAAGTTGATAGCAACTTTCTTATTTTAAATGGGTACCCTCATTTTTTATTACATACTTAAATTTTCTGTAAAATTTTATGAATTTTGATATTAACACTCTATACCTAACAGTAAATGTTTTTGAGAAAAAAAATATTTAAATTTTTCGGAGGAGAAAAACTGCATGTCAAAAGAATTTGTATAGCCTAAACGTCAAATTTAGTGATTATCACAGACACTGTGCCATAAATAGAGAATAGTGGCTATCTATTTCAAAAATTAAATTGTTCGAATGTCATACAATAATGACGGTAGCTGTCATTGAATTGAGCCATTTAAAAATTAGCATATGTCATTTTTTTCAAATGGAAATCCACTGTATTCTCTTTATGACATAGTGGCTGTGGTAATCATTAAATTTGACATTTAGACTATACACATATTTCTGACAGGCAGTTTTTTTTGTTCAAAAATTTAGTATGTAATAAAAAATGGGGGCACCCATTTAAAATAAGAAAGTTGCTGTCAACTTCCGGTATTTCCGGAAGTGTCCCCATATTGAAAATATTTTTAATCGGTGGATCTCGTTGTGAAACAATGATGTGCAAAAAATCTTCGATCTAGATATTGTAGTTCTCTAGAAACTTCTAATGTTCTACAATTGCAGGCGTTTACAAAATATAGAGGAATGTTTAGCGCTAAATGTCTGATAGATTACTCTGTGGCGGTTAAGGATTAACAACAATAAAAATATAAACAACACGCTGTAAGTTGTCATTTATCCTGTCACGCACTTTGTGCAGCGTGTATAATCTATCGCATGTTCTCTCATGTGTGTTACTTCATTGTTTGACAAATATAGGCAACCTAATTTATTTCCAAATGCAAACATTACTGTTTGAGAAGTCGCATTAAGCAAATTTACGTTTGCAATGACTGCCCGTGAAGCCTTGACCGATTACTGAATTATTTACTGAAAAACAGTTTTAACAAATCTATAAAAATATTTAACGCAGTCTCATACTACTGTTCTGTTTCAAAATCAGTCAAATAGTCAACGTCTAGCTGAAAAAGCGACAAGTAATAGATGATAAAATCAATGAAAATTCTAGTAATTGAATTCCTTTTCCACCTGACGTGCTTTTTAATTAATGTAAAACAACCGAGACCCAAGCAGATCTGTTTTTAGTGTAACTATTAGCCGTAAATTTTCATCAAAAATAACTTGGAAACTTTTAGTGAGATTTACATATTTGAAACCGAGAAAGTTGGGGATATTTTAATGATTTAGTGGGAATTAGTCGAGAAAGTTTTACGAAAACCGAGGACAATACTATTATTTAAAAAGTATATCTCGATAGAATAACTTTGCGTCGAACTAAGTGATTTAATTTTTGTCTGAGAAGTAACGTAATTTAATGACTCTCTATAGGGCCCAGTAGCGGCGCATAGTTCAGTAGTTTGGGGGTGCACAACCTTAGAAAAAAATGTCACACGACCGCTTTCAGAAATGGCACTTTTTGGGTAATCAAATCGTCAATCTTAGGCTACAAATTTATATTCATTTCATAAAGTGCGATCCTTATTTTCCAATCCTTATCCGATTTTATCATTTAATGTTTGTTTTTCGTAGCATTTAACAAAAAATATTCTGGTTTCTGTAGATAGTTTATTAACTAAGGTACATTTTATACTGGAAATTTTGCCAGTTTCTTGATATTACAGAAAAATGAAGAAAAAGAAATACATTTTAAGAGGGACATTAGTCCGAAACAGTAACAAAATAAGCCGGCAAATAACGTTTTATGTAAAACTGGCTAAATATTTTTACACAAATGAAGAAGGAAATTAAAGATAAAGGATTATACTATATGCGTATTGTAAGCACATTTTTAGACAACTTCTTTATTTATTTTATCGAAACAGAAGTATGAATATACATACTCTAAGAAAGAACAATGGTGTACCGAAAAAAAAGTACACAACTATGGAAATGAAAAGGTACCTACACATAACATATTTTTCCAATTTAGTGCAAAATAAATGTTTCAAAATATTTTTTTCTCTTTGGTAGTCACCTAAACAAGGAGTGCGGTAATGAAATTGGCGTGTGAGTTAAGAAGCTCTTAACTCACTCAAAATGCGTGAGTTAAGAGCTTCTTAACTCACTGACGTAGATAAAATTCCTTCCCCGGTCTAACCTAACTAACTCCCGCCCCCATATGACCTTAATATCGCATTAAAGAATAGACACCGTAATGATTCATTCGAACGTTCGAGAAAAATCGAGTTCCACTGGAATGGAGTAGTACATACGAGAACATTCTAAACCTTCTCTATGCACCTAATGATCTAACGTCTAACGGATTATTCGAGAACTGTTTAGCTGTGGGTATATAAGCCGACGCCTGGAGCCTGAGGAGGATAGACATAACCGGTCGACACGACACACATAGTTATAGTTGCGCCGCGCTAAATTCAAAATAAATTCCTTTTAGATAAAATAGTTCTTTAAGTAGTTTTATCGTTATTGGTTGGTTTGGTTTGGTTAGTTACTTGATGTTAAATAAATTGTGTTTAAATAAATTAGACTTTCTATCCACACGGAACCGACGAAAAACGTAACATTAATTATGGGTCGATTCAGAAATAATGCAGACAGCCCTAAACAAAGTTGACAAGTGGTGCAAACAAGAGAGACTGACAGTCAATGCTCAGAAAACACAAATTGTCAATTTTACAAAAAAGATAGCACCAAAAGGCCTAAAACCACCAGTGCTAGGAGAAACGGAGATTTCATTTGCCAAAGAAACAAAGTATCTTGGGATATTTTTTGGTCAAAGGCTTACATGGAATACTCACATAGCGAAAGCAACACAGAGGGCTGCCATCTCTTTAGATAGGTGCAGAAGGATGTGTGGAAAAAACTGGGGACTTAACCCTAAAATGACCCTATGGCTATACACAAGGGTAGTAAGACCCATGATAACCTACGGGTCGGTGGCGTGGTGGACAAAGACATAGCAAGTGGGTGCGGTAAGGCTGTTAAGTTCCACACAAAGGCCTGTGTGTAACTGGGGCCATAAAAACCACTCCTACAAATGCGATGGAAGTCTTGTTGAACTTACCACCACTACATATTTTCATACAAGGCGAAGCCAGATCTGTCATGCACAGGTTAATTCACGGTCAGCAGCACATAAGCTAAACGCATAGTGCTGCTAACCAGAAGCTAATCGAAGAGCTGAAAGCAAAGTATTGGGATTACCAATTGATGCAACAGCTACTAGGTATAGCTTCCACAACAAATTTAATATAACCATACCAGGAAGGGATCACTGGAGTAAAGGTGTACCCATTCAAGCTGAGGCAACCTGGTATACAGACGGCTCAAAAACGTCAGAAGGCGTAGGAGCTGGGATAGTAGGGCCGAAACAAGGGAGATCCTTCCACTTAAGCCTATCTAAGGATGTCACAATTTTCCAGGCAGAAATAACGGCAATCCACTATTGTGTAGAAGAAATAATAAGGTAACAAAGAACAAATCGTTCTGTGGCTTCACAGACAGCCAAGCGGCGCTAAAGGCACCCGGCTCCGCGGAGGTCATTTCTAGACTAGTGTGGGACTGTGTGCGTGCTCTGAATACTTTGGGCGAACGTAGCACTGTTACGTTGGCCTGGGTGCCAGGGCACGAGGGTCACAAGGGTAACAAAAAGGCAGGTGAAAGGGCCAAGCAAGGCTCATCAATGCCATTCATAGGTCCAGAACCCTTCTGCGGCGTTGCAAAGGCGGTCACGAGAATGGCCACGGAACGATGGGTGGCCAACAAATCTCTAGAATGGTGGAGAAACTCACCAGGGCAGAGACAGGCGAACTGGTTCATTGTAGAACATTCGCCAAAATTCACGGTAGACTTGATAAGCAAGGACAGAAAGACAGTCAAAGCTGTAGTAGGTCTACTAACAGGGCATTGTAAGCTAAATAGGCATCTAAAGCTGATGGGATTGACAGACGAAGCTATGTGTAGGTTCTGCCAATCTGAAGAAGAAATGTCAGAACACATTTTATGTCGGTGTGACAGCCTGGCAAATGTGCGGTTTCCGGTAATAGGCAATGATAGGCCATTGCCAAAGAGCTCAATGTAGGGTTCAGTCTCCAAGTTGCTAAACTTTGTAAAAAGGATAGGACTGGAGAATGTAATTTAAGGATCAGAAGAGGACCACAATAGATCTGAGAAGGTCGCAGTGGATCAGGCCGAAAGCCACCTCTTAGAATCTAATCTAATCTAATGGGTCGATTGGAACCATACTTGGCACGCGGATAGAGGTACCCGAATGTAGTTCTCAGACGGACAAACGATCATTTTAATACAAATTTTGTGAAAATGAATCAAATTATTTATTAATTCTTAATTTATTACTTTTTCAACATTTCAGCCTAAACTTTTTCAAACGTGTCCTTCAAATTTCCATTCAAATATGCGCATATAGTGCACAACACATTTTTTTGTAAAACTGAAACCATAATTTTAGATTTAAAATAACAAAGTAAAAGGCACGTTTTGACTGAAGATTGTAATTTTTGAAACAACCAAGTCCTTCATCAAAACTTTCCCTAATAAGACTTTTAATCCTTCGTATTTCTATTTTAAAGTCAATTTTATAACTTTTCTAAACTTTTAGTAATTAAAGGAACGATGAGGTCATTAAAAGTTATTTCAAAATTTCAAAGTTATATTCTCTACATAAATAATCCTTAAGAAAATTATTAATAACAAATCTATTTATTAATCATTTCTTTTTTAAAAATTAACACAAACTCTACTGGATATTTCAAATAGAAACAGAAAATTGGAAATATTTTTTGTTCTTAACTGGCTATGACGGTGCGTGAAACTGCACCTTTTAATATACAAATTTTAATATATGGTCTTTCGAACCAACGACGCAAATCCTTATACCAGGGGTTTTGACTTCTTCCCACTGATCTCTTGCCTTTAATTTTACCTTGAATGACCAGTCTGAGTACCTTGTATGGTTGATCCCTTATGATGTAGCCGATGTATTGTAACTTATCCTTTACTCATGATATGAGTTCTTTATCCTTACCCACCCGCCTGAGCACTTCCTCATTGTTATTCTGTCTATCCAGGATACACGCAGCATACGACGATAAAGTACATCTGAAAAGCGTTAATGCGGTTTTCCAATGTCTGATTGAGTTTTTCACTGCCTTCTTCAAAAGCGAATAATATCCAACAAAAAATAAACTATTTAAATGGATCAAAAAACATATGTTTCACTGACGAATGCACGTTTACCTTAAATAATGAACCCAATGTTCAAAATTATCGATATTGGAACAAAGAAAACCAAAACAGGTTTGTCGAAAGAAGGACGCAATATCCACAGAAAGTAAATGTTTGGCCAGGGATATTCGGACACAATATTATCGGGCCATTATTTCTTACGCGAAATTTAAATGCAGAATATTATTTGGAACTACTCGAAAATCATATTTTATCTGCTTTACATGATGCCGCTAGGGAAAATCAGGAAGTTTGGTACCAAATGGATGGCTGCCCGGCACATAGTACCCCGGCTGTTCGGGAATATTTAGGCAATAGTTTTAACGGAAACGTTATTGGCCTAAATCATACAGTAAATTGGCCAGCAAGGTCTCCTGATATTTTGCCAAATGATTTCTTTCTCTGGGGCCATTTAAAAAACAGGATATACATATACATTGTAAGGATAATAAATACCCAAATCTAAACGAGTTAAAAAATGCTATTATAATGCAATATAATTTCAGTTTACCAACTAGCGAATGTAAGAAGAGAATTTTATGATCGCCTGGGTTATTGTCTAGCAGTCGATGGAGGAATATTTGAACATCTTCTTAAATCCTAATGTTCTAACAATTTAATAGTACCTAAATTAATAAGTTATTGAATATTGTAATAATACTATAATTAACCTTGTAATTGATTACTTTATTTTACTTTAATTCATATTAATTTGTATTTATAAATACATCTTTAAGATTTCTGATGTAGGAATGAGTTTTTAATAATAATATAGCACTAAATAGGTAAATTTCTGAAATGACAACTTCATTTGACAGTTATCTTTTACCTTGACTGGTGCTTATAAGTAAATACAGGGCCATAAGCAAGGAGAAATATTTAAAAAGAAATCGGCGATAACTCGTAAACGAGCTAATCAAAAATATCTAAAGTTATTCTTTTGAATGTGGGTTTTAGTGTTCTTCAATAAACCTAAATAGAATTATTCTCTAAAATAATTAGGGAAGCCAATAATTGACCCCATTAAAATTTACATGGGATTTCCTATGTCCCGTCCGACGATGCAACACCCGGTATTGTTCAAAATACGTGAAAGTTTTAAGAGATCCGTTTTTCGCGTTTCAGTATAATTAGGATTTAGATAAATCCTATTTTATTCCATCTCTCTTTGTGGCTATGCTTTCAACGTAACCGTAAATCTAAATCACGGGGCTCGTAATGTTCGGCCACCGTGAACTGTGGGCAATTTACGGCAGGTAACCCCGCTACTTGTATTGGCGGTCGGTATTGCGGAGCTCGACATTTCTCGACTACTACAAGCCGCATTGTTTCTCTATTATTGCGTTAGGATACCGTCAAATCAGACAGGTATGCAAATTGGGGGAATCTGCATTTTGATAAGCGCGTTAGCGAGATGAAACCGCGTTGAGGATGAGGGACACGTCGTCAAAGTCGATTGATATGTGTCGTTAGAATTTTTACTAACGATGATAAATTTGTTCTTATTACCTTCTTAAAAACCTATTGCAATAATGTATCAAACTATACCCAAATAATGCTGCTTGTTTTTACACCACCTACAATCATAGTATGATATATTTATTTCTCTTCAGCACATTACCCTCTTATTATTATTTTTAGTATCCATTTTTGGACAACTGTGCTACATTATTATGCTATATCATTGTTCAGGTCTATAATCGGATTACAACGTTTTCCCGTCTTCTGATTTCTAATTTCCACCTCTATATTTGTCTCTATCTCCCCATCCATCTACTTCCAAACCTCTGTACAAAACTTCTTTATCAATCAATACCCTCTCTCCAGCTCTTGCGTGGTCTTCCTCTTTTTCTTCTACCTTGATGGTTCCAATTTAATATTTTCTTTGGGATTTGATGTTCTTCCATTCTTTGCACATGTCCATACCATATTAATTGCTGAGCTCTAATGTCATCTACGATGTCGTGTAGTTAGTTCAATTTGGCGTCTTATGGTTTCATTTGCTATTTTATCTTTTCTGGATTTTCCAGCTGATCTTCTCCAAAAGCCTATCTCCGTGGCTTTTAGCGTTCTTTCAGCTTTCTCCTTTAAGGGCCATACTTCAGAGCTGTAGGTAATTATGCTTTTTACTATGGAATTGCAAATTATTTTTTTTTGTTTTCTATCGTTATATTCTTATCACATAGTATTCCATTTAGCATCGAGACTGCTTTTCTGCCTTTGGATATTTTCATTCCGAGATATTTGTAGCTGTTGCAATGTCTGATGACTTCTCCTGTTGCTAGTCGCATGTCTTGTTGTCCACCAATGCACATGTATTCCTTCTTCTTCTTCTTCTTTTAGAAGGCGTATCGCCTGTTTAGTTCCGGTTTCCTCCTCGTCTAAGCAACTCTTGCGAGGTTGACTACCAACTGTCTTGCCAACGTTTAGGTGGTCGTCCAGTAGGTCTTCTGCCATGGGGTACGTTGTTGCTAATTATTATGGCCATTCTGTCGGGGCCCATTCTATTGACATGCTGGTTCCATTCTCTTCTTCTCTGCCTTATCCATCTGACAACGTCGTTTGTTTGGCACTTTTCTCTTATGTCTACATTTCTCTGTCTGTCCCTCAATGTGTATCCAGTTATCATTCTTAAGGTCTTCATTTCAGTAGTTCGTAGGATTCTCTTTGTTACTGATGTTTCAGCTCTAGTTTCCGCACCATGTCATCACTGGTCGTATGCAGGTTTTGTATATTCTTGACTTGCATTCTGTACTAAAATGTTTGTTTTTCCATATGGGATATTTAAGATGTCCTTTAGTTAATCCTTAGAGTTATATTCTAAGGATTTTTCAACTAGTTGCCTGAGTATGAATAGTGCATCGGTAGTTGATCGGTTTCTTCGGAATCCTTGTTGTTCCTCGCTTATTGGCACTATTGAGGATTGAGACATGTATTCCGTTTATTAATATTCAGTTCTAATCCCCATCTTTCATACTCCTCGATAAGTTTTCGGGTCATGAATTCCAAGTCGTCCATATCTTGTGCTACAACAGCCTGGTCATCTGCGAACGACAAATTATATATATTATTGTTCAACTAAATAATAATGCAGCTCTGTATTAAAAAAATAAAGTTGATTATGGTTTCTGGGAAACGGAACAACGTCAGATTGAAAATCTAATAAAATCAAATTGTAAAGCAGAAGAAAGAGCAATGAAAATGTGAAATTCGTATTGTCACATCTTTTCAAATAGAGTCAGAAGAAAATGAAAATAAATTAAATAAATTTATTTCTTCCCAAATAACCTTGGGAAGCGCAGTCGTCCTAGTTTTGCGGATGTTAAGGAGTTCGCAGACGCCTTGGAACAGATTGGACTCGACCTATGGAGTTTGTCCTGTATATTTTTAAAAGGATGAACGATAGGCCAACAGGAACAGGTAAAGAAATTTGTCCCAGTCTCTTTGGTGGTCAGAGACTACTTTAGTCAGATAACGGTTGATGGTTCTGTTCATGCGTTCAACCATCCCATCGGATTGTGGATGTAGGACCGTCGTCCTGGTCTTGCGGATATTAAGGACTTTGCAAATGCCTTGAAAGAGACTGAAAGTTTCTTTCCTGATCTGAATGAAGCTCCATGGGAACACCTAACCTGCAGATCCATTCGTTAACAAGGGTATCAGCAATGGTGGACGCTTCTTGATTTGACAACGCGTAGGCCTCGGCCCATTCGCTGAAGTAATCCATTACTACTACAATGTACTTGTTGCCATAGTTCGTCTCCGTGAAAAGACCAGCCATGTCGATCGCTATCCGTTCAAAGAGATTGCCTACATTGTACTGGTGCATTGGGGATTTACGGCGCTTTTGTGACCCATTGATAGTACCACAAACATCACATTTCTTGCACTAGATTTTTACGTCTTTTTTGCAGTTTACCCAACAGAATCCTTCTCTCAGATTGCCAAGTGTCTTGGTAACACCAAGATGTCCACTGCTGATTCCACCGTGAATTTCTTCCTCCAAGACTTACGGGACCCCCTCCTTTGGAATGACAATCTGCTTCCTCTCGTTTCGCTCCCTTGGTATCTCGATGTCACGGCGAAGTAATCCGTCATTCACTACCAAGGAGTTCCACTGGGCCCAGTACTGAAAGGAAAACATACAATCTACGATTTATGTGGTCTGGATTAAACTACAAAAATATATATCGTCAATTTGCTAATAGTAGTATATGTTTTCAAAACTCAAAAACAATCTATTTGTGGTACGTTATTCAGTCTATGGAAAAAAATTATCGAGCAACTCTCATCCATAGGCATATCTCCACAAAAATAAAAACGAAGAAAGAAAAATTCTCGGCCAAATATCGAACGACAATCCTCGATGCTATCGGAACATATACCCTATGTAAATTTATTCAAATATAATACATCGAAAAGTTACTAGGGTGGCGAACGATGCTCGGCAAGAAAAGCGTCTAGGCATTAAATAAGGAGGAACGTTTCATATTTCTCTTTATAGTTCGTGACGTTTTTGCCCGAGTGGCTTTGAAGTGGCTTTCTCCATTACACTTTGTTTCGAGGGAAACCTATGAAAAATTATTGGGATTTGAGACGGAATTTAGTGGCTACCTTCGATATTGAAATATCAATTCTGTTAAAATTTTCTCTATGATCAAAAAGAGCAGGATTTATTTTTTGCAGTTTAAGCATGTCCTTTAGTGATAGAGCATTTCTGCGAATGGACCTAGAAATATCATAAATCTACTTATATTTAAATTGTGATAGTTGCATACAGTTCATATCAAATAGTTTTAGTCACGTGATTAAGCTTGAACGGCAGAGCGTTGTCCACTTTTATATATTTTCTTTTAATCAAAATATATTAGGAAACAAAAATAGGCTGGTAAGAATTTTAGAATAAGTCGGAGGGGGGTTAATCTCTGCGACCTTAGAGATCTATTGTGTCCCCCTTTCTTGAGTTATAACTCATCATACAGTCCCAGGACTTCCTACGGAGACCCGTGTCCTTGACAGTCGAGGGGCTACGACCCAGGCCGGGTAGACGAAACGGTAGCTTGTGTCGCCTGTTGGGTTTAGAGGTAGGAGGTAGGCTCCCGACGCTTGGAGGAGGTGGTAACTTGTATGCCACTTGCGGAGGATGGTATCACGCAAGTGTCAGCCACCTCTCCTGTAGTTCTCTTTGGGTTTGGCCCCTTGGAACTTTCATTGTTACTGTTCCCAGTGTTGCTAGGGGGTTTCCCCACAGCTTCACCGGTGATGTTTTTATTACTATTATTACAGATCTCATAGTGTGCCCATGAGTCGCTAGGGACAGTCGGTCCATTTCTACAGAGCCCCGCATGTAGAAGTAAGGGGTAAAATACAATGGGGTGCCCCTCGGTGCCCCAAGGTTGAGGCTGTCCGTAGCCCCGCCCGGTATCGTTATATGTCTTGGTATACCATATGTCTTGATATACCATATCCCTGGCCACGACACTACAGTCAGGGACAAGACGATGAGTGAGATGCTTCTTAGACCATCCAAGTGCTAGGGGGGATTCCCCCCAGCACCTGACCAGGAGCTTCCCCACCAACGACAAGGTCTTGCATCCCCTAGGGGAAGACGAGGCTGGTAAACTGCGGTTCGCATTGGTTCCTGAAAATTTTGGTAAAAAACAATAGAAAAATAATAAAAATGTTAAATATAAACGTTGTTTAAATTTCCGGCTAAAATTTTTTGGGACTTGAGACGGAATTTAGTGGCTACGTTCGATATTGAAATATCACTGTACTCGTAGTATATTGTTGATACAATAGGTTTGTTCCAACCAGCATGTCGGGATCGTTTCGAAATCGTACTCGAATCGGTTTTCTTGCACATTGTTAGCATGCGCGGACTTCGAATAATTTCGTGACGGTGCAAAAAGTATCAACGTTGGAACGCTTTGTGGATTGTTTTTGGGACTGTTAAAAGTGTACCGATCGGTTTTTTGTTTTTGTTTAGAATTTTATAACATAACCCTATTATTTTTGTTTGCAATTTGTAATAATAATTATTATTATTCTTGAAATGGAGAATCAGAATCCAGTAATTGATGGTAAGTGTTGTTTCAACTGTATACTCACTTACCTATCCTCTCTTTTATGGTCCTGATATGCGTAGTTTCCTGTTATTTCATTGCAGTGGCAGAATCTTTGAACATTATTTTATAAATAAAAAAATAATTAAAATTTCCGAACGGTTTACTCCACACAAATTCACACGGAAAAGTATAACGTACACGTATTCGAATTTGTAAAAAATAACCAAGACAGAAGCATCAGCCGGACGGCGGACCAGAATCAGCTGTTAAAAATCGATAAACCCTGCCAATATGCTTTAGTTATGCGCAAGTCAAACCAAACAGTTCTTAATTTGGACCAATGACTAAAGAATCCAAGGACAAATAACACCCGAGAGCAAATCGTGACGATGTCACCAAACAGTGCCGTGGCACATATTTTTCTTAACCTGGCTGTTTGAAGCAATATTTATATTTTTTGATAATTGTTTTGACTACGCCTATGGTGTATCATCCTAATTAATTACGAAAAAAACGTATTAAAATGTTAACAAAAGGTACAAAACTAGTATCGACGTATAGCACATATCAAGTACACATAGATGTTAATTGAAATTGAAGAATAATTATCGAATTCAATAAGAAAACGCTAAAAAGTTGGAGTGGACTGTTTATTTACCTATGAAACGTAACTCCTGGCTCTTTCTTATCGCTGCTGATTTTACACTTGAAAGCTGAACAACTAATCACCATTGTAATAAAGTTTATACAAAGTTTACTATACACGAACTATTAAAAATCGCTAAAATTGTCGCTGGTGACCAAATAATGACTCATTGTTTGCCACCAAAACAAAAAAAAAGGTCACAAATTCTGTTGCAGCCTGTATAGGGGCGTTACATGTCCTTATATTCTTTAGTCATTGATTTGGACTATGTACCGAAATTACCGTTCTGAAATCATAACTAAACGATCCCAAGGTAGGTTAGTACGCAAATAGGATGGTCCGATAAGCGTCAAATCTCGGTTGAAACGCAATTACTGCGCACGAGCGTGATCGTTCGGTGACGGTTCTGCGGCGCGGCGGGTTGGAACAAACCTAATAGTTATATTTTTTTTGAAGAGGAGGAGGGGAAAATCTTGCATAAGACACCGTTGGATAGTGTCGGATTCCTACCGACTAAAAAAAACCTCCTCGCATTCCGACGCTCTATCTAGCTGGAAACCGCTTGCCCATTACTTCCGCTGCATGCTTCAGCTGGAAGGCTGTCTATGCGATATGGCCTCGCAATCTGTTTTCCTTGGTTTGTATTATTTCTCGAGTGCATCTATACATAATTTTCCATGATGTTTCACCGCTTATCGGCCCTTGCATTATATTTTTAGCATTAAAGACTTGTCCACCCACTGTCCCTTTGGAATGACTCTCTAAACTGCTTCCATTCATTGTAGAGGAATAGTGTGCGGTAGAAAACAATACTAAAGCTATATTTAATTTTTATCCAAAACTAAACTAACTAAAAAAATTAGGTGTCTGTTGTTGACATACCCTGCTCATTCACGCATGTTTAAGGCCGGATGAGATTGGATATATCGTGAGTAAGAGTCGATTAAGACACTCGCCAAGTCGGTAGGCCATTGACAGTGCTATGACTGTTACTTAAAATACTTTACTTTTTGTCAGTTGATGCTTGCTCATTTTTTTAATTTTACGTTTTACATATTTTCATGAAAAACATTTAACAGCAGGGACACATTAAATAATTGCAAGCTTTCCTAATAAAACTGTGTTTTTTTATTTTATGGCTTATTTGTCATAAAATCTCCATAGCGCTTGATTAAAAATGGTAAGCGTTTTTATTAGGAATTCAAATGGATCTCCATTCATTTCAGGAGAAGATTTTATGTCGGTCATTATCATCTTTATCTTTTCTACCGTTTTAAGAAATAGCATGTCATTAGAATTATATAATCCAATATAATATACTTGTGGTTTATTTTAAATCTAATTCTATTCAGTTCAACACAATAAAACCTTATTATTAATTAACTATAAATAGCGTTAATATACTCTCAGACAGTTTAAGTAAATTTCATAGAAATATAGTTAAAAAAGGAAAAAGCGCTTATATATTTCCGACAGAGTATGAATAGTATGATTAATTGCTAAAATGTAAAATTGATTTATAATTACTCTTGCTCATTAAATAACCCGTGTTCATTTATCCTAATTTATAATAACATTTCATGATTCAATACCACAAGATATCCAGAGAATAACCTTTTGTTTCTACCCGGGAACGGGTCTCTAATTGCTCGTTAAAATATATTTGAATATCATAAATTTTCATTAAAATTACCAAAGAGACTACGTAGAAATTCTGTATTATAAAATATATTCATTTCGTACTTATATTTAACTTTATATTATTATAATTTTTTGCTAAGTGTTTTAACATTTGACTTTTACAAAAATCAAGAAGAAGTACGGAAAGTGTAAAAACTACCCCCATCCCTATTAAATTTTAATAGAAATATTTTTCAACTCCACCGAAGACCAAAATACGAGAGTTTTGGTTCGTAACAGGCCAAGTCCGCGGAGTAAATCCGCAGGCTAAATCTTCTGGTGTTTGTGGGGCTAATGGCAGACACACTTGCCAGTTACACAGGATATGAGACACAAATTACACAGGTTATGAGACACAATTACACAATTACATAGGATATGAGACACAAATTATAGTTGATAGCAATTTTGGGTTTTAATTTAAACTGTTTCTATAATTTTCAAATACAGAATTCTTAAAAAAAAGTAATCAAAAATATCTATTGCTTCATCACGATAAAAATTCTTTAATCTTTTCTAAAAAATAAAATAAAATATTTTGGTTGCGTGGTTTTACTTTTAAATGTCTCAATAAAAGAAAAGAAAGGGAAAGAAGATAAATAGGAACCTTTTAAAGGAAATTCTTTATATCGGACAATGGCAAACGCTATATATTGATACGATCTTAAAAGACGTATTCGAGCTGTTTAAATCGAAGAACTTGCTATTTTTTGTTAGCAGAGAAAGCTACTATAAAATAGTAGCAATTTTTTATTTAGTTTTCAGTGTCTGGGTTCATTTTTATTTAACGATCTAGAAATTTCTTCATTTAATTACTTTAATAAATTATTTACATCATTAATGTCACATATAATAAATTTAAAAGGGAATGTGACTTGTTTCACTTTATCGCACTATTTTTTGAACTTTGTATTTATTATGAGTTTCTTGCTGAATATATTTATGATTATTAACTAACACTGATGGCTTAACACGGAACTTAATAAACTTTTTCTGATTATGTATTGTTAATTAATTATTGACTGGGTTAGAAAATGTTTTTAATTATATCTTAATACAACTTTTTTATTAGTTAAATATTTAAAATCCAAGAAAACAGAGAAACCAAACAAAGGGATTAAAAGGCAAAGTCTGGTGAAATCGATATAATTACTTGTTTGTGGAGTTCCAGTTCATTAATTTAAAAGGGGAAATGAGTTCATTTTTAGTTTATTTAGAAGAGAATTCCAGGTAAAAAATTAATTTTATTTTCAGACCAGTAGTACTTTTAATATTAACAAATCACATTACAAATTCTATTCTTTAGTGGCATTTTCTCATTCTTTATTTTTTTGAGATTACCTTTAGGTAGATATGTAGTATTATAGACATTTTATTAATAAGCAATCAAACATTGTGTGACTTCTGAACTAAATATAAACTCACCCGCAAAAAAATCCGGCCACTAAAAACTAGTCCCAATTTCAAAGTTGAATTTCTCGCGAACCACTCATTAGAGTTTGATGATTTTTTTTAAATTGATTGAATTAATTCCTTCTTAATGGATGCTACGTCAGAAATTTTTATTCCGAATCTATTTTGACCATATAGAGGGCACAACAATAAGACGAAGTTTTTTGCCCGAGCAGCTGTAGTAGCTATTGCTAAACAAAATCACATTGTAGACTTATCTTTTGTGAGCATTTCGTTTTGTTTAATCAAGACATTATCTCTGTTTGTATTGGAGATACGCTGGGGCTAGTTTCTAGTGGCCGTTTTTTTTGCCGGTGAGTGGGGATATTTTTGCTTCAGAATAGTGACACTGAGAAGTCCTTTACAAAATTATATTGAATTGAAAGACACTCAGTTGTGCATCAGACTGAGGAAGATTCTCTTTCTCTTTATAATTCCATATTTGAAATTAATATTAGAAATGATTAGGTGAATTGACAAACAATATAACATTAAAACTTTTTTAAGCTTAGGAGTAATTGAAGGAGTTTCTAAAAAAATCGAAATCATAAAAACATGAAGAACATGTGTTAGGCACATAGATTTAGAATAGTACACAAAGTACCCGTAGACGCTAGTGTATAGTCTGTCCAACGAGAGGATCCTTGACAGTGATAGATGTGTTTGTCATTTTAATTTCAAAGTAGTTTATTTTATTTTACAAAGAAATAAGTTGGTACAACTGGAACGCACAGCAGAAAATTAATATATTTCAAATTTGACTGACAAGTGATTACTTCAAAATATTGTGAAAAAAACTGTATAAAACTGAAAAAATGTTATCGAGTTATTTTATTTAATAAAAATCGGTATGTGTTAATACAACACAAACAAGAACAAGACACCACATACCAAAAAAATATAAAAAAGAACTATTTCTTACTTTTAAGCTTTATGAAGCTTCCCGCGTTGATGATTATATTTATCCATATAACTTATAGAGAAAATGTACAAATACAAATTTGTAATATTCCACAGGAATACATAAAACAACATAAATAAAACAAACTATTTCATTAATAATAACACCTACCAAATTTTATACCTTGAAGGTTGATTAATTAACTTTAATCTGAATTTTGTTAAACCAGTACCTTTTGATATTATTTTTCTGCAGTGCTAAAATCCATTATTTACCTATCGTGTGATGTCGATATTTTACAACTACTCCAGTTTTTAGTATGTGTTTAGTATGGTCCTTCTACCATATTCGCGATGCACTTATCTACGACGAGATGGTATACACGAACTTTATTGATGGTAACTTTATTGGTGTATAAGACTTTCTGCCTGGGCAGCGAGTATTAACCATAAACTGTGCTCTGGTTACAGTTAATTTTCACTCGATTTTTCCTCCACTTGACTTCAAAAGACACAAAACACACGTAATAACACGAATCAAAATGCATCATCTTCCAAAACGCAGAGTATTTGACAAAAAATTGACACAAAATTATAACCTATAATTTGGCAAGACTTTGACAACCGTCAAAAATCTAAAGGCGAGTTCATACGCATCGGCGTCCGTTAGTCGTTCATCGTTCCGTCAAACCAATAAAATTGAAATACGATCTGTCATTTTTGAAATAAACCAATAAAACTGGTTAAAAACAACAAGAGACGACGGATGACGGATTTATATTTAAACCCATCCATAGTTAACTTAAAAATTATTAGAAACTTTTTTTAGTAAAATAAATAGATTGGTATGGGACGTCATCTGCTTTTCTTCTGTCATCGTCTGTCGAGTATAGTAGGCTATAACGTTATTTGTTAAAGTACTTAACTTGTTTAACTTTTAACTTACTTGTTTATTTTTTAGGTAGATTATTTAACTTTTTAGATTTCTTTTTTGTTTTTAGTTAAAAACCATAATTTGTTGATAACATGGCAACAAAGGTAGTAGGTAGATTAAATTTACCAGACAGAAAAACCCAAAAAGCTCCAGTGGTTCTCAAAATCTAAGCAAAAGATATTTCTTTGTTTGGAATTTTTTAAAGTAAAATAACTCGGTTATTTTGGAGTTATTTGAACAGCGGTAAAAAGAAAATGTTTCTTTTATCGAGATCTACCGGCCCTGAAAATATTTGCTCTTATTCAAAACTCCCTGTATAATACCCAGAAAATCGACAATTACTAACTTTCAAATGAAATACGAGTAGCTCATACACAGCTATTTTTTTTTGTTATACAGCTTTAGATACATAAATATTAACACAAAGGTTCGTTTAAATGACATTAATGATTTGTGAATTAGCTACGCAAAGCGATTTTAGGAAATTCATCCTCTTAGAGTGTAAAATTATATCGAACAATTTGTTGTATTAAAATGCCTTACTATCTGGTCTAGAAGAATGAAATTCTACAGAAGAGATTTTTGAAATTCATCAACCAAATGGGCAAAGTTAGTAAAAATTTATAAAAACCTTCCTGACCTCTGGATTATACGCATAAAATTTGCACAAAGGATCAATTAAAAGACATGAGTTAATTATTTGGACATAGCGAATTTATGAAATTCATGCCCTTAGGGAGTAGAATAGGGATGAAAGTTTGTTGTACGAAAATGCATTACTATAACATCTAGAAGTATAAAATTTTATACAAGGGTTTATTTAGTGACTATGCCTCAACCTTTCAAAAACTAAAGTTTTGTCATATAAAAGTACTATACAACCTTTGTACTTAATAACACCACTATTGACGTCGTGGACTCTGTGAGATTCTTAGGACTTGTTGTAGACAACTCGTTAAAATGGGACTTGCACATCGAAGCCTTATCAAAGAAACTAAGCGCAGCCTGTTTTGCGCTAAGATCAGTTTCTAAGGAACTTAACTCATCAACCTCTAGAATGGTCTATTATGACCTTTTTGAGTCGCATCTTCGTTATGCCCTTCCATTCTGGGGTACTTGCTGCGTGACAAAATTTGATCGTATTTTCAAACTTCAAAAGAGAGCAGTTCGATACTTATTGGGACTAAACAGTAGAACTCACTGCCAGAATTTCTTTAAAAATTTCAAAATACTGACACTTCCTTCCTTATTCATTTTTGAATCTGTTTGCTTAATCCGCAAGCACATATTCTCTATTCCGGAAAGGCCGTCTCACAACTATCCACTTAGGAATGCGGAGCACGATATTTTTCTGCCAACCCCGAGCTCAGAACTAGTTAAGGGCTCAATACTGTACAATGCCAGGAAAATGTACAATCATTTGCCTTCGAATATCAAGTCACTTTCATTCTTTCCCGCATTTCGCAAAGCTTTGAAATCATACTTACTGGAGAGAGCCCTATATGCGGTAAACGACTTTTTTGTTGATGTTTAATCATGAACAATTTTGAATTTTAAAATTTTGATCATCTCACACACTGGTTAAAGGTCTAGTATTTAATATTTAATATTATATAACTCTTGATTTTATAATATATAACATTATTTTATCCATTTACAGTTTTCCTTTTGTAAAATTTTCTAGATACGCCTGTGTTCTGCAATGTCCATATATGTTTTATTTGTAATTCTATGACGTAAATTTTTTTGAATTGATTTGTATTGTGACATTTTTTTTTATTTTTTTTTATTATTTGTATATTTGTTTTTGTGCTTTTTTGTTTTGCTTTGTCGATGAGGCTGTTTTGGCTTTTTGTACAATAAAGCGCTGTTTTTTTTTCAATAATATGAACGAAATATTTCTTCTTCAAACCATCCTTCTAGGAATAAAAAATAACGTATAAAGAGAGTATTAATGCTCTTGAAAAATAAAATTAAATCGGGCGAGTATATCAAGAAAAGCGACAATTGGAAACTTCAAATATTCAATTGAAAACTTTACATGTCAAAAAAGCTATTTATTTTAGTAATACAGTTTATATGGGACCATAGGTAGGGTTCTATCTATAGAGGGTAAATAGTCATTTCACTATTTATTATTTTCGAGAGATTTTCTTTTTTCAGATTTTACAAAATTTCGACTTTGGTTCGATTTCTAAAACACCCTATACTCTCTATAAAGCTCTATCTGTAAAGAAGTAAACAATCATTTATATCAGTGCATGAACGATTCGAGGTGTAACGCGAACGTAGTTGCTGGAAAAAGCTAGTACAGAAATTACAGTTCAATTAAAAACAATTAGTTATTTATAGTGATTTACAGCAATTATATTAAATTATACGAATATTCTCGTTGATTTTTGGTTTGAAATAAATATGAAAGTGTCCTCCAATAAAAATGCGAGTTACTAACTCTAAATTCTAATTATGTGCTGGCAAATGAGCCAGATACTCAACCTAGACCGTTATTCAGAAGCTACAAACCTATCGATGAAAATATGCATGAAAATTTATTTCCTAGCACACAAGGTTGGTACAATATCAAGTTTATTATCGTGATTTTCTTAGCCGCGTATGGTACAGATCGTTACCCAGTGTTGCCATAAGCTTATTTTTCATCGGGGTAGATTATCACGAGATAGCGGGGTTAAATTGTAATAAAAAGGGGTAGATCTACCCCGAATAGGGTAGCTGTGGCAACACTGCCGCTATCACTTTTCCTCTCGCGGCCGTTGTTCAAGGCCGAGTGTCACGACCTCGAATTTTTACTCTCAACGTGTGTAAAGAAGTTTAACTTCAAAAAGACAATGCTTTTAATTATGTTAGTACTAAATGAAGATATTCTTGCACTAAACTCCAATACGACAATTCAATAATTTTACCTATAGATTTTCATCATTAATTCTGAAGGTACATATTTAACAATTCACTTACCAAATATAGAAGGGCCCTCAATGCCGAAACCCACATATTTCGAATATTCCGGTTGCAGCGGCGGGAAGCCATTTGACTTTTGTACCTTTCAATTAACGAGCTATTATTGTTTCAGAGGAATGTACGGCCGACAGATGTAGCCGAGTGCCGTGCCAACACGGGGGCAAATGTCTGACAAGCGAAACCTCGGCAGTGTGTCTTTGTCCGTTGGGGTTTTCAGGAGATCTATGCGAGATACGAGTAGACTTACAGGTAACTATTTAGTCGAGGTACAAGCTTAATTTATGTTTATAGGGATATCGACAACGTTTACAAAC
This sequence comes from Sitophilus oryzae, assembly GCF_002938485.1. NCBI lineage: Eukaryota > Metazoa > Arthropoda > Insecta > Coleoptera > Curculionidae > Sitophilus > Sitophilus oryzae. The sequence continues at coordinate 1,791,972 of NW_022147469.1, forward strand.
AGTAAGGATAGAGGAAGTAAAACAAAGGGATATTTGATTTTAAGTGACCTTAATTCTGTGGTACTAAGGCAAAACCACGGCATATAAATCACAAGGCAGGCTAACTCTGCCCAGATCCCATTGTTTTAAATTTCTATAAAATTTGACCTTGAAAACACCATTATGGGTGCCGAGTCAGGGCCGGATTAAAACGTATAAAAAAATTTCCCAGAAAATAAACTATTGATAGACAGGGTCGTATTAAAAAAAATACTGTAATTGACTGAAACTGAATTTTATTTACACAATAATACTTTTATCTAAACAAATGAATCGTTACCCGCGCATACTCCTCGAAAAGTAGCAATGAAAAAATCAATTAAACATTTAACTGTAGAGAATAGACAATTAAAATTAAAAAACATGCCTCGAGTTACAAACAAGAATTAAAGAAATACCCAATAAAATATCCAGTGAACAATCTAAAGAGGCTACGTACAAATTATGTCCATCAATGGACATAGCAAATTTTGTTAATATTCACCATAATATAATAATAATATCATCAAGTGCAATTTATTTTATAATAGTGGTCGTGATAATATTGTAGGTTTTCAGGACCAGAATGGGAATAGAGAGTTTAAACCAACTCGGGTGTCTAATGTTGTTATAGTAAGAGGTATCTCTACCAATGGAAAGCAGTCCCTAGCTTATTTTACAAGCTTTTATTTAACTTGCTTTGTATGTATTTTTGTTCGGGGCAAAACTTTAGAAGCACTTCCTTTCATTGTAGGAAATTGAAATTTGGCACATAGGTTCAGTCCCGATGACAACACATTTTCTTGCAAAGCATGACCCGAATTTTTGACAGCTGTCAAAAAAAATTCAAAGTTGTCCGATTTTGATAAAAATCGATATATAGGATGGCCAGGGGCTAAAATGAAAGAAAAAAAAATGAGCTGTCAAATTTGACAGCTGTCAAAAAAATTTCAAAGTTGTCCGATTTTGATAAAAATCGATATATAGGATGACCATGGGTTAAAATGAAAGAAAAAAAATTGAGCTGTCAAATTTGAGAGCTGTCAAAAAAATCTCAAAGTTGTCCGATTTTGATAAAAATCGATATATTGGATGCTCCCTACCCCATAATCGGTTTTCATTTTATTTGTCTTACATTTGAACTGTCAAATTTGACAGCTGTCGTTTTTTTAAGTTCTCCTTTTTTAATGAAAATCGATATACATATTATTGGGAGGCCCATAGAAAGTTATTTAAGAAAAAGAATTGAGCTTAAGTGTGTGGCACTGAGAAACCAGCATAACTGAAAAGTAAAAAATAAATTTAAGAAAAAAAACTTTTTAAAAACAAGGTTTTATTTAAATACATTAAAAAGAAAAAAAATAAACTTTTATTATGAACTGATAACGTCATTACAGAATTTTATATTATATAAAAGCTTGTCGCGAGATTTGAGTGTACAGTTGCACTCATAAAAATCTTTACAACAACTTTATCTTGTAATTTCTGTAATTCTTCTAATTCCAATATCTTGTAAACCTATCATTATTCCCATCCAGGATAAATTCATCCAGTTTAAAAGAACATTTAAAAAACTTTGTATCCGAATATTACACACGGGTACTGAAAATTGCCAAAATGATCTGGTAAACATCTTATTAAAAACGGCAGACCTTATTTGTTTACGTCGGAATCCGTAACATTATTATAAAAAACAACTAGACCTCTGTCCTTTTCTCTCGAATTGTCATGAGCTATCCATAAAAATTAAAAATAGATACGGATAATCAGAAAAACAGTAATTTAGAAATGAATCTTGTTTGTCATTTTGCAGGATACCTAATAATAAAAATTACTTTGAATGCCGTAGGCAATGATTGAGTATTAAAACTAAAAGAATTTCGGACTTCCATTGTACTACTAAACTACAAAAACCAAATATATCACACACAATAAACAAACATAAAAAAACAAAATATATCACTCAAGAAAAGAATGAAATAAATTAAGCCGCACGCTACTGACTCAAAGCTGCCGTAACTAGTAGTGGGAACTATCGAATGAATACAATCGAATAATTCGATAGTTAGTAAGAAAACATTCGTTGAAAACTATTCGAATAAAAATTATCGAATAGATCCGTCATCTGCCTTGAAATATTGTATTCTAGTAATTCGGCAGCAAAAACCATTCATTTATAAAATTCATTCATTTATGAAATTCATTCATTCGTCAGGATCGATTATAATAAAATATTAACTGAATTTTAGTTGTCGCCCGGCGACGTAGGTTTCTTTCCGAGAAACCCGACAGCGGTCGGTGGCAATGCTATGAAAGAAGCCGGCATCTTTGATTTTTTGCGGAGTCAGATATAGATAAGGACACATTATTTTTTTTATTGAGGTGCTAGTATTTACACAGAAAATACATTATGAAAGGCGCTGCTGCCATATTTTGGTATTAGTTGATATTAGCAAAGAATATTATTGTTTGGCTTTAGTTAATTAGGGATAGTATGTTTACATATTCTGCATTTTTTTTATTAATATTCTGTTGTTACACTGCAATAATACTTGTTATTTTGGATGTAGGAAAATTATTTTTAATGTTTTTTAGCAAAGACTGGTTTAATAAATAATAATAACAGTAATAATTTGTTATACCTATTAACAACAAAATTTGAAATCATTTAATATAAATATTTTCTTTTAAGTAGTAGCAAAATATAAACAACAAATTAGATGTCAAAATTATTTATATTAGATCCTATTTAAAAATAATATAGTCTCTAAATTTTTGGCAACGTTGGTTTATTAAATAATAATAATTACAGAACTAATTTGTTATATTAACAACAAATTTTAAAATCATGAAATATAAACATTTATTAATTTTCTAAGCATGCAGTGTAATGGAAGGAAAATATAAATAAAAAATTAGAAATAAAAATTATTTATATTAGGTGCTTTATATTACTATTTAAAAATTATATTTACTTTTACTGGCATTTACTTTAAAAAATAAATGAAATATTTTTTCTTCGCAAAAAACTACATGTAAGAGAATTAGCATAAACAAAATACAAACATCGTTAACTTTTTTTTTAATTGGCACGTGTAAAACTTTCGTTTTAATTTTCTCACCCCATAGTTTGAGTTCGATAACCATCTACTTAAATATGATTATACAACCACATTACTTAAATATGATTATTAAGTTCAACTAATTCATATTATTAAAACATCTAAAATACAAATATTTATTTTTTAAATTAATTGTAAGTTCATCTCATCTCTCTTAAAAATTGCTACTTCTCAAAATTTCCCATTAAAAAATAGACCATATACCATATAAAATTAAATAATTGAAAGATCGGACTACGGAAAACCACACAAATTTTCGGAAAAATTTTGACGACCTGCACATGCACACAATCGTCAATAAATAAAATTAAAAAATAACTACTATTTAGTATTTTAACTATTTTAATAAACGCAAAAATAGCACAGTATTTATACGGCGAAGTTATAAAAATTTGGAAGAACTAATAATGCACTGACGCATACAAAAATCAAACGAATGCTAAATTTCATTTATCAAAAGCATTCGATAGTCGTGACTCAACGATAACCATTTAGTCGCACGGCGAGGTTGTCACATATGCTTTAGTATACAAATGAATGAATGATTTTATTCGAATAAAACCATTCGATAGTTGAAATCATTTATTCATTAACCATTCGATAGTCTAATTCATTCGATAGTTCCCATCGCTAGCCGTAACTGTATGTTCTCGATGACAAAGACTACGATTGACTACGACACTGGTTAATTTCTGTTACTGGCACCCATAATGGCGGAGTGCGCTAGGATATGCGCGTAGCGTTCCCGCCAAAGCGAGTTGGCCTGCCGTGTGATTTATATGCCGTGGCAAAACTATGTTAACATTAGAGGTTTTCGGAATTAAAATCCTGGATTAGGTAGTTTACTAATCAGCTGTTCCAAGATCAGTGCTGAGAGTAATCAGCTGGTAGTGTAATTACGGTTGGATCATTAGATTAACCGGGTTACCAATCACATTTAAATATATTTCGTAAAAAGAAATAAATGAAGCAAATAATCTTAATATCCGTCTTTAACGATGGTATAAGATCCATTTTTATCCTATCTGTTTTGCTTTAAGTATACTTTTTAGTTTCTGTAAGACTTTTTTAAAATTATGCCATTTAAAACAAAAACACTATAAACTTTATTTTAATCATTTATTTACTGTCAACATAATAAACTTTCCAACATATTGATAATAAACAAATATATAAATTTTTATCTACCACTAGCATGTACCCGCGACTTCGTTCGCGTCGAATTAATCATTTGTAATGGTGATGAGAAAGCAAAGCAAGAATTTCCATTAACATACAAACTGGATAAAATTTTCTCACATTTATGTCAGCATGAGAAAAAAAAATATGGCGATATTATTATACAGGGTGTCCCAGAAATAAGTGCAAATATTTTAACTGGTAGTATAGTTCAACCCCAGGAACACGCCAATGAGGTTTTTTTCGCGAAAAAAAAATTTTGAAAATTGGAAATTTTTTGAAAAAAATTTTAGAATTTTTTTTAGTTTTTAGTTAAAAAACATAATTTCTTGATAATATGGCAACATAGGTATTAGATTAAATTTACAAGAAAGAAAATTCAGAAAAGATCCAGGGGTTCTCAAAATTTTAGCAAAAAAGATTTTCTTTGGAAATTTTCAAAGTAAAATAACTCCGTTATTTTGGACTTATTTGAAAAACGATAAAGAGAAAATATGTTTCTTTTATGGAGATCTACCACCCCTTAAAATATTTGCACTTATTTCTGGAACACCCTGTATAACTTGGTAATATTTGAGGGGTAGTTTCACCTCGTTGGAATTTGACTTTCGAAAAATCAGTTTGCCAAAAATAAGCTTTTTACGTCAAGCAGTTTAAGCAGAATCGTGGTTAATCAATTACCTAACTTTTTGGAACACCCTGTATGATCCTCCTAAAATAAATTATGCGTGTCCAAGCGTTTTCCCGTCGAGTAATATCTCCATCTTCTTAATGATATAGTAAATTAACTTTTCTATTGTTTTTTTTTATGTATATTTGGTGTTTGTTATTTCAAATTAACAACTCAGTAATAACAGCAAGTTTCCGGAGCCATAGACAATTATTTTGCTTAATAAATTGATGTAAAACGAAGTTTCCAACCTAATCCCGCAACCGAGTTTCAATCTTGTTAACGCCCTGGAGAATCTTAACGCTCTTGCACCTCGTTAAGACGCAAAGACAACAAAACAATTTAGATGTATGCACACTGCACTTTGGATCTTCTTGAAGATGCTCCTCGCAACCAATTCTCGAGGTAAACATTCGTTATAATAAGACTTGAACTCGCGCTTCTATTATCTCATGAATAAATAAATTTAATTTCGTTTGCGCTAGTATTACAGCTGTTACCTAGACATCATGTTTCTTGCTTTCGTGTTTGGATAATTTAGGTTATAAACAGAAGTGTAAAGTAAGTAGCATATTCTATTTTCAAAAAAGAAATGTGCACGTGTATGTGAATCTCCAAATTTAAAGACTCTTCTTGAAAATGGATATTTTTTCCACTGGTTTTTATAAATACTCGTGTTTTATAGCTTCTTGAGAAGCTCAACAAGTTCGGCAAAGAAAATAGAGTTCTCCGACTCTGGGTGCTTGCTAAGCAAGGGATAGAAGGCAATGAAAAAGCAAATGACCTAGCTAGAAAAGGAGCGAACACTCCCCGCTAACTGGACCGAAACCGTTCTGTTTTCCAAACGGGAAGCAACTGAAAGCGGAACTGAAGAATCTGGAAGACTCCATCTGTAACTTGGAATGGGAGTCCTCCAACGGTCTAAGACACTCGAAAAAGTTCCTCAGAAGTTACGACCGAGAGAAATCAAAGGTTTTCCTTTAGTTGAGTAAAAACAATCTTCGGATTGTCACGGGGTTTCTAACAGGACACTGCCCCCTCAACGAACTCCTCAGTAGGCTGAAACTGAGAAACAACGGCGAATGCAGATTCTGTGGGGAAAATGGGGAAACACCAGAACACCTTATCGCCGAGACGACGACCATTCGTGCCATGGACTTTGGTACGGCTGATGTCGAGGATGAAGAGCTGGCCTCTGTAGAACCGTCTCAGATACTGGCTTTTGTTCAAGCCCTGAGACTGTATGACGAGTTATAATTCGTTATAACTCAAATAAAGGGAACACACAATAGAGATCTGTAAGGTCGCGGTGATTAACTCCTCTACTAAACATTCTACATTCTACATTTACAGATTCTTCTTGGTTACAGCATAGTTTTGACTTTTATTACAGCTTACAGTTATTTATTATTAGATACTGCCCCTACATGAAAAATGGAAAAGCAGCAGGGAATGACGGAATAACAGCTAAAATACTTAAGTACGATGGTAGGAGAACTTGGAAACTCCTAGCGAATATAAACACCAGCTCGAAAAAAAGTGTACCGTAAGTCTGGAATAGCGCCAACTTAATTCTAATTCATAAGAAAGGTAGCAAAGAAGGTAATTTACATAATATTTTTAACAACATAATACTAAACGCACTAGACGCTGCACAACTACGAAAACAAGCAGGCTTTGAAAGAAGCTTCAGCACGACCAAACCAAACTAATACACAGCTCGGGATATGTACTACCAGAAATCAACAGAAGAATTAAGTTAGCATAGAGTACTTATGGAAGAAACTCAATCATATTTAAATCTAGAATGAAAGTTTATCTAAAGAGGAAAACATTCGATTAATGTGTACTACCAGTCATGACCTATGAATGCGAAACCCGGACACTTAAAACAGACATTATAAGGAAACTGCAGGTGGCAAGGTCGCACAACGGTCAATGGAACGATTTATGATGGGAATAACCAAGAAAGACCATAAAATAATAGAGTGGATATACGTCAAAAGCCACAGGTAATAGATGTCATCCACATAATCAAATCCCTTAAGTAGCAATGGGCAGAACACCTGGTAAGAAGGACGGACAACAGATGGACCACAAAAATTACAGCATAATACCCACAAGGAATTAAGAGACCTAGAAGAAAACCAACCCTGAGTTGGGTCCATGATTTTAGGAAATTAGCAGGGATAACTTGGTCCCGCATAGCCAACAATAGACAACCAATGGGTCCAACTACAAAGAGAGTATCTAAATATGTGAGGGAGGCTACACCCTAACTGAAAATGGTTCAATAAGCTGAGAACTATGATGATGATACGAGATGGTAGTTGTGTAACAACCTTTTTTTCTAGAGAGCTATTACTAACTCCTAACAGTCGGTCTTTTTGTTCTCGGGCGCCACCCCCAATGTTTAAAGTGTTTGAGAGACCACCTCGGCCAATACGGGTAGCTTTTCTACAGTGGAGAATCCAGGGAAATGGGGTAAAAGCCAGTTAAAGTCGAATATATTCCATAACGAGGTTTATTTAAATAAATTAATTATGAATCCAATATCTTCAAATAAATAAAATATGAAGAAAATACTAAAACATGAAATATCGCAAACTCTAACACAGAGAAATTAAATCAGTTAATTACAATAGCCAATAATTAAGTAATTAATTAATAAATTAAATTAATTATGAATCCAATCTCTTCAAATAAATAAAATATGAAGAAAAATACTAAAACATGAAATATCAAAATCTAACACAGAGAAATTAAATCAGTTAATTACAATAGCAAATAATTAAGTTCATATGATTTAAATTCAAACCTGTAAAGAAATATTATAATAGAAAAATACTAGCAATACATATTCACATGCATCTTTAAATAAATCAAATATAAATCCAGTATCTTCAAATAAATCAAATATGAAGAAAATATTAAAACAGGAAATATCGCAAAATCTAATACAGAGAAATTATTATTTATTATACCATAAAATAAAATAAAACTCTACTGTGCTGAAACTAAAATTTGCGATTACTAGAAC